>NW_026542594.1:166856204-167421088 GCF_028750875.1 Macrosteles quadrilineatus | reverse complement strand
TAACATTCATACATGGATTATATCATACTTTTTGGATGCAATAGGGTCCAATGTACAAAGAAATGAAAAAAAAATATTTTTACCATTTTTCATGATTTTTACCTATTTTCAGTGGCAAATCCCCTTAACTTAACCAATCAATAGTTTTATTAATACTTATGAAGTCAAACGGGGATGAAGCCCGTGGGTAACAGCTAGCTTCTATCTAATGGTTGTTTGGGTTGAAAGCGAAATCTGTATAAATTAGAGCGTACTATACTGCTTTATTTAATGTTTCTGCCTATTCTTTTCAGAATTTTCTTATCACTTACCATTAATTTACTGTATTTATTTACTCGTTTAGTATATCAACAATTTGTATGGTAGTGAAATCAAGATGTGTTTTTTTATACTTAAGTATTGAATTTTTTGCAGGCGTCTGAAAGTAAAGTTGAGAATTTCGTTGAACAAATCACAGATAAACTTATTGAGAATGAAACACGTTTTGAAAAAACGCTAAGGGAACAGAATAACGTGGCTCAAACTAAACTGCAGAATATGAATGAAAAACCTGAGCTTTCTCAAGTGGTTCAGGCGTTGGAGGAGAATTTAAAATCGATCAGCTATAAACAATATGTTCCTCAAGGTTTGTATCCCTATTTCATGTACACATTTCTGTAATAATTTTCTGTTCAAGCATTATTATTTTATTTCCTTCTATGAAGTTATGTTACAAAAGTCATCAAAGAATAGAAATCGCTCGTCGTTTTGTTCCAGTTCTGCTTCGTGTAACTACTTTTTTAAATTGAATAGAATGAATTGTTATCTTTACTTACTTCGCACTATAACCTTTCTTCAAATATTACTATATGTGTTTAATAATTGAATATTTGACAAATTTGTTTAATTTGTCCGTACTGATAGAATCATTTATCATTTTCTTCAGCTTCACATTTTGGGATGATATACTTCCCTAATATACATCCATCTCCATCAGAAGATGTTTTAAGAATTTTATTGTTGTGGAGAAACACTGATTCGTTACCACTGGTCACTGTTGACACAGGAACCTGAATTTTGTTGAAACTGCATGTATTTACTGTAATGCCGAGATGAATAAATAAATATTCTGTTACATTTTGATACGATACCATAAGATCTTATCTAATGATGTAAGTTAAATGAACATTAGTACTTTGTTGAGTAAAATCATTTTTGGTTGACCACTTAAATGTGGAACCTCGTTAACAAGACCTTGATAACCAAGTCATATTTGGTAATCCCCATGATAGGCTTGTAATCAAGTTTCTACTGTGAATGCTTGACGAAATACACAACAGGAATGTTTTCAAACACAGTTTTTCACATGTGTTTCAGGATCGACTCCTCAGAGGATCAGCAAGGACCAACTCCAGTATCCGAGGAAGTTTGTCGCCACTGCACCGAGGATGGAGTTGGTGAGGAAACTGAGAGAGAAGTACCCAGAAGCTGAATCTGTACCCAATGAAAACCTGAACTTTAAGGAGTATTTGCCTGCAGACCCGTTTTTCAATGGAGACATTCCAGTTACAACTGTAAGTTATCACACTGTATTTTTTTAATTTTTTTATAGTAGGAACAGGCTTACCCGCACTGTTGGTTAGTCTTTTGAGGTACTGTGACTCACAAATATACTCTCAAATTTCAGACTTTTCTTGGTCAGTGACCACAGACCACTTTGTCAATCACAGAGAAAGATTGTCTTCAATTACAAACTCCATCGTAATCTTCCTTGTGTCGTCTTAATTTGTAGTGCAAACTAACCGTTTCGATTGATTTTCTCTAGGAAAAATCCACTGGCAGTATTGGATCTACTGGAGACAGACGCACCGATTCCTCCACCCACTCCACGCCGAGGGCTGGCTCAGGACTGGGCCGCAGGTCTACCTCCATGCCAGACTTGAATGTAACAGACGATGTAAGTACATAGTTTAAAAACTGCTTAAACAAATATGCTGTACGTATGAAAATTCTTCATTCATAAATAAATACATTTTTTTAAGTAGTGGCTGTTTAAATAAGGCCTTCAGACATTCAGCGGCATATGACTAGATAGTTTATGGTCCTAATGCAAATGATAGAAGGTAAAGTGCAGTAATGGGTTAAAGAGTGGAATATTTCCATCAAATGTCAAGGGATTGTGTTTTTTTGGGTACCCAGACATCTCACAGAAGACCACAAAGAAAAAGGTTTTCACAGCAGTTTCTACACTCCCTAACCCATTTTGGTGCTTTTCACTCACTAATTGCACCGGCGGTGAATTTTGGCATAGGAAATGTCTCTTGTGCTGATCTACAGAAGGCTGTGACTTTAAGTAGGTCAGTGTACTCGATTCAGGGGGTTAGTTTTGTGTGTAGTGGTGGCGGAAAGGGCCTGGTTTGGGGGGGGGGGGTTGAAGTGGATCCAGGTACGACAATTTTAAGGGTTTTCGATATTGGGACATCAAGTACAGGTATAAGAGAGGCCAGATAATGCTAACAGTTGTTACCGATTTCTGTGACATTGGGTCGCTGACATTTGAGTCGTGGTAGTCAGTCGGTAGTGCAGTACATCTCTGAGCACCTTTAATTCGTTTAGTGTTAAAAATGCATTATAAAACAACGAAACAATGACCAAACAAACAAACTTCATCAACAAAAACGATATTTTACAACCTTCAATAAACGCCATACTAAAAAACAACGAAAAAGTCGGGTTTTGTAAGCAAGTGATGAGTTTGTTTTCTGAGTTATACCCAAAGTAGTTGTGTGTAAGCCTGTCTGTGTAATCTGTCACAACTAACATGTTATTTGTGTTTACAGAATAAAGAAAACATGAGAACTAGGAGTGCAAGGAGACCAACCAAATCCAAAATACCGGACCTTGTCATTCCAAAAAAGAAGAATATCCTGGGACCTGCACAAAATTTTGCCTGAAAAATCTGTACAAAACCTTATATAATAATAGTTAATAGATATTAAGTTTGAAAAAATATTATTATAAAAAAAAAATGTATAAATGTAGTTTTATCTCTTGCTTGTGAAATGTGGTTAATGTAGCATATTTGTATATTTATTACTCTACACTTTTTTAATGCTCTCTGATGTTTTGTAAATACTGTGATTTTACTTTTTTATCCTAATAAACATTCATTATTTTATTTATTTGTGTTTCTACTCTTTTTTACCTTTTTGTGTAAGGGGCCTGATTTGAAGGCAAGCACTATATAGCCACTCGATTACTCAGACAGCTTATTTTTTATTCTTTCCCATTTCATAATTTATTACTCTGCTTCCAAAGGATTATAAGTGTTGTTAACACTTGCGATTAAAGAAAGTTTAGAAGTTAACCTAAATGTACCATCTCAGTGATATATGTGTAGCAAAGATGGATACATAATACTCTAAATGTAAAAATTACCTACTTCTATTTAACAAGGTTAACTGAACGTTTTACTACACCAAATTAAACTTCAAGTGATTTGCAATATTACTAAGTGCATTTTGTATCTTGTTTTTGAATTTACCAGTTCATAGGTTACTTTATAGTTAGGTTGAAATTAAACTACCACTCTACTGGGTAAAAAGAGTTCATAAAAGGGCAAAACCATCATAAAAATCTAATCAAGGCACTCCATGCACTCAGCATAGCAACACTGGTGGTCCGAACCCCCCTTCCGGTCTTAAATATAATATTTTTTTGTTAAATTAAATGTAAAATTATATAATCATACTGTATTGACGTTGGGGTTGATTATTTCAATGCCAAGAGGGCTATAATATAGAGGGCTATAAATAATCAATTAGAGTCCATACAATTCACTATTGAACTTGAAAAAGACAATAGGTTACCATTTTTAGACGTACTAGTTGAAAAATTAGATCAAGGCTGGCTTACTAGCGTCTACCGAAAACCCACTGCTACAGGACAAAATCTAAACTTTGCTTCTAATCACTTCTAATCTGGAGTTATTTACTTTGTTTAGGGCCTTATTAAAAATAGATTGGGGATAGCCACAGTTGTTTAAATGTTGTTTTATACTGTCTAGTTCTGTTTTAAGTATGCTGTCGTTGCTGCAAATAGATTTAGCCCGTTTGATAAGACCGATAACCAAGCCTGTTTTGACATGAGTTGGGTGATTAGAAGCAAAGTTTAGATATTGTCCTGTAGCAGTGGGTTTTCGGTAGACGCTAGTAAGCCAGCCTTGATCCAATTTTTCAACTAGTACGTCTAAAAATGGTAACCTATTGTCTTTTTCAAGTTCAATAGTGAATTGTATGGAGTCTAATTGATTATTTAGGTGGTCTTTAAATTTCATAAGCTCTTCCATTGAATCCTCCCACATACAAAACACATCATCTACATAGCGCAGCCAGATTCTTGGTTTGGTTTGAAATGATCTAATTGCATCCTGCTCAAATTTATCCATAAAAATATTGCTTAAGATGGGGCTTAGAACCCCGCCCATCGCCATACCCTGGGTTTGCTCAAAAAAATCATTTTCAACTTGAAAGTAGTTTGACTTAGTACAGACTGTTAGTAGTTCCATAATGTTGGATATGGGGATCTTAGTTTTATCTTCTAGATTGACGTCGTTTTCAAGCTTTTCCCTCACAATTGTCAAACAAGGGTCGATCGGAACGTTAGGGAATTAGTTCGTCACATCAAAGCTGACGAGCATAGTGCTATTGCTGGGTTTGTGTGGGTTTATTTTGTCAATAAAATCTTTTGAGTCTCTTATAAAACTATCAGATTGACCAAAGTAAGGTGTCAGCAATGGTAAGAGGAACCTAGATAGTTGGTAGTACGGTGAGTCAATTGCACTTACTATCGGACGCAAAGGGATGCCTGGTTTATGCAATTTAGGAATTCGTAGCCGTCTCACCAAACTAAAACCTGAAAATGAACAGCAAAACACAAAAAATCTAATATATAAAATTCTCGTGTCACAGTGTTTGTCTGCAAACTCCTCCGGAACGACTTCACCGATCGTTATGAAATTTGGTGTGTAAATTCTGTAGGTATGCGAATAGGAAGTAAACTATTTCCCGTTTCGAAATTCTTAAAAGGGCTTCGCCCCAGTGGCTCTGGAGTTTCCCATGTTAACCTTATCAGAAATGGAATTAATGAATCTTAACAGCTGTTTCAATTAAACAAGTTGGTTCTGTTCTATGATGTTCAATAGCAATAAAGTTACAAGGATTACCAACAGGGTGCAGCACTATTATTTCTTTTACATTTATGACAACAGCTAATTTGCAACCAAAAGGTGAGTGAGCGTAGCGAACGAACTTCAACCTGGAGGCGAGTGAGCGTAGCGAACGAGCTAACCTGAAGGCAAGTGAGCGCAGCGAACGAGCTCCAACCTAAAGGTGAGTGAGCGTAGCGAACAAGCTCCAACCCAAAGGTGAGTGAGCGTAGCGAACGAACTTCAACCAGGACGTGATTGAGCGATGCGAACGAGATCATCTTGAAAATTAAACGTAACGGTACTTTCTTTCCATCGGTCTGTCTTAGGGGAAACCTATAACTTAGGCGATACGAAGTTCTATAAAATATTATCTATAAAATTCCTTGTTCGTGTGGTAGAAACTACGTAGGGCAAACGTCAAGGCCAGTGACGGTGAGGATTAACGAACACGTTAAAAAGGTTAAAAATAAGGATAGGTATGGCTCGAGAATCTGTGAACATGTATTAGAGACAAATCATACAGTAAAATGGGATTCCAGCAAAATTCTATACAAAGAACCGGATTGGAGGAAACGGAACATGGCAGAGTCGCTATTTATGGCTATTGAAGATGAGCCTCTATCACGACCATCAGTGGATGTTAGTACTGTTTATTTACCATCTGCATAGGACCGATAACCTTTCTTTTGGTACAACCCTCGTGTAATTCCGTCCAGTAGTAGGCTAGCTGTCATAATATTTGCAAAAGTTTTTTTATATACAAGTTTAGGCTGGAAGGTTTTAAAAATTACTTGGGATACTTATATGAAGTTAATTAATAATACCTCTGGATAGGGTTGGTATATGATGTATGCCCCTGGCAGATTAAAATTCTGCCCTCTTTCAAAATATCTGACCCCTTTCAAATTTTGAATTTACACCCCTTACTCTTTCCTTTGAATACCACAAAAAATAAACCAACAAGAACAATTTTCTTAACATTTATATTCTACAAGACTACAATAACACATTAAGATTTACTGACTTTACAAACTTTACTTTTTCCTAGCACCGTCATGTAGCATAAAATGTTAACAGAATGATACGAAGAGAAAAGAAACTTATAACTACATGGTGTACATGATTGTTGACTCTGCATTACTACTCCGTTCACAATAATTAAGGGGTTTGAGGGGAAGTTCCCCCACTACTTTTTTGTATTTAATGTACAGTATGTTACTTAATCAGCTGTTAAGCTATTATTTCAAAGGTAAGGATCAAGTAGAGGGGATTCTTCCCCAAAAACTGCCTAAATATTGTGAACGAATAACAAAAATAACTACATTACACAGAACAGAAAAACAGCAAAAACAGAAAAACGTATATATGCCCCAAATCTAGATAGGAATTGAATTACACTCCACAAGGACCAGTAGACTTACCAGTAAATCGCTAAGAAATTGTGAGGAATAAATATCCCCCGCCGCAGCAAACCTACAGACTAGGAACATTTTTATTTGCCTGATTGGTGTTTGACAAAAAATTGTCCCATTTACCTTTGTTGTTGTTGCCTGACCTCTTGCAGGTAAGATGTTTGTGTCGCCCTATGGATTTCTCCACCTTGTGCGGCGTCTTCAGGGGTCTTCTTGAATTTATCTCCCTATTACTAACCTATTGTCTAAATTTACAAAAATATTGATACATAAACGGTCACTAGTACAATAGCGGTAGGGGTCGATCGGACAACACGTCGATGAATAAGTGGCGTAGTCATCATGGCAGTAGGTCTTTCTTCCTCCGTTTCAATTCTTAGACTGGGATTGTCAGCATTAGACCATTCGAGGTTTGACACGATAACCAGCCAAATGAAAAAGGATACAACCAGACGTACATGACCCAACCAAAAGATACGTACGTATCCACCAACTATATAGACAAATCAACCTAAAAATTCCAAAGAGTTGGACACCCACCTACCTATAAAGTAAAAACCAACCTCATTCCAAATTACAAAATTCCTTATATAAAAGACAGGCTAGTTAAAGATGGGAGAGTCACAAAAATATTTCCTATAACCACCATCTAACAACCAATACCACAGGTTACACCAACAGAACAGGTCAACTATTTAAAGAGCATGACACAAGTCATCATAACAACTCTACGATTCCCGACTCCCTCACAATTCAGAATAAAACCGACTCAAAATCCCATGGCAAAAGTAAAAGAAAGCTACAAAATATAAATGGATCGAACACCCTCCTAAACAAAAAAGAAGACTACACCAGTCCTACAATTTTCAAATTAATATACAAAAGCGACATTGAAACAAACAAAACTGGAAACATAGCACCAAACCATCAGCAACAACAGAGATCAAATCACCGACCATAAACCAGGAGAGTCAAATTAACCTCAACCGTCGATCGGCCCAAATGCCGACATCCCTAAGTCTAGAAATGAAACTGAGGAAGAAAGACCATCCACGATGATTCCGCCAAGTCTACATCGTCGCTGTCCGATTGACCCAACCGCAGTACTAGTGACCATGTGTGTAAATATTATTGTAAATATAAATTAGTGTAGTTATAGAATATGAATTCAAGAAGACACCTGAAGATGAAACACAAGGTGGAGAAATTCATGGGGTGATAAAAATCTCTTACCTAGAAGAACTCGGGCAACTACAACAAACGTAAATCTAATACGTATAATTCAAGTTCTTGAATCTGGGATGGCAAAAGATATTTAAAATATGTCGTTTACCTTGTAAAATGTATTTCCTATATCAAACCTTAAGTTTAGTGAGTGCTTAGGTTTGCTGCTACAGGACAGTAAAGTGTGTTTTTAGAGAAACACTAAAAGTCGAGTATGAAATAAATCAATTTGCCATAAAAGAAAATTACTTAAGATTATTTATTATTTTTAAAATAACATGGAAATTTCAGATTTACCGTTTTTCTCTAGAACCATATAAAGTACACTTTAATCTACTAAATCATCATTTGAGTTTCTAAGCTTTACAAAAATGTTTGAAAAACAATTCAAACATTTTATGTTCTAGGAATGAAAAAGAAAAACCAATTTTTACCGCGGCTCCCTAGAACTCCGTCCTCATAGCCTAAGCATGCTGATTCGCAAACTCATTTGAATAAACGTAAGGTTTACTAAATGTTTATTTATATCAAATATGATCAAAATCGGGTTACAGTTACTCAAGTTATCGGTTATCATCCTAATGGAATGAATGCATTTCAACGTATGGTGTTTTTGTTCTCTGGGAACATCAAAACGAATAAGTCAACCTGTCCCAGGTCCGGATATTACGGTAATAGCTTATCCCCTATATTGGAAAACGGAAATTTGGCAACAGTCGGAAAAGATATACTTAATGGGTGAGTTCGAGCGCATCAGTTTATATTTTGAAAGCTATCTGTTCCCTCTGTGAAGAACACACACACCGCAGGAGCTTTCACCGGACTCATGTGCATGGCTAGTCTACTAAGTCCCTTTTGTATCAACTTGATTATCTTAAAAACAGTCATACATAAATACACTATAACACAAAAAACTAGAGTACTGTATTATACATTGTATATGTGCTACATGAGACCGTACAAATGATTATTTTACATAAAAGACATGGGTAACCCAAAACTACTCGTGTAACAACTTACACAAAATAAAAATAAAAATAATAAAAAAACATAATGGAGTGCTCCCGTTCAGTAGCCAGGGTTAGAGAGCCGGCTATTCTCTAAACAATCTATTCATCTAGGCTTACGCCAGTTATTTCCCTAAACATTTTACTTATTGTTTATATTTTACCTCTCAGAGCTCTAACTGGGAATAGAGGAGACTACGATCCAGTCTTGTTATTTCAGGTAAGTTAGGAAAGGGTATTGGGAGTTAGTGAGGCACAGCGCTGTATTAACCTTTTCGTAGCTCCTCCATTCCAGCCATACATCTGGGAATTTTTCCGATTCTATTTAACTAAGTCTAGCACCAAAATATTGTTACAAACAAAAAAACGGAACACTCTGTGCAAACGATGTTAGAGTATAGCATATTTTTTATACAATTACATAAATGGACAACACAGTACCAAACATTAATTCAATAAAAACAATAATCACATCAGAATAGTCCGTTTACAAAATGCAGGCGGTTTAAGGGGAAGTTTTTCTGGGTTTCCCTACCACTTTTCTCTAAATGTATGTTACAGCTGATTAAGCGGTTGAGCTTATTGACATCTGTCCAGCTATTTGTTTCTGTTGTAATAATAATAACAATAATCATCCTGCTTCACGATCTAGTCATCCTAATGAAGAAATTGGAACAAAGTTTGAAAGACTAGTGAAACCTGTAAAAAGATATGAGTGAAACAAGCAAACAAGCCTACTGAGGCGTTTGAAGCTTTCTATGAAATGTATTTTGTTTATAATCTTTTGTTGCATGAATAAATAAAATACACTTTTTTACTTTTAATGTTCATTCATTGTAATTTTATCTCAGTTAAAAATATACTTTTTCATCAAGTCAAGTCTAATGAATTGTTAATAGGTAATTAAATTTAAAGAACCCCCATAACCACCAAAATTTTGTAAACGGAGTTTAATACAAAAAAAGATTAGAAATATACAGAGCATGTGCCAATTCTTCGCTTTCCAAAGTCGTTCAGAGTGGCGAGTCGGTCTGCACAGCTTGTACTGTTCCTGTGACGGCGACACAGAGCAGGTCCATGTCGGCATCTAGTACTCTCCCTCCATCTTAACAGAAGAAAGACAACATCATCACTAGTATCAGGGACATACTACCTGATACTTTGAATACTGATAAGTCGCTCATAATACATACTATATAATACATACTACTCTGATATTAGGACCTGGGACCTAATTAATTATAGTCTCTTTCAATGAATATTCTTTTCATTTTTATGGTAGCCTATAGCCTCTGGATAAAAGAATATTACAATAAAAGGTTTAAATTACCTGTATCCGTCAAGTGATCCTGGTTTGTAGTTAATTGACTACAGCCGTTTTGTGTTGTAAAAACACATCTTCAGGTCAAATGTACATTGATTTATTCCATGGAATGGTCGTCGTAAGGTTTAAAGTTCACAAAAATAACATACACATACACAAAACATTAAACATAAATTGGCCAAAACAAAAAATACGAAAAACACGTAATAGACATCGGACACGTACGGTGCCGGTAGAAGGTAGGTCATAGGCGTTTTCGTACGTTTTGTATTGGCCAATTTATGTTTAGTGTTTTGTGTACGTGTATGTGTTATTTCTGTGAACTTTAAACCTTATGACGACCATGGAATAAATCAATGTACGTTTGAACTGAAGATATGTTTTTACAACACGAAACGGCTGTAGTTAATTAACTACAAACGTGACGGATACAGGTAATTTAAACCTTTTACCTTTTTGAATTTTTTTTATATTCTTTTACATTCATGCCCCCTTTAACTCCAGGCCACAGCCATTGAAGTGGCACCACAAATAGGGTTCTAATCTAACAGCTGTTTTGTTTCAAAGCAGCTGGTATTTGTGTATTTTTTTAAAACACAAAAGCTTGGTAACTGGGGCCACTAAAATATTGACTCCACTCTAAATGCACTGTTAGAAATATATTTTCAATTCTACTTGTAACAAGAAGATTGTTCTTGAACCTCATACTGGAAAGAAATCAGCTCAATATGATAAGAACTAAAAAAAGCTTAAGACACCTTTTAAAGTGTCTATGTATTTGACAACTATTTATTTCTTTGTTTCAAATAGTAAATCAAGTGTATGATAGTTACCTCAAGGGACAAAAGTGTTCGAGTAGCCTGACGTGGGGCAGGATCCAGCTGCGTTAAATCTCATGCTACGTTTTTGATTGGCAGACACCAGCACACCACTGTGATATTCCTGCAACAAGGAACATCAAGGGGTTTAAAGGTTTAAAAGGATTAACACAATTACAATTAATTATATACGTTTCTTGTGAAATCAACCAAGTCTAGAATATCTATCATTTGATCTTATTGAATTGTTAGTTTATTTTTCCAATTTATACATCGGTTTATTTACGTACAATTGCATGTTTACTGTTTTTTACTGTATTTTTATCGGGTAAATGACCAGTTGCTCGGTAGCTGTGGACGAGTGAGTGTGTGTTGTGCAATATATTAAGAGTGGTCCTGTATCAAAAATAGTAAAACAATGAATCTGTTACCTGTGGTTGCAATGTGGTGCAGAATTAGGCAGCGTAGGATTGAGAGGAAGTACTTGATTCAACCCAATTAATCAAGTTATTAATTGATTAAAAAACCTAATAATAATAAATAATAACTAATAAATGTTTTTTTTTCTTTACCCTCCAATTGTTCAAAAACCTCTCTCAGAGCAGAGCAAACTAGTTTCCACGCTTCTTTCATTTAATTTCTGTCCTTATAATAGTTTAAAGTTTTATCCCACAGTACTGGGTTTGCTTCCACTAATTCAATCAAAACATCATTGTCAATTATCACTTCAGTTGCTATTTTCGATCTACACGATAATTCATATTTGAAGCCATTGTCACTCACAACTGTCACTATTCACTTCAAAAAACAAACGCAGTATGCAAAGTGCACAGAGAGAAGGTGCAACGAGAACTAGGACTAATAGGGAGAACGCACGACATCTGACAAAACAATTGTGGTGTGGGTGAGCACCCATTTAATCATGTACGCCCTTGCAAGCACGACAGTCGGGTGAGAGTCGCGGATCACAGTTTCAGTGGACAAATGCACCACAAAAGAATGATGTGGTTGTTAGATAGGATAGGATTGGTTTACTAACCGGAATGTGCAGGGCCGATATTAGGTGCAAGGCAATTGGCTTTTTTGGGGGGCGAAAAAAAATTTTAAATGAAAAAAATAATGATTGTAGTGAATTCTGACTATTTTCCTTGGCTATGTAGACATTATTATCGTCTTCCATTATCCGATTATCAACGTCTCTCTCAATTGCGGCAAAACAGATTAAATCAGTGAAATTAATTTATAAAAAAAAAAAAAATAGATGGGCCCCCTCCTAGGCCTAGGCCCCCGCAACTGCTGTGTCCGCTGTTAGGGAAATACAGCCCTGAGTATTTATGTAGTTTGGAATTTTGCTTTACCACAGACAAGATATTCTTCTTGAACCTCATTTGGGAAACAGATCAGCTCAATATAGCAAGAACCTTAAAAAAAATTAAGAGACCTTTTAAAGTGTCTATGTATTCAACAACTATTAATTTCTTTGTTTTAAATAGTAAATCATTTGTAAGATAATTACCTTAATAAGGGACGAAACTGTTCAAGGAGCCTGACGTGGCCGACGTGGGGCAGAATTTACAGCTGAGTTAAATTCCATGCTACGCTTTTGGTACGATTGGCAGACAGCAGCACACCACGGTGATATTCCTGCAACAAGGCACATCAAGGGGTTAAAAGGATTAAAGGATTAACACAATTATGATTAAATATATACGTTTCTTGTAAAATCAACAAAGTCTAGAATCTAATTTATCATATCTTCGATATATATAGAATTTACTGATTATTCTGGACAAACGCCAGTACTTAGGTAATTTAAATCTATCATGAGATCTATTTTATTTGTTAGTTTATTTTTCCAAATTATACATCGGTTTATTAACATACTATTGCATGTTTACTGTTTAGTAACGCTGATCTGTAAATCCATTGTGTATCTTCATAGACTAAAATAATTAAATACTAGGTGGCGTTCGCAGAAGCATCCACAAAATTGAGCGGAGTCGTCAAGGGTTTATATTATATTGTTTTGGTCATACTGCAGTAATACCAGTCGTTTTTAATGCATGCGTTGAGGGTCTAAAGTAGCAATTTTAGTCTTTAGGAAGTAAAAAAGTTTTTATCCTCTATGGAGTAAAAATAGTTTTTATCCTCTATGGAGTAAAAATCAGCTGTTGGCAACTCAGTTGTAAATTTCTATTATAAACGAATGCATGTATCGAAATATGTATCGATTCGTGCTTCGAAATTATTTTAACCTACAGTTTACAGTCTCTTCCCATAGCGTTTTAGCTTTGCAGATACATTAATCCATTCCCACACTCAACACGCTCACCTTTACTACTTCCTTCACCACCCCCTACGTCGTGGACCTATTTCCCTCTCTTCCCATAACATTTTAGGATTGCAGATATATTAATGTAATTGCCAAAGACAGTTCCCACACTCTGCGCTGCCAGCCTTACTACTTCCTTCACCATTTCTACGTCATAGACTTGTTTCCTTCCCTTCTCATAGCATTTTTGGATTAAAGATACATCAATCTAACTGCCACAGACGGTTTTCACACTATGCTCATACTTAACTACTTTCTAAGCCTTTTTCTACATCGTGGACCTGTTTTCATCACTTTCCATAGCAATTTAGTATTTTAGATACATTAATCTAATTGCCACAAACATTCCCCACACTCTGCACTGCTAGCCTTTAACACTTCTTTCACCATTTTCTATGTCGTGGGGATGCTTCCATCCCTTCTCATAGCATTTCAGCATTGCAGATACATTAATTTAACTGCTACAAACGGTTTCCAGTTCCCACACTCCACTTTGCTCACCTTAAAAATTCCTTCACCACTTCATACGTCTCGGACCTTTTCTCTTCCTTCCCATAGCATTTTATTATTGCAGACACCTTAATCTAATTGTCATAAACAGTTCCTGTACTCCGGACAATTTGCCTTTACTACTTCCTTCATCACTTCCTACGTCGCGGACCCGTTATCCTCCGTTCCCATAGCATTTTAGGATTGTGGATATCTTCATCTAATCGTCATAAACAGCTCCCACACTCCGGACTGCTCGCCTTCACTACTTCCTTCACCACTTCCTACATCGTGGACCTGTTTTCCTCCCTTCCCACAGCATTTTATGATTGCAGATACCTTAATCTAATCGTCATAAACTGTTCCCACACTCCGGACTGCTCACCTTTACTACTTCCTTCGCCACTTCCTACGCCACGGACCTTTTCCTAACCCTTTCCATAGCATTTTAAGATTGCAGATACCTTAATCTTATCGTCATAAACAATTCCCACACTCTGGACAGCCCGCCTTGACTACTTCCTTCACCACTTCCTACGTGACAGACATGTTTCCCTCCCTTCCCAGAGCATCATAGGATTGCAAATACCTTAATATAATGGTCATAAGCAGTTCCCACACTCCGGTCAGCTTGCCTTGACTACTTCCTTCATCACTTCCTACGTCGCAAACCCGTTATCCTCCGTTCCCATAGCATTTTAGGATTGCGGATATCTTCATCTAATCGTCATAAACAGCTCCCACACTCCGGACTGCTCGCCTTTACTACTTCCTTCACCACTTCCTACATCGTGGACCTGTTTTCCTCCCTTCCCACAGCATTTTATGATTGCAGATACCTTAATCTAATCGTCATAAACAGTTCCCACACTCCGGACTGCTCACCTTTACTACTTCCTTCGCCACTTCCTACGCCACGGACCTTTTCCTAACCCTTTCCATAGCATTTTAAGATTGCAGATACCTTAATCTTATCGTCATAAACAGTTCCCACACTCTGGACAGCCCGCCTTGACTACTTCCTTCACCCCTTCCTACGTGACAGACATGTTTCCCTCCCTTCCCAGAGCATCATAGGATTGCAAATACCTTAATCTTATCGTCATAAACAGTTCCCACACTCCGGACTGCTCGCCTTTAATGATTCCATCGCCACTTCCTACGCAACGGACCTGTTTCCCTCCCTTCCCGTAGCATTTTATGATTACATATACCTTAATCTAATCGTCATAAACAGTTCCCACACTCCGGACAGCTTCAGGGCCGCGTTAAGGGTCAGTGGAGCCCTGGGCAAACCCAAAGCAGTACCCCCCTTTTTTCCTAGTGCGGGCAGGCGATGGTTGAGGGGCACCCTGTGAGCGCCCCCAAACCTCCGGCGCCCCTGGGCATATGCCCAGTCTGCCCGTTTATAAAAGTGGGCCTGGACAGCTTGTCTTGACTAATTCATTCATCACTTCCTACGTCGCGGACCCGCTATCCTCCCTTCCCATAGCATTTTATGATTGCAGATATCTTAGTAGTAGTCATTTTGGGGGTTCTAGGACAGAGGAGGGAGGAGTGTAGACCACGTGGGTTGAGGTAGGTAACCTCACTTTGCCTAACCTAACCTAACCTTACAGGCAGAGACTGATCCTCTGATTTGGACGACTTTACAGAAACGACAACAACTTTTGAATCTCATTTTATATAGGACCACCAATAGGTTCTCAACTGCACAAAAATGGCGCCGATTGCATCATTCGGTGTTCATGTTTTCACTAGAGGATTTGTATGAAGATGCAGTATTTCGATCTCAATGTATACTGACACGCCATTTGAAACTCACGTTCTAGGACAGAGGAGGGAGGAGTGTAGACCACGTGGGTTGAGGTAGGTCGGGAAGGGAGGTGTGTCCATGACGTCACATGTAAACAGAGGATGATCTTACAGACAGAGACTGATCCTCTGATTTGGATGACAATTTTTTTTTGTGTAGATATAAAGAACGTTAAATCAGTTCTCATTTGGTATACTTGTCGTATAATAGGATCTCACGGCTGAGATCGAAAACGACAATAGCTTTTGAATCTCATTTTATATAGGACCACCAATAGGTTCTCAACTGCACAAAAATGACGCCGATTGCAACGTTAAATCAGTTCTCATTTGGTATACTTGTCGTATAATAGGATCTCACGGTTGAGATCGAAAACGACAACAGCTTTTGAATCTCATTTTATATAGGACCACCAATAGGTTCTCAACTGCACAAAAATGGCGCCGATTGCATCATTCGGTGCTCATGTTTTCACTAGAGGATTTGTATGAAGATGCAGTATTTCGATCTCAATGTATACTGACACGCCATTTGAAACTCATTGTTTTCATGTTGATTTTTACGTGTCTTCTGAGTTGAGTCGTTCCGTGTTTAGTGACGTCACTTGTCTTGGGATCATGTGATCATGGAATGTTCTAGAAACATTACCATAAAAGGAAATGCCACGTGATAGGTCACGTGATCATCTTGGAACGTTCGAGAACATTACCATATATGGTCATGTGTTTCGACGATTGTGCAACAGCCCGCGCGGTCTTGCGTCAGTCTTCTCTGAGAGGTGGTTGTGAGAGGTGCTATTTTTCGAGTCTTTGAAATTGTGTAGTGTGTGAAAAGTAAGTTTTCAACCATTTATAAGTGTGACGAGGATTTGCGGTGATGGCTAGTGTCAGTGCTACGAAGCGATCGTTTCCTAGTGACAACGAGAGTGATGACGACAGCCTTCCTACACCACCGAAGCGTCGTTGGTTCCAACGTTATAAAGACGATATTGAGGAACAACAAGGTGCTAGGGAAGAACACCGTTTGGATGTTGCCTCGGTCTCTGACGGAGAACATCATGTGTCACCGGTTGTTCAAAGTGCTACCAAGCGGTCGTTTCCTACTGACAACGACAGCGATAACGAGACCCGTCCTACATCACCGAAGCGTCGTCGAGCCCAACATAGTGAGTTGGATATTTCGGAACAACTACAAGGTGCTAGTGAGATGATGGACATTCAAGAGCAGGAAGAAGATGTTTCGGATGTCGTGCAGGTTCTACCTGTCAGGAGAGTCGATACAAAAACATTAAAATTCTGTGATGTATGTCACCTCAGTATTACTAGGAAAAACTGGGCCCGTCATACTGGGAGTAGAGCTCATCAAGCGGCGTGGATACAAAAACAGCAACTAAACCAACCATCCGTCATAGTTCAACCATCCATCATAGTTCAGCCATCCATCATAGTGCAAGTCCCACGTAAGCCTCCGCCACCACCTAATCTTGAAATCATCCAATCTAAAACGGCGTTCAGAGGTCGAATGAAGACGTTTGAGATCAATAATGTCAAAGTAAATTGTTACAAAAGTGTTGAAACTTTTATCGAAGATTCCAAAAAACTTATAATTGAAAAGGTTCGTGATGAGGGAACTTCATTGAAAATCCAACTTATCCTTAAGGCAAAGTTCGCTAAAGGGATTACGGAAAAAGTCGAATCTGATTTTGAATTCAAAACGAAAAACATCATCATTTACGAAGATTCTAATCTATCAGATTTGTTAAATGAGGCAAAACAAAAACTATTGACTGAGATGGAAAGTTTTAATCACAAAGGCTCCAATTGGAACATGAAAACGATTGAATGTCTTTTTTTACATATCAACCGACTTAAGCCTTTGAAAGGGTCTAGTTACATAGCCCTGCCAGAAAAAATTCGCTTGAAACGTGCTGTTGTAAACATAAAAAACAATGATCAGCGTTGTTTCATGTGGTGTTGTCTAGCAGCACTCCACCCTTCAAACGTACACCCGGAGCGGATCGACAGCTACACTGCTTACGTAGATGGATTCCTCAAGTTATTTGATGGGATAGATTTTCCAGTCAAACTGACTGATGTAAAAAAATTTGAAAAGCGTGCAGGATTATCGATCAATGTATACGGTCTTGAAGAAAATAGTGATGTTTTTCCCTTGTGTGTAACAGATGAAGAAAAGCCCGTGCATGTAGACCTGTTGTTGGTTAAAGATGGAACGAACTCACACTACTGTCTAATTAAAAACCTATCTCGTTTAGTTCGCAGTCAAGCTACAAAACATAAAGGAAAATGCTATATATGCAGACGTTGTCTTCAGCACTTTCATAACGAAGACAATTTGAAGACACATATGGAGGACTGCTCTAGACATGATGCTCTAAAAATAAAGCTCCCTACCGCTGGAAAAAATGACAAAATAAGATTTACAGAACACAATAAATCAATGAAAGTTCCTTATGTCATTTATGCCGATCTGGAGAGCGTGCTCCTCCCGATTTCTACTTGTGAACCATCGGGAGTTGATGAAAACGGTGCTAAGAGATCGTACACATACAGCTATCAGAAACACGAAGCTATAAGTTTCTGTTACTATATCTCTGGCAGTGAAAAGCCTCCAACGACATATTTCGGGGAAGATGCTGGACGAAAATTTGTCGAGGCGTTGAAAAAGGAGGCCGTGGAGATAAAACAAATCTACGAAAAGATCATTCCAATGAAACCATTGCAGGAAGAAGAGATACGTAGACATAAAGAAGCGGTAACCTGTCACATCTGCCAGGAACCTCTCAATGAAACCGACAAAGTAAGGGATCACGACCACCTCACCGGTTTGTATCGAGGCCCTGCCCATTCCAAATGTAACTTATTGTTTACTAAGCCCAAATTTATTCCTGTTTTCTTGCACAACCTTTCTGGCTATGACATACATCAGTTCATCAAAGAAATAGGACGACAAGGTGAGAAACTCAAAGTGATTCCCCAAAATGATGAGCGATATATATCATTCACCGTTCATGTTAGGGGAGGGTTGGAACTGAGATTCTTGGACTCTTTTAAGTTTTTAAGTGCAAGTTTAGACCAATTGATTAACAATTTAACTACAGATCAGTTGGAGCATACAAAGAGATTTGTCAGATCATCACAGATAGAGTTGGTAACAAGAAAAGGAGTTTATCCCTATGACTTTATGGATAACATAACAAAATATGATATGACAACTCTGCCGGAACTTCATGATTTCAAAAACAAATTAAATAAGTGTGATGTATCAGAATCAGATTATGAGCATGCTCAAAAGGTTTGGAATGAGTTCAACATCAAAGATATGAGAGAGTACACATTGTTTTACAACAAGATTGACGTCCTCCAGTTGGCAGATGTTATGGACAACTTCAGAGACGTTTGCCTTCAAACATATAGTCTCGATCCAGCGTGGTACTTCACAGCTCCCGGATTAGCCTGGTCGGCGATGCTGAAACTCACTGATGTAGAGCTCCAGTTACTGACCGACCTCGATATGATTCTAATGGTTGAAAAAGGAATTCGTGGAGGTGTTTCGCAGTGTTGCTTGAGACAAGCTCGAGCCAACAACAAGTACATGAGTCAAGGCTTCGATGAGAACAAAGAACCTAGCTACCTGGTGTACTTAGATGCGAATAACCTATATGCTTGGGCTATGTCGCAGGCAATGCCATTCGGTGACTTTAGATGGCGAAAAGATACTGAAATAAATGTTTTAGACATCAGTGATGACGCGGCCACCGGCTACATTCTCGAAGTTGACCTCGAGTATCCTGAAGAAATTCATGACCACCATGCAGACTTTCCACTGGCACCTCACAAAATGATTCCACCTGGGTCAAAAATACCCAAACTAGTCACCACTTTGTACGACCGATCTAGATACGTTGTACACTACAGAAATTTAAAACAGTATCTCAACCTCGGAATGAAACTAAAAAATATACATCGGGTTCTTGAGTTTTCTCAAAAACCGTGGATGAAACCATACATCGATTTAAACACTAACATGAGGACCAAGGCAAAGAATAAATTCGAAATTGACTTCTACAAGCTTATGAATAACGCGGTATTTGGGAAAACTATGGAAAACCTTCGGAATAGAGTGGACGTTCGTCTGGTAACTGATGAACGACAGGCGGATAAATTCATTGCCAAACCTACATTCAAGAGTAGGAAAATATTTACGGACCATCTTGCAGCTGTGCACATGACCAAAACATCACTTCTTTTCAACAAACCGATTTACGTGGGGGCGGCTATTCTAGATGTGTCGAAAACCCTTATATACCGTTTCCACTATCAAGTGATGAAGAGCAGATATGGTGATCGGATCATACTCGCCTATACTGATACCGACTCACTGATTTACATCATATATACAGAAGACTGGTACATGGACATGAAAGAAATGATTGACGAGTTCGACACGAGTGCATATCAAAGTGCCAACCCTTTTGGTATGCCTCGAGTAAACAAAAAGGTTCTCGGAAAAATGAAAGATGAGCTGGAAGGTCTGATCATGGTTGAATACGTTGGTCTGAAGTCAAAAATGTATGCCACTGACGTAGAGGAAGGTTTGAATTGTATAAAAACATCTAAAAAGGCTAAAGGAATCAAGAAATCAGTGGTGGAAAATGAAATCACAATAGATGACTATCGCAGATGTTTGAAGACTCTCGAAGATGTGTACAGACAAATCAACAGCATCCGAAGCCACCTGCACGATGTTTATAGTATGACACAATTCAAGAAATCACTTTCGCCAAAGGACGACAAACGGTGTGTTCTTCGAGACGGAATAAGGACGCTACCCTGGGGACATAGAAGAATTCCTACTGAATGTACATAAAAAAATGTAAAAAAACTATTCCTGTAAAATATATTTTTTTCGTGTTTTACACTGTTGTTATTTATTGCCCTGGTGTGCACAAGGTTTTTTGTAGCTCTTTCTCATAAAAAGATCCAATTATTTCTTCACCACTTTTATCTTTGATTCTATAGGTTATTGGAAAGGTGTCTTGCACTTTGGATATGGTAAATATCTCTCTAGTCCAATTGCGACTGTATTTATCGGCAAACGAATCTTTTTTTGCCACAATCCTCACTCTGTCTCCTAGTTGAAATTTTATTTTTCTAGGTGTATGAGGAATATTGGAGAACCTCTCAAGCAATCTAGGTACGTCCGCCTTAGTAACCTCTGCAGGTTTCATACGAATTGTACGATGGACACTATTGTTGTACTGATGTAACAGGTCTTGAACTATGTCCAACCACCGAAAACAATTTCGAGTCTCGAATATGACTTTCATTTTTTCATTTAACGTACGATTGAACCTCTCAACGATTGCACTCTTTTCCTCATTTTCAGTATGATACATTTTTATGTTGTATGATTGCAAAACTGACTTAAAATCACGGTTAAGAAATTCTTTACCCTTATCGGTGTGTAACAGTCTGGGAGCGGTGTGACCGTTGACGTCAATTGCCCGCTTCAATATGAGCATAAACGATTCCGCTACTTCTGCACCCCGTTTGGTCATCAACGGCTCTGACCAGGCGAATTTTGAAAAGGTATCAATCACATTTAACATATAACTATAGCCATCATTCTCACTGGCATACTTTCTCATGACAACCAGATCTGCGGCCCACAGATCGTCTATATCTAGAGTAACAATACGTCGTCGAGGAAAGTGCTTGATCACTGGTCTATGTACTTCCTTGGCGGCCATACTGGGCTTAGGAACTTTGACGAAGGCGCCTTTACGCTGACCGCAAATATTGCATGTCGTATTTAAACGCCATTTGTTGTTAACGGTTTTGACATACTCCCCACTGTCTTGAGAAGTGGTTTTCCTTTTGCATTTCATACAGTAGATTTCCATTGGCTCTTATATAAGTGGGAAACACTTAAAAATGAGTGAACTGCACAGACACAGAATTCACTTGTCCGACGGTCAGAAGCGTAAGCTACGCATCGCGTTTAAGAAGCGTAGAACTGCTATAATTGGTTTAACTAATGATAGCCTCTCACGTGGAGCGGATCATATACTGCTTAACGAAGCACAACACAAGGCTGTTGAAAAAGCTATCCGGAACAAAACCGGTCTACGTCTGGCTGTGAGCTACGACCAGCTTTTGAAAAACAAAGAGGGTGGTCTTTTGAAAGAGATGTTGGAAATGGTTGAATCAAAGGTGCCATATGGAAAACGTTTCATATCTCCATTGATACGACATCAGGTGGCACCGATTCTCAAGAACCGATTCGTGCCGTGGTTGAAAAACCTGATCGATAACGAGCTAGATTCAATAATTGAAAAAGACCCCAAGGGAGCCGGTCTTAAGCGATGCATCAACAACAAGCTGGACTCTCTTTTAAAAAACCCGTAAGATCGTTTGAACCTATGTCACTGGGAGAAATAGAGCTTTATGCTAACCAATTAGGCATCCGTGGCTTTCGAGGAGTGTTTATGAGACAGATATTACCCAAAGCCCCTATGGAGTTTGAATGTGGAATCTTGAATCTGGGTAATATCGATTCTTCTGGAACCCATTGGACTTGTTATGTTAAAGACAAAAACAAAAAGTTCTATTTCGATTCGTTTGGAAACGCACCCCCACCACTAGAACTAATAGACTATTTAGGTTCAAACGATCTCTTCTATAATGACATTGCTGTTCAAGAGTATAATGATCCACCTATCTGTGGTCATTTGTGTTTGGAGGTTTTACGACGAAACTCTAGTGATGAGCCTTGGGATGATATCATAAGAGCTATACGGGATGATAAATACGTATGGAGTTGGTGGTGGCAGCGGAAGATTCATGTTCAATAGATTCGGGGACGAGGTGGACTACCAAAGCTCAATTCGTCAACAAATCGAATCACAAACAAAGTCTGAAATTAGGGATCTTGTCAAATCAGGTCTTTCGGAAATGAAGAAAATGATGAGAACACCTAACGACGATTCGAGCCATGTAGCATTAAACACTAGACTTGGTAAAATAGAATCTACGATGAACATCAAGGATAATTTCATTGGTTTTAAAAGCAAACGTTTGGTTAGCGTCTCCAATGCAATTGATAAACATGATGTTGTAAACAAATATCAATTAGATACTGTAAAATCAACGGTGGATAGACTAACAAAAACATTCGATGTTTCGAACCCTGAGGTGGTGAATTTAAACGGACATCGAAGAATAGGAAAAGTCAGCAGATCAAAAGATCTTTATGACGTGATCGTAAGGAAAGAACTAAACGAGTTAAATGAAAAACTGATTATATTCCAGACAAACCTTAACACGATATTGGGTAATATACACGATGACATTATAAATTTAAAGAGAGCACAAAATGGTAATGATATAAGTGACAAAGATGCCGCTAGTGAAAATCCGGGGCAAAGGATGCCAAATGACATTCCATCCAGAGCACCCTATCCGCCTCAGTGATGGTAGCAAGTGCCGACTAGCTCTAGTTAGCTTTATGTCGGAGAACTACATAAACAACGTGTTAGAACCGGGTAACATATATTTTTGGGACAGCGATATTTATCTGATCCCGACGCCATTTACGATCTCAAGGGGATATTGGACTATTGAAAAACTAAATGAAAAAATCAACGAATATATTACTGCATTGAAACTTAACGTACCTACCAACCAATTTTCAATCAAAAGAGAAAACAATCGTATCGCAATAACAAGTCCATTGAAATTTTATCTCGACGAAAAGGCGGCTTCATTCCTCGGATTCTCAAGTCCAGGAGAGAAACCATTAACCGAACAGAAATCGTTTTACGATGTCAATACATTACTGACTGCGCCAAACGCACCCAATTTCAGGGCTGTGGACGCCATAGAGGTACACTGCAACATCGTAGAGCACAGTTACATCAGCCACGATGAGCACAGACACAAACATGTGGAAGCAGAACTGTTGTACACGTTCTTCCTGAATGTAGCACATGGCTACAAGATATATGAAGTGCCAACGGAGAAGTTGTACGTTCCTCTGAGGAATGGTTTACAAACGATCAACCGAATCGACATCACTCTCCGAGATCAAAACAATCACTTGCTTCAAAACAAAAACGTTGAATGTGTAATAGTTTTAGATTTATATAAGTCCTAAAATGGATATCAATGTGTACTGCATCGAAGAAGGATCCATAAATAATCTATTACCACACCCATTAAGATGTCTTATAGTCGGTTCATCAGGGTGTGGAAAAACAAACCTATTGCTCAATTTTATCTATAACGTAAAGGGTGTAAAGTTCAAAAACCTTTATGTATTCAGCCGATCCATTGATCAGCCAGCATACACACAGCTACGTAAACACTATGAAAAAGTAGAGCACGCACTCGGCACAACTATTGCATACTTTTACTCAAACTGCAGTGACTTGATACCTCTAGACGAATGTAAGTCCAATTCTTTGGTGGTGTTTGACGATTGTCTTTTAGAAGAACAAACAAAAATAAAAGACTATTTCATACGAGGGCGTCATAAACAGATATCTTGCATTTATTTAAGTCAGAGCTACGGACGGGTAGACATGCAAGTAATAAGGAATAACGTTAATCTTTTGTGCATATTCACACAAAACAAACACTATACACAAAAGATATACAACGACTTCGTTGGATCCGATATGATATACCAAGAGTTTGTAGGCATGTGTAAAAAGTGTTGGGCGGAACCTCACGGTTTTATGTCAATAGACACTACTAAAAAAACGCATCTAGGTAAATATAGATGTATGTTTAAGGAAACGCTATATCCCTAATAAAAACATTTATGCATCAAATACGTGTATTTTGTTACATTAACGATATTTTATACGTAAGAGCGTATTTACACTAAATGATAGTGTTTATGCTAAAAAACGATATTTCAAATTAAAGAGCGTTTCTGTGTTAAATAAACGTTATATTTTTATCAAAAGCGTTTCTACACTAAATAAACGTTATATTTATGTAAAGAGCGTTTCTACAATCAATAAACGTTTCACATGTACATGTTGGAATAACGATGTGAATCTTACGTCGTGTTTATGTGTTACTAAGTGCACAATGGATACAAAAGAAGCTAAGCGACTTGAGACTCTAGAAAAGAATCTCGTCAAAAAATTTCGGACAGCGGAACAGGAGGAAAAGAAAGAACGAGCTAAGAAACTGGAGGAGATTACAAACTCCCATCCCAATACACATGCAATACAAGACATCACAAAACCCCCAACACGAGTAACAAGTAAAACGCGAGATGAACCTCTGACAGTTGAAAAAGCTAGACAGCTGGAGCAACTGCAAACCACTCTGCAAAACCAGTTCGGAGAAATACATGTTAGGGAAATGGAGGAACAACGTGTAAGGGAGAAAAAGTACGAGGCTATCACCAAAGCGATTAAAGAGAAAAAAGAAAAGGATGAGGTACTGGAGAAAAAAACAAAAGAAATGCTGAAAAAACAAAAATACAACCAGCTAATGAAATGCAACTTTAGACCATCAGTCTCTAGTACACCAGACCGAGTTGGTTATATCGGTTCCACTCAATATGATGATGATGAAGATGAAAAAATGGAAGTAGTTGCGGATCAATCAATAAAACAGTTGATGGATACCAAGGTCGTTAATCTCGGAGTGGTCGGAGCTAAATATCTACCACGAGCTAGTGACTCTCAATTCGGCATTTATTTCGATGAGATAGATGAGCAACTAAAAATCGGTTCTGAACCGATTGGGTTTGATTATGATGACATTATTGTAAACAACAAACGATTTAAAGGTACTGAAGGACTTTGGAAACTTTTAACGAAGAAAGGGTTTGTGCAGTCTAATGAATACACATCAAACGATTGGCAGACATATAAAGATATGCTTTTGATGACAAACTCTATCTTCCAGAAAAATGATCCTACTACACGACATCCAAAATCTAGTTCAGGACAAAAATGGCGGAAAATGATAAAACCTATTTGGGACGAAGTTATCAAACCGACCGATCCGATTGAACAAGATATGGAGAGGGATCTATTGACGGGATCCGGTTTAAAACGCTACCATGACGGTCCGGTTGAATATCGCTACATCAAAGACCTCAACGAGCTCATCAACCGTCTGAATTTTATTTACGCAGAGGAGGTTGCAGGCAACAACAACTTTCACAACGAAAAACTATCTGTTGTTAAATTCATATCCGACCGTATGCAAGAACTGATTGACCAACCGAACGGGGTCAAATACGTAGTACGATGTTTGTCAGCCTTGCCTGAACGCGCGATAGAAGGCTCGGGATTGTTGAACGACATCATCAACAAATTACCTGTAGAACTACACGCCCCGCGTAACTGGAAATTCGATACATACAACTTCTGCGGTCCAGGCACGAAGCTCGCTGAACGATTAGGTCGTGGTGACAAGGGTGTGAACCCTTTAGACGATGCGTGTAAACAGCACGACATATGGTACAGAGACCACCGGAAGCCCGAAGACAGATGGGTCGCAGATAAAGCGTTACAGAAAGCGGCGTGGGATAGAGTGACGTCTAGCGACGCGGACCTTAACGAGAGGAGCGTAGCCCTCGCGACCACAGGTGCGATGTGGTTGAAACGTAAACTAGGGATGGGTTTAGGTACATCCGCGTGTTCATATCCCTGTAGAAAAAATGGGTATATATAAGTGAACAGCATGGACAACGCTTGGCGAATCTTGTCCCGCGAACCGAAGGCACCAAACGGTGTACTCACCGACGAGCTCGTTATGAAGTTCGATAGGTACCTCAACTGGGACCTGTTGTCAGTTCACTATGATTTCTCCATCGATATGCTACGTATTTACTTTCATCGTGTTGACTGGGGTCCTATTCTGAAGAGGCAAAAATTCAGTGAGAGCTTCCTTCGTGAGATGGCACCAAACTTTGAGCATGCGTGGTTTGCTGTCAGCAAGCACCAAATACTTTCTGAGTCGTTCATACACGACTACGCAAACAAAGTCGATTGGGAATACATTAAAAAATTCCAGATCGTTTCACAACAGTTTTTGGATGATCACAAAGCTTACATGGAAGAGGATTTCGACGAGTAAGCCTATATATATATATATATACCATGTAATTAAAAAATAAATAAAAATAATTAGCTTATATTTTTTTTGTTCTTCTGTGTTATTAAGTCATTGTAGACAATGGAAGCACTGTACGAACGTTTCTCCACCGGAGTGGTGAAAAGCGAGTACCGAGCTGTTATGCCGATATCCGAGTTGAATTTCAACACACCAAACAATTACACAATCTTCAAACTCGATCACGGAGACACGTTTTACGACTCGGCAATTCAATATCACATCTGCGGTGAGGTAGTAAAAAAATCCGATGGTAAAGCATATGATGCGACTGCCACTATAGCCCTTATTGACAATTTCATACCATACCTATTTACAAGAATCGAACTGAAAAAACACAACACAACAATCGATGTGGTCGATCATCCGGGAATTACAAGCACTATCAAAAGTATTCTAAACTATCCTCAATCGATGAAACCCGCTTTGCAAAACTGTGGGTTCGCATCAAGATACTCGCTTGGTGGTGGCAAGTTCGAAGCAATTGGAACCTTAGCGCATCTCGGGTTAGGGTTCTTTGACCTCATGCGATACCCCATGTACAAAGGTGGATTCGAGATTGTATTCACAAGAGCTGAAGATAACGATGCTCTATACCATTGGAAAGGAACCGGTACCGCAGCTACCGAACCTGAGGATGGCAAAGTGAAAATCACTTCCTTCGTTCTCAGAGTTCCCATAGTGGAATATACGTCAACTAGCAAAATCCAACTAATCGATGGTCTAACAAAACTTAGTGAAAAAGACGAGTTGGTCTACAACTATTATCAGTGGCAATGTATTGACAAAAAGGGTGTGTTCGGATCTACGTACACATTCGACATTACAAACGTTTATAGAAACGTATACAACCCTAGATTCGTAATCATGTGCTTTCAAACTAACCGCACGAATGATCAGAAAAAGAACCCAGCGCAATTTGACAGCGAAAATATAAAAAACTTTGCAGTTAAAATAAATGGTCAACGTTACCCTCAAGAACTACAAAACGCTGCAATCCTCGAGGGACGTTGGAGAGTGATTTACGAGCAATTCATGAGATATCGTAAGGTGAATTTCGATGACAGCTCAATGATCATTGACCCGAGCGAGTTTATTTCACACTACCCACTGTGTGTTGTCGACACACATCTTCATCCGATGAATACAGACCGTTCTAGAAGTGACATTCAAATAGAATTCGATTTCACAAACGCAATCGCATCACCATCGGCCGATTCAGGCACTACCGCATATGTCATCGTAGTCTCTGAAAACGCGTTTGCCTACGACATATCAAGGAACATAATCAAGGTGATGTAACTGCACATTTATATAAGTGAGAGACATGGCACAATTGGTAGATTTACTTAACGCGTGCCAAGCACCCAAATACACTAAAATCGAAGAGCTGCGACATGAGCATCCCTACAGAATAGTGGAGTTGCAGTCGAAGAAGACCCTTGTGGCAATCTAAGAAAATTGTATCTCCCATGCAGGTACAACAACGTTTTGACAGACGTCATGATTAGAAACTACAACAACGGTGTCAATGAAAAACTTGCTTTGATACCCAAAAGCCATGGTCAGATCGAGTTTACAACAATAAACTAATATAACAGAAATAAAATACGCAAAATAACTGAAAAACACAAAAAAATATTTTTTCGCCTCCGAAGGATTGGCGTGGTCGGAACCACGTGCTGAGTCACTCAGAAGACACGTAAAAATCAACATGAAAACAATGAGTTTCAAATGGCGTGTCAGTATACATTGAGATCGAAATACTGCATCTTCATACAAATCCTCTAGTGAAAACATGAGCACCGAATGATGCAATCGGCGCCATTTTTGTGCAGTTGAGAACCTATTGGTGGTCCTATATAAAATGAGATTCAAAAGCTGTTGTCGTTTTCGATCTCAACCGTGAGATCCTATTATACGACAAGTATACCAAATGAGAACTGATTTAACGTTGCAATCGGCGTCATTTTTGTGCAGTTGAGAACCTATTGGTGGTCCTATATAAAATGAGATTCAAAAGCTGTTGTCGTTTTCGATCTCAACCGTGAGATCCTATTATACGACAAGTATACCAAATGAGAACTGATTTAACGTTGCAATCGGCGTCATTTTTGTGCAGTTGAGAACCTATTGGTGGTCCTATATAAAATGAGATTCAAAAGCTATTGTCGTTTTCGATCTCAGCCGTGAGATCCTATTATACGACAAGTATACCAAATGAGAACTGATTTAACGTTCTTTATATCTACACAAAAAAAAAATTGTCATCCAAATCAGAGGATCAGTCTCTGTCTGTAAGATCATCCTCTGTTTACATGTGACGTCATGGACACACCTCCCTTCCCGACCTACCTCAACCCACGTGGTCTACACTCCTCCCTCCTCTGTCCTAGAACGTGAGTTTCAAATGGCGTGTCAGTATACATTGAGATCGAAATACTGCATCTTCATACAAATCCTCTAGTGAAAACATGAACACCGAATGATGCAATCGGCGCCATTTTTGTGCAGTTGAGAACCTATTGGTGGTCCTATATAAAATGAGATTCAAAAGTTGTTGTCGTTTCTGTAAAGTCGTCCAAATCAGAGGATCAGTCTCTGCCTGTAAGGTTAGGTTAGGTTAGGCAAAGTGAGGTTACCTACCTCAACCCACGTGGTCTACACTCCTCCCTCCTCTGTCCTAGAACCCCCAAAATGACTACTACTTATCTTAATCTAATCGTCATAAACAGTTTCCATGCTCCGGACTGCTCGCCTTTACTACTCTCTTCACCACTTCCTACGTGACGGACATGTTTCCCTCCCTTACCATAGCATCATAGGATTGCAACTACCTTAATATAATGGTCATAAGCAGTTCTCACACTCCGGACAGCTTGCCTTGGCTACTTCCTTCATCACTGCCTACGTCGCGGACCCCTTTTCCTCCCTTCCCATAGCATTTTATGATTGCAGATACCTTAATCCTTAATCTAATCGTCATAAACAGTTCCAACCCTCGGACTGCTCGCCTTTACTACTTCTTTCATCACTTCCTACGTCGCGGATCCGTTTTCCTCCCTTCCCGTAGCATTTTATGATTGCAGAAACCTTAATCTAATTGTCATAAACAGTTCCCATACTCCGGACAGCTTGCCTTGACTGCTTCCTTCATCACTTCCTACGTCGCGGACCCGTTATCCTCCCTTCCCATAGCTTTTATGATTGCAGATAACTTCATCTAATCGTCATAAACAGTGCCCACACTCCGGACCGCTCGCCTTTACTACTTCCTTCACCACTTCCTACGTGACAGACCTGTTTTCCTCCCTTCCCATAGAATTTTAGGAATGCAGATAGCTCAATCTAATCGTCATAAACAGTTCCAACACTCCGGACTACTCGCCTTTACTACTTCCTTCGCCACTTCCTACGCCATGGAACTGTTTCCCTCCCTTTCCATAGAATTTTATGATTGCAGATACCTTAATCTTATTGTCATAAACAGTTCCTACACTCCGGACAGCTTGCCTTGACTACTTCCTTCATCACTTCCCACGTCGCGGACCCGTTATCCTCCCTTCCCATAGCATTTTATGATTGCAGATATCTTCATCTAATCGTCATAAACAGTTCCCACACTCCTGACTGCTGGCCTTTACTACTTCCTTCACCACTTCCTACGTGACGGACATGTTTCCCTCCCTTCCCATAGCATCATAGGATTGCAAATACCTTAATATAATGGGCTTAAGCAGTTCCCACAACCCGGACAGCTTGCCTTGACTACTTCCTTCATCACTTCCTACGTCGCGGACCCGTTTTCCTCCCTTCCCTTATAATTTTTGGTATGCAGATACCTAAATCTAATTGTCATAAACAGTTTGCACACTCCAGACTGCTCACTTTAGTACTTCCTTCACCACTTTCTACGTCGCGGATCCGTTTTCCTCCCTTCCCATAGAATTTTAGGAATGCAGATACCTAAATCTAATCGTCATAAACAGTTTCCACACTCCAGACTGTTCACCTTTAGTACTTCCTTTAACACTTCCTACGTCGCGGACCCGTTTTCCTCCCTTCCCTTATAATTTTTGGAATGCAGATACCTAAATCTAACCCTCATAAACAGTTTGCACACTCCAGACTGCTCACTTTAGTACTTCCTTCACCACTTTCTACGTCGCGGATCCGTTTTCCTCCCTTCCCATAGAATTTTAGGAATGCAGATACCTAAATCTAATCGACATAAATAGTTTCCACACTCCAGACTGTTCACCCTTAGTACTTCCTTTAACACTTCCTACGTCGCGGACCCGTTTTCCTCCCTTCCCTTATAAATTTTGGAATGCAGATACCTAAATCTAAATGTCATAAACGGTTTGCACACTCCAGACTGCTCACCTTTACTACTTCCTTCACCACTTCCTACGTCATGGACCTCAAGTTATTGTCGTCATTTGATTATTTTATGATCCAAACCACCGTTTATGTTCTAATATCTGAGGAATAATGCTATCAGCTATTTATTTATCTACTGCATTTTAAAGTCAACAGCTGATCATATGTCTTTGTTTATGTGTCAAATACTGCTTCCATAAGGACTACATTGAAACTTTGAGACCCAGTGGGGCGGATTCCTGAGAGTTATTTTTAACGCCATATAGATGTTGGCACTCACCGATATGGTCTTTATCACCATCCAAAATTTGAAAACCATTGATTCAGCCGTCTAGGAGGAGTTTGCGTATTACGAAATGCATAAAAGTCGACGTATAAGAGCTTCGCTCGCTTCGCTCGCTCCGCTCAATAAACTGTCAGCCGAGCTGCGGTTACCTTAGGTTATGGCACACACCCCTGGGAGCGCTGTGTAGTTACGTAGCATGTACGTCGTAACGTAAATCCATTGAGTATCATATTCTTATCAATTTAAACATATAGTTATAAGATATGTAAAAAATTACCTGCAAATGATAAAAAAGACCGCTGATATTAACATCTTCTCGAAGCGGGAAGTTCATACTTGGAAGTAGTTGAATTACTTGCTGTGAGATTTTCTCAGGAAAGTTCACCCGCTACAATCGGAGAGATCTGAAACAGGATCAACGAACTATTAAAAGTAATCCTATCTGGACCAAAACATACTTCTATTTACCTGTGTTGTGTGATGCAGCTTTAGTGGAATTGGTTAAAATCAACATTTGTCACTTCAAAAATTCCAAGCTCTTGAGGGAAAAATTCCAAATCCTAAAGGGACAGTTTAATAGTTGGCAGTTCTTTTTCTTAATTTTAAATATGGAATAGCTTGACCTAAAATCTTATTTGCTGACATCCATTTTTTCCATTGTACAGTAAACACATTCCCATGTAAGTTTCCATTGTATTGTAAACTGGCTTGGATACTTGAAATATTCTATGAGTTGAGATCTCTGCCATCTACTTATACTAAAGTTGTATTATTTTAAAAAATAGTTGTTTAGCCTCCGGATTACTGTATTATACTTAAAATGGTTTACAATACCTGCATATAGTAATCCTTTGTTGCTGATTTAGGCAACTAGTTTCGGTTCTTGTTTTGAACCATCTTCAGGCCTCAAGGTGTCAAGTGATCACTTCATTCGAAGGTCGTTAACAGAGTTCAATAAATAAAACATATACAAAACACGATACACGGAACGGACACACATTACAAAAAACACGAAAAACACGAAGGGACATTGACAAACGATCGTGACCGGGCTGAGGTAATGTCTAGACTGCTACAGCTAGACATTACCTCAGCCCGGTCACGATCGTTTGTCAATGTCCCTTCGTGTTTTTCGTGTTTTTTGTAATGTGTGTCCGTTCCGTGTATCGTGTTTTGTATATGTTTTATTTATTGAACTCTGTTAACGACCTTCGAATGAAGTGATCACTTGACACCTTGAGGCCTGAAGATGGTTCAAAACAAGAACCGAAACTAGTTGCCTAAATCAGCAACAAAGGATTACTATATGCAGGTATTGTAAACCATTTTAAGTTGTATTATTGTTTCTATTTGGTAGAGTAGATAAGATACTTACTTAGGTAGTCGAATACAGCTCTGGCGATGCCTTTATGGAAGCTAGCAGGATGAAGAGAAGAAAAGTAAGGAAATCATGTCAGTGGGTTGGAATAAGGTTTAAGGGATACTTTGGATAAAGGACACCCGTGGTAGGGAGAGGAGGTCCAGACACAATTATTTTTATCTACCTCTTCGCTCTACCCACAAGCGCTCCCTCGGCCATGTTCAGGTGGAGGGCCTCCTGTTTCTACCACATAATATTACCGTACTGTGGTAGGGCCGTAACACAAGCTTAAGGTGTAAATTACTAATCAAAAACTGTTTTCAAAACTCCCAAAAAAATTTTGAATTTTATTAAATATATTGCACGATATGAGTTTTGAAATAATTTGAGGGCCGAAGCCCATTTATCCCTCCATGCCACCCCTGGTAAGAATCTTAGAAGTTTAATCATGCAAAACATCCCTTAGGAATCTATTTTTTGGTCAATTGATGTCCCCATCCGCTTAAGGTCTAAATAATTCCCTACTTACTGGCTTTGCCTAAGTAGATAAGAGTTATATTACGGCTTTTCATGGTTAAACTTCTTAAACTTTTACCAGGCTACTGAAAAATGACTTAATAAATAACTTAATACACAAAATATATGTATATCCTACAATTATTCCCTAACTTAAAGAAGGCGTATTAATAACACCTAGTTAAAGGAAAACAATATCTAATACCTAATAAATATATATGTACAGTATGCAACATTTGAGGAATCAATAAAATTGGAATTAATAAAAAACTACACAACTTACCACTGTATTTTTATTCGTGATTTTCATGCTCTTCTTCTTCTTCTGGTTCTTTTAACTAATATTAACAGTCAACTCAAACTATCCAACTTTATGACTCATATCTGAAATCGCGTCAAATCAACGTTCATCACTATGTTCGTGCAACAATATCAAATTGGAATTTACGTAAAACTACACAACTTACCACTGTATTTTTATTCGTGATTTTCATGCTCTTTTTCTTCTTCTTGTTCTTTTAACTAATATTAACAATCAACTCAAATAACTATCCAACTTTATGACTCATATCTGAAATCGCGTCAAATCAAGGTTCATCACTATGTTCGTGCAACAATATCAGATGATTTGAAACTGGACATGGAAATAAATCCAAGTACACACACAAAAAACAAACAAATAATTAAGCGTCTTGAATATGAAGATCTGCTCTCGAAGATGTCTCGTAGAGGATGGCCTAGCACTAACCTATCATAGCTATAAAGCCTTTGTGAGCTACTGTAATAATATCTTAATTATCTTCCTAACTCTCTATCTGATAAAAAGAACCTGAAAATCCCTATTCTGTCCTAAAGCCTATGGCTAATCTATTCATGAGATAATATAGTTAAACTTGACCTAAAACTATATACTTAAAAAAAACCTAAACATTTTCAATCTGTTCTAAAAGCCTGTGGCTAACCTATTCATGAAAAAAATATAGTAAAATTTCACCTAAACCGATCTAATAAATAAACCTGAAAATCCCTAATCCGTTCTAAAAGCCAATGGCTAATTAATTTATGACAAGATAAAGTAAAATTTCACCTAACACTGTATGATAAAAAAAACCTAAAAATACCTGATCTAATAAAAATTATAAATAAAATGAATTTAGTTATCTGTGATAACTCTAACCATCCCAAACCTCTTTGTACTAACCTAAAACTAAACGAAGGGGATTTCTTCAGTAAAGCGAAGACTCAATCCGATAAATGATGGCAGAACACATAATGCACACAAAAGGAATATTCCTACCTTTGGTATGACAGAAACTCAAAACCTGCAAATAGCGAAGTCCAAGTGAGCAAATTTTGTGAGTTCAAGTCTGGCTTAAAGTTGTAATTCATTCTATGACGATCTTCTCCCCAAAGTTGACACCCACTTCAGTCGGAAAGATCTAAAACAGTTTCAAAGAAATGTTAATATGAATCCTAACTAGACCGCCACTTATTTTAAATTACCTGTGTTTAATGATTCTAAACTTTTTGGTGGTCCCACAGTTATGGTTTGAATAGCCTTGTTATAGTATTAAAAACATAGTAAAATATAATTGACGCTTCCACCATGTTCCATGTTTAGATTTGTTTGGACTCAGCTGCCAACAGCTATCGCCAATCCATAGAGGAGGGTTTGATTCCAAAACTGTCCTTATTAAATGTTCTATCAATATGTTCCAACAGGATATAGTATTTACAGGGCCGTATTTGGAATTTATGAAGCCCCTCTATATTCTGACTCTTTGAATATTGGAGCTGAAGAGTTTAAAAATACACAAGGTAATTCAACTCGATGAATTTTCCTTTTGTTTCCAACAATCCTATCGGTAATAAGACATAGTAGTCTAGTTATTAGAGTCTATTAATTTGTAAATAATAATATTAGGGGCTTAGGTCGGAGCCAGACATTTTAATTTCTTTTGGGTTGAATAAAAAGTTTGGACCTTCAGGCATCGGATAAAAATTAGGCACCGTAGGTAGTTTTGGAAAAATTTGGAATAAGTTTATGCAAAATGTGTAATCACAACCAAATTGCAAGCGTCTTCTCGGTCACAGTAAAATCTTGGACATCCGCCGTGGTCACGGAGGAATCGTGAAGATCTCTACGTTCACGGAAAAAAAGTGAACATGATGCGCGATCGCGGATATTTTACACAATGTTGTGATATTTAGACTTTGTACAATACTCCCGAAATCGTGCATACACCATCTTCGTCTTCTGTGATCGCAGCAAAATAATCAATGTCTAATGTCTTCTTAAACACAGTGAACATCTTGCGCAATCCTGGAGACATTATCTTCGTCTTCTGCGATCACATCGAAATAATGAATATCTCCTATGGAGATGTTAACATCTTTTGCGAGTGGGGAAACATCATCTTCAACTCCTCCTATCGCGGCAAAATCCTAAACCACTTCTATGACCGAGGAGAAATGGTTAATATCTTGCGCAAGGGCAGAGACATCATCTGCATCTCCTTCGATCATGACGAAATCGTGATGATCTTCCTAGTTTGCGGGGTCACGATAAAATCATGGACATACTCCTGTGATAGCGGATGAATTAGGTGACGTCTCCTACATAATTGGCGAAATAGGGAAGATTGTTTGCTGTCGTGCAGATTTTATCAACATCTCCTGCAATGGCAGCAAAATAGATTAAATCTGTGAAATAAATTTATTTTAAAAATACATATTCGGGGCCCACAGTGAGGCCCCTTCCTTGGACGAGGCCCTGGAAACCGCCGTGTCTGCCGTTAGGGAAATACGGCCCTGAGTATTTATGTAATTTACCTTAAGATACCTTATAAAGTGTCTATGGATTTAACAACTAGTTATTTCTTTGTTTCAGATAGTAAATCAAGTGTATGATAGTTACCTCAAGGGACAAAAGTGTTCGAGTAGCCTGACGTGGGGCAGGATCCAGCTGCGTTAAATCTCATGTTACGTTTTTGATTGGCAGACACCAGCACACCACTGTGATATTCCTGCAACAAGGAACATCAAGGGGTTTAAAGGTTTAAACGGATTAACACAATTACAATTAATTATATACGTTTCTTGTGAAATCAACCAAGTCTAGAATATCTATCATTTGATCTTATTGAATTGTTAGTTTATTTTTCCAATTTATACATCGGTTTATTTACGTACAATTGCATGTTTACTGTTTTTTTCTTGTGTTTTTATCGGGTAAATGATCAGTTGCTCGGTAACTGTGGACGAGTGAGTGTGTGTTGTGCAATATATTAACAGTGGTTCTGTATCAAAAATAGTAAAACAATGAATCTGTTACGTGTTGTTGCAATGTGGTGCAGAATTAGGCAGCGTAGGATTGAGCGGAAGTACTGGATTCACCCAATTAATCAATTTATTAAAAAAACCTAATAATAACAAATAATAACTAAAAAATGTTTTTTTCCTTTACCCTCCAATTGTTCAAAATCCTCTCTCAGAGCAGAGCAAACTAGTTTCCACATTTCTTTCGTTTAATTTCTGTCCTTATAATAGTTTAAAGTTTTATCCCACAGTACTGGGTTTGCTTCCACTAATTAAATCAAAACATCATTGTCAATTATCACTTAAGTTGCTATTTTCGATCCACACGATAATTCATTTGATGCCATTGTCACTCACAACTGTCACTATTCACTTCAAAAAACAAACGCAGTATGCAAAGTGCACAGAGAGAAGGTGCAACGAGAACTAGGACTACTGGGGAGAACGCACGACATCCGACAAACAATTGTGGTGTGGGTGAACGCCCATTTAATCATGTACGCCCTTGCAAGCACGACAGTCGGGCGAGAGTCGCGGATCACAGTTTCAGTGGACAAATGCACCACGACAGAATGATATGGTTGTTATACTGTAGTACAGTGAGCAAGCGCTCATAAGATCCATTGGCTTAGTAATTGGAATGTGCAGGGCCGATATTAGGTGCGAAGCAATTCACTTTTTTGGGGGGCGGCAAAAATTTGTAAATAAAAAAAATAGTGATTGTATTTGCATGCGATTGTGGTAATCTTCTGATAATCCTCGCAGTCGTGTAGGCAAAATTCTCACTATTTTCCACGGCCGTGTAGACATCGTCTTCCATTATCATGGCAATATATGAAAAAATCCCGCCGTCTTGGGGAGATTATCATTGTCTACCAAATATGAGGCAAAATTCAGATCTTTTTCCCGCAGTTGTGTGGACATTACTATCGTCTTGCACGATAGCCGGGGAGGTCAAGTTCTGATCACCCATCGTCGCCGTGTAGAAATCATTATATCGTCGCCTACGGTCCTATGGACACGTGTGGACATATTAATTGCCTCCCGCGATTGCGACAAAATGGTAATCATCTCCCATGGTCATATGCAGATCATCATCGTCTTCAGCAAATGAGGCGAAATTCTTATCTTTTTCCCGCGACCATGTGGACATTATCGATTATCAACGTCTCTCTCAATCGCAGAAAAACAGATTAAATCAGTGAAATTAATTTATAAAAAAAAAATAGATGGGCCCCATCTAGGCCAAGGTCCCCGCAACTCCCGTGTCCCCTGTTAGGGAAATACTGCCCTGAGTATTTATATGTAGTTTGGAATTTTGCTTTACCACTGACAAGATTCTTCTTGAACCTCATATGGGAAACAGATCAGCTCAATATAGCAAGAAACTTAAAAAGATTAAGAGACCTTTTAAAGTGGCTATGTTTTTAACAACTATTAATTTCTTTGATTTAAATAGTAAATCATTTGTAAGATAATTACCTTAAGGTACGAAACTGTTCAAGGAGCCTGACGAGGGGCAGAATTTACAGCTGAGTTAAATCCCATGCTACGCTTTTGGTACGATTGGCAGACAGCAGCACACCATGGTGATATTCCTGCAACAAGGCACATCAAGGGGTTAAAAGGATTAAAGGATTAACACAATTATTATGATGAAATATATATGTTTCTTGTAAAGTCAACAATGTCTAGAATTTAATTTATCTTCGATATATATAGAATTCACTGATTATTCTGGACAAACGCCAGTACTCAGTTAGGTCATTTAAATCTATAATGAGATCTATTTTATTAGTTAGTTTATTTTTCCAAATTATACATCGGTTTATTAACATACTTTTGCATCTTTACTGTTTAGTAACGCTGATCTGTAAATCCATTGTGTATCTTCATAGACTAAAATAATTAAATATAAACTGTCAGCCAAGCTGCGGTTACCATAGGTTATGGCACACGCCACTGGGAGCGCTGTGTAGTTACGTAGCATGTACGTCGTAACGTAAATCCATTGAGTATCGTATTCTTATCAATTTAAACATTTAGTTATGAGAAATATAAAAAAATACCTGCAAATGATAAAAAAGACAGCTGATGTTAACATCTTCTTGAAGCGGGAAGTTCATACTTGGAAGTAGTTGAATTACTTGCTGTGAGATTTTCTCAGGAAAGTTCACCCGCTACAATCGGAGAGATCTGAAACAGGATCAACGAACTATTTAAAGTAATCCTATCTTGACGAAAACTTACTTCTATTTACCTGTGTTGTGTGATGCAGCTTTAGTGGAATTGGTTAAAATCAACATTTGTCACTTCAAAAATTCCAAGCTCTTGAGGGAAAATTTCCAAATCCTAAAGGCACAGTTTAATAGTTGGCAGTTCTTTTTCTTAATTTTAAATATGGAATAGCTTGACCTAAAATCTTATTTGCTGACATCCATTTTTTTCCATTAAACCTGTAGTAAAATGGCTTGGATACTTTAAATATTCTATGAGTTGAGATCTCTGCCATCTACTTATACTAAGGTTGTATTACAGTAGAATCCCGCAAACTCGGCGTAATGTGGACTGGAAGGATGCTGAGTTTGTGAAATGCCAGGTTATCAGGAACTAGGCTTAAAAATAAGGACAATATAATTTTTAAGCTCTTTAACCTCCTTTTTTATATTACAAGTCAGTATTAAGTCATCAGATAACAAAAATATCCTTAACAAAATATCCTTGGTACGAGTTGTGAATGATTTTACTTGAGCTGGCTTGAGTCCATGTTTAACTCGGACTCAAAATATTACTAAATTTCTGAGCCAGGTGATGGCCGAGTTATCCAGACTGCCGGGTTATCGAGTGCCGAGTTTGTGGGACTCTACTGTATTATTGTTTCTATTTGGTAGAGTAGATAAGATACTTACTTAGGTAGTCGAATACAGCTCTGGCGATGCCTTTATGGAAGCTAGCAGGATGAAGAGAAGAAAAGTAAGGAAATCATGTCAGTGGGTTGGAATAAGGTTTAAGGGATACTTTGGATAAAGGACACCCGTGGTAGGGAGAGGAGGTCCAGACACAATTATTTTCATCTACCTCTTCTCTCTACCCACAAGCGCTCCCTCGGCCATGTTCAGGGGGAGGGCCTCTTGTTTCTACCACATAATATTACCGTACTGTGGTAGGGCCAAAACACAAGCTTAAGGTGTGAATTACTAATCAAAAACTGTTTTCAAAACTCCAAAAAAATTTTGAATTTTATCAAATATATCTTACGATATGAGTTTTGAAATAATTTAGGGCCGAAGCCCATTTATCCCTCCTTGCCACCCCTGGTAAGAATCTAAGAAGTTTAATCATGCAAAACCTTACAAAGGAATCTATTTTATATCTATTTTTTGGTCAATTGATGTCCCCATCTGCTGAAGGCATAAATAATTCCCTATTTACTGGCTTTGCCTAAGTAGATAAGAGTTATATAATGGCTTTTCATGGTTAAACTTCTTAAACTTTTACCAGGCTACTGAAAAATGACTAAATAAATAACTTAATACAAAATATATGTATATCCTACAATTATTCCCTAACTTAAAGAAGGCGTATTAATAACACCTAGTTAAAGGAAAACAATATCTAATAATAAAAATATATGTACAGTATGCAACATTTGAGGAATCAATAAAATTGGAATTTACGAAAAACTACGTAACTTACCACTATTTTTTTTTTATTTGTGATTTCCTTAATCTTCTTCTTCTTCTTCTGGTTCTTTAAACTAACATTAACAATCAACCCAAACTATCCAACTTTATGGCTCATATCTGAAAGCGTCAAATCAACTTTCATCACTATGTTCGTGGAACAATATCAGATGATTTGAAACTGGACATGGAAACAAATATAAGTACACACACACACACACAAAACAAACAAACAATTAAGAGTCTTGAATTTGAAGATCTGCTCTCGAAGATGTCTCGTAGAGGATGGCCTGGCACTAACCTATCATAGCTATGAAGTGTTTTTGAGCTACTGTAATAATATCTTAATAATCTTTCTAACTCTATACCTGATAAAAAGAACCTGAAAATCCCTGATCTGTTGTAAAGCCTATGGCTAATCTGTTCATGAAAAGATATAGAAAACTTTACCTAACACTGTATGGTAAAAAAAACCTAAACATTTTCAATCCGTTCTAAAGCCTATGGCTAACCTATTCATGAAAAAATATAGTAAAATTTCACCTAACACTATCTAATAAAAAGAACCTGAAAATCCCTAATCTGTTCTAAAAGCTTGTGGCTAACCTATTTAAAAAATAGTAAAATTTCACCTAACACTATCTAATTAAAAAAACCTGAAAAATCCCTGATCTAATAAAAATTATAAATAAAATTAACTTAGTTATCTGTGATAACTCTAACCATCCCTAACCTCTTTGTAATAACCTAAAACTAAACGACGGGGATTTCTTCAGTGAAGTGAAGACTCAATCTGATGAATGATGGCAGAACATATAATGCACACAAAAGGAAAGTTCCTACCTTTGGTACGACAGCAACTCGAACCCTGTAATAGCAAAGACCAAGTGAGCAAACATCATCTAAAAATTAAATTTTGTGAGTTTATAATTACAAAGATATTCCAATATTGCCTTTTAAATTATATCTATTTAGTATCTATTTATATACTAAACTGAAATGTTGTATATTGTATACATTGTAATTATTATAAATTACATGTATTTACACTTTAATGCAAAATGCATGAAATAAAATCCGATGAAACCAAAAGGTTGGTTTAAATTTAATGAAAGATTATTACTTTGTTCGTAGATAAAGTCTCCATCGAACTGACGTCCCAGTAAAGCAGGCTAGTTCAAATAAGACACCTGAGGCCGTATTACTTGCGTTTTTTTAAATATCTTTCATCCAATTGACTTTTATCAAACCATTTTACATATTTAGTTACAAGAAATATAAAAAAATTACCTCTAATTCTTACAGAAGACACCTGATGTCAACATCTAGGTATAGGAAGTTCATGTGTGATCCTCTTGAAAGATTTAACGCGCACGAAAAGTCGGAAAGATCTAAAACAGAATTAAAGAATTATTAACATGTATCCTAACTTGACCGGCATACACTTCTAATTACTAGTGTTAAATGATTCTACTATTTTTGGTGGTCCCACTGTTATAAGATTATTAGTCATGTATATCCTGTATTTGTTTGGTATTCAAAAAAATAGTTTCAAAAATTGACAATTTCAAAATGTTCTGTGATTAGGTTTGTTTGGTCTCAGTGGTCAACAGCTATTGATATCAGTCACTGATCCATAGAGGAGGGCACGACATTCTTACCTGTTTAAAACTAAATGTTCTATCCATATCGTCTAACAGGTAATAGTCTTTATGTAGTTTCGAATTTCACTCCACCACTGAAAGAGTTTCCTTGAATTTTATGTGGGAAACAGATCAGCTCAATATGGAAAAAATGTTAAAAATGCTTAAGAGACCTTTTACAGAGTCCATGTATGTAACAATTGATTTCTTTGTTTCAATTAGGATATTCACCTTTGAGATCAAGGAGCCAGACTTGGTCCAAAACTACTTGTTGTTGTCGACTTGTTTGGTCTACAGTCCAAAACTATAGACTAAACAGTATCAAATAATTAGTAAAAGATACCTATCACAAATTGACAGGCACTTGCTTTCAATCGCCTGTGTGGAACGATGCAATCTGTTTTATGTTGTAGGCAGTTAAATGTGGAGAGCGTTTTAGTGAATAGTGACTAAGAATGGGGAATTTGGTTTTCACCTAAAACCTTTTTCATTGACATCCATGGTGGTAAATCTTCTTTCACAACATTTTGAATACTATGGAAACTTAAAGCTTTGCTTTGAACGGAAAAGAAAGACATTTTTATTTAAGTAAAGTTGGTTAAATCAAGGATGTCTTTGAACCTTGTTTGAGAAACAGATCAGCTCAATGGGGCAAGTGGGCAAGAACCTATCTACCAAATAAGCTGATGACTTATTAATTATGTAGCTTAAGAAACCTTTTACAGTGTCAAATGTACCTAACAGCTGTTGATTTGTTTGTTTCTATTAGGATACGGTATCAAACGTGTGCTACTCACCTGGCACCAAAGTGCTGAAGGAGATGGACGTAGTGAAGGCTACAGTTGCGTTGATTGACAGACACCACAGTGATATGCCTGCAACAATGCACGTCCAGAGGTTAGACAAACAGCACACTTACTTTTATACTACAATGTTGATTATTAGTTTATCTTTATGACTGATTTGTAATATACAAATAATTTTAAATATCAGCTTTTTTAATAAGTGGTTCAATAATTCAGTCTACAGTATTACTATAGGTTGGCCGCTTGTAAAGCGTCCTCCTCATAGCATTGGTGGGAAAGAGAGATACCGAGCTATGGGAGTGAGACAGACTATGGGCCTTCCCCCAATATGCTGCCGCTCCACCCCCAACCTTTTATAAATATTATCAGCTATTAAATTATCCAACTGATCAAAATGTAAACAATTACGTTCTTTATAACTTGAGAATGATTGGTCCTGCAAAAAATATTGTATAGCCTAAATCGCATCAATATTTGAGCATCATGAAATGTTATTATATCATTGTCTAAACAGTCCCATTTGGTAACAAATGATTCCAACTCCCACAACACCGGGGCAGCACCGTGTCGGTGTCCTACCGCGGTGTCATGTCGTGCAGTGTGAAAACGGACATTGGCGGAGAGGGGAAACATACCCTCCCTCGCCGTTACCTAAAAATTTTGCGCAGGTTGTTTTCTAAGCGGCCGACCTATATTATGTTATTGTACATTATACTGTTGATATGTTGAACTATTAACAGGAATGAAACAATAAGCTATAATTTGCTGATTTTGCAACAGTATGACCAAAAGTATACTGTATTATGTTTTAGAAAGAAGGAAACTCCTCATGTTTTAGCTCAAGAAACCTTTTACAGTGTCAGTCTTTGAAAAACCATTGATTAATTTGTTTCTATTAGTTTATCAAACATAGGATATTCACCTGCGACTTAAGTGTTGGAGGAGGTTGACGTAGTGCAGGCTACAGTTGCGTTACTTCCCTCGATAAACTTTTGCTACGATTGACTGTCACTTCAGTGATATGACTGCAACAGGGAATGTCAAAATGTTAGACGTACAACATACTTACTATTAAATAATTATACTACTATTAATGCTATTACTTTAATTCAAATGGCTCTGCCGTTGGTATGTACATATAAATAAATAAATAAATTCTTTGATATCAAACCAAACAAGTCTAGAGTGTCCTTTCTCTTGTTGTTGAAAAAAAGTACAAAAACATTTTTGCAATATTGAAGACAATTTTATTAAAAATTACTATAATATTGCTTAGTTGTTCATCATAACTGAACATTGATATTATATTTTATTTAATTATTTAAAAAATCAAACAAAATTACCTTAGCACTTATTGCAAGAGGTGGAGCTTATGTGATCTTCGTGTAGAAAGTTCCAAGATATCAGAAAGAACTATACGAATTTCCATTGATAGATAAGTCGCTCAATACAATTTGAAAATCTAAAACAAAGTCTAAAAAAGACAAGATTTAGAAGAGGACAAGAGTTATATTAATTAGTTAATTAGAGTTATATTAACGGAGGAGTAGTGTTTTCAAGAAATCGCCTTCACGTATTATATATAAGGATGTTTTCATTCGATTACAAAAGTAGTTACCGGTATTACGTATTGTATGTTTCACTGAAAAAACGGAAAAACTATTGTTAAATTCATTGCTGCTAAGTATATGAAAAGGCATGGCCCGAGGTTGGAAAATGAGCGGGGGTTGTAAAGACAACTTTGCCATTGTGATGAACTTTATTTTCAAAACAACTTCAAAAAGGTTTTCAATTTTTCTAAAGCAAATGAGAAGCTTTTTAATAAGTGGTTCAATAATTCAGTCTACAGTATTACTATAGGTTGGCCGCTTGGAAAGCGTCCTCCTCATAGCATTGGTGGGAAAGAGAGATACCGAGCTATGGGAGTGAGACAGACTATGGCCCTTCCCCCAATATGCTGCCGCTCCACCCCCAACCTTTTATAAATATTATCAGCTATTAAATTATCCAACTGATCAAAATGTAAACAATTACGTTCTTTATAACTTGAGAAAGATTGGTCCTGCAAAAAATATTGTATAGCCTAAATCGCATCAATATTTGAGCATCATGAAATGTTGTTATTATATCATTGTCTAAACAGTCCCATTTGGTAACAAATGATTCCAACTCCCACAACACCGGGGCAGCACCGTGTCGGTGTCCTACCGCGGTGTCATGTCCTGCAGTGTGAAAACGGACATTGGCGGAGAGGGGAAACATACCCTCCCTCGCCGTTACCTAAAAATTTTGCGCAGGTTGTTTTCTAAGCGGCCGACCTATATTATGTTATTGTACATTATACTGTTGATATGTTGAACTATTAACAGGAGTGAAACAATAAGCTATAATTTGCTGATTTTGCAACAGTATGACCAAAAGTATACTGTATCATGTTTTAGGAAGAAGGAAACTCCTCATGTTTTAGCTCAAGAAACCTTTTACAGTGTCAGTCTTTGAAACAACCATTGATTAATTTGTTTCTATTAGTTTATCAAACATAGGATATTCACCTGCGACTTAAGTGTTGGAGGAGGTTGACGTAGTGCAGGCTACAGTTGCGTTACTTCCCTCGATAAACTTTTGCTACGATTGACTGTCACTTCAGTGATATGACTGCAACAGGGAATGTCAAAATGTTAGATGTACAACATACTTACTATTAAATAATTATACTACTATTAATGCTATTACTTTAATTCAAATGGCTCTGCCGTTGGTATGTACATATAAATAAATAAATAAATTCTTTGATATCAAACCAAACAAGTCTAGAGTGTCCTTTCTCTTGTTGTTGAAAAAAAGTACAAAAACATTTTTGCAATATTGAAGACAATTTTATTAAAAATTACTATAATATTGCTTAGTTGTTCATCATAACTGAACATTGATATTATATTTTATTTAATTATTTAAAAAATCAAACAAAATTACCTTAGCACTTATTGCAAGAGGTGGAGCTTATGTGATCTTCGTGTAGAAAGTTCCAAGATATCAGAAAGAACTATACGAATTTCCATTGATAGATAAGTCGCTCAATACAATTTGAAAATCTAAAACAAAGTCTAAAAAAGACAAGATTTAGAAGAGGACAAGAGTTATATTAACTACACTAGAACCTATAAGAGTAATTATTTTGTTCCTTTATTCATACTGTACTTAGTTTTGTTGGATAACTTTTTGTCTCTACTCTACTAGTGTTTGCTGTAGATTTCTCTACTAAAAATTTGGCTCAGAAGATATGAGTTCCAAAATTTTTCTTTCACTATGATTTAACATTGTTTGTGATTTTTTCCAGACTATTTCCATATGTAATAGAGTAGTAATATAAAATGGTAATACTTGGAACTTGTGTTTGCTAGAGATTCATCACCTGAAAATTTGGCTGAGAAGAGTTATGAAGGAACAACAAGAGGTGTACGATACCTTCTGAACTCTGAGATGAACTGATTTTAGAGTCTGAAATAAATGTAGTGCTAGGAGTCTGCAAGATTACAGGTCATCGGTTCCCCTCGTAACAAATCCACAAGCATGCACGTTAAAGTTTGATAGGACAGGACCCAGAAAACTTGCAAACTGCAGAATCATAGAACTGCATAAATCACAGTCCCGTGTATCGGTCCGTTCCAGGGTAGACAAGGCTATATATGCAAGCTATAAATACGGCAAGCAATAACAGGCAAGCAATATATACATGCAAAAAAAAAATAACAGGCAATATATACATGCAAAAAATAACAAGCAATATATACATGCAATAAATGGACACAAACACACGGTGCTCAAGACCTTCTGAACTCTGAGATGAACTGACTTTAGAGTCTGAAATAAATGTAGTGCTACGAGTCCACAAGATTACAGGTCATCGGTTCCCCTCGTAACAAATCCACAAGCATGCACGTTAAAGTTTGATAGGACAGGACCCAGAAAACTTGCAAACTGCAGAATCATAGAACTGCATAAATAACAGTCCCGTGTATCGGTCCGTTCCAGGGTAGACAAGGCTATAAATGCAAGCTATAAATACGGCAAGCTACAGGCAAGCAATATGTACATGCAAAAAAAATAGGCAATAACATGCAATAAATAAATACAGACAATAATACAGGACACAAACACACGGTGCTCAAGACCTTCTGAACTCTGGGATGAACTGACTTTAGAGTCTGAAATAAATGTAGTGCTACGAGTCCACAAGATTACAGGTCATCGGTTCCTCTCGTAACAAATCCACAAGCATGCACGTTAAAGTTTGATAGGACAGGACCCAGAAAACCTGCAAACTGCAGAATCATAGAACTGCATAAATAACAGTCCCGTGTATCGGTCTGTTCCAGGGTAGACAAGGCTAAATGCAAGCTATAAATACGGCAAGCAATATATACATGCAAAAAAAAACAGGCAATATATACATGCAAAAAATAACAGGCAATAACATGCAATAAATAAATATGAACAATAATACAGGACACAAACACACGGTGCACAAGACCTTCTGAACTCTGGGATGAACTGACTTTAGAGTCTGAAATAAATGTAGTGCTACGAGTCCACAAGATTACAGGTAATCGGTTCCCCTCGTAACAAATCCACAAGCATGCACGTTAAAGTTTGATAGGACAGGACCCAGAAAACCTGCAAACTGCAGAATCATAGAACTATATAAATCACAGTCCCAAGTGTCGGTTCGTTCCAGGGAAAACAAGGAATTGTTGACTACTTGTTGTATTTCATAACCTTTCCAGACCAAAGTACACCTTGAATTCTTTCCTGTAAAACCATCATATTTTTCTATGTTTTTGTTTTGCGATCTATAAACATATACATAGCAAAAGATGATCAATTGCATACTTTGAAGTTCAAATCTTTCCCTTACTCTAGTATTTCACATTGATTGTGATTATCTATTGACTAGAGTTTCATATGTAATAGAGTAGTAATATAAAATACTAATACTTGGAACTTGTGTTTGCTGCTGATTCATCACCTGAAAATTTGACTCAGAAGAGTTATGAAGGAACAACAAGAGGTGTACGATACCTTCTGAACTCTGAGATGAACTGATTTTAGAGTCTGCAATAAATATAGTGCTAGGAGTCTGCAAGATTACAAGTCATCGGTTCCCCTCGTAACAAATCCACATAATGTTTGATAGGACAGGACCCAGAAAACTTGCAAACTGCAGAATCATAGAACTGCATAAATCACAGTCCCGTGTATCGGTCCGTTCCAGGGTAAATAAGGAATTGTTGACTACTTGTCGTATTTCATAACCTTTCCAGGCCAAAGTACCCCTTGATTTCTTCGTAGTTCATATCACCACTATATGTGTTTTCAACTTTGATAACTGCTATTGCAATTCTTTTTTGCCATTATGTCAAACAACCAGTTCTAATTGACCGGTATTTCTTCTCTGTTTCTAAGAATCAATCTTAAGGGTGATTGCCAAAGACCCACCCTGTATAAAAATAAAGGTAATACTTTAAGTAAGACAGTAACCAAAAACCTGCAAACAGGGGAATCCAGATTGCTGCTTCCTTCACACTATCGAGTCTTGAATCACCTTAGTGTTAAGATGGTATGGTTGATCTTTATTTACGGTTCATAACTTGTCCAGGTGAGGTATTAACAGTGAGATATCTGCAACAAACAATGTTTTTAACTATTACTTCCGAATAATTGACATACTGTACTCAAACCAATGTTTTGACATGATTACAAAAGTAGTAATTACGTATGTATGTTTCACTGAAAAGACTATTGTGAAATTCATTTTTGCTAAGTAGTATATGAAAAAGCGATGCAGAGGTTGGAAAATACAATGACTGTAGATGCGATAATCCCTGGTGTTGATTAACGTCCACACTATATTGAGTACTACGACTACCCACAGTACTATCCTAATAATTATACCAATTCGTTAATACCAAGGCAAGAAAATGTGGTTTGGATTCCACTATAAACTGTAGGTCCCTTAGTTGCCATTATCTGTTTGGGCTATTAGTTAAAAGCTGTGTCTAAGGAATATGTAGGCCATAGTCATAGGATATTCACCTGCGACTTAAGTGTTGGAGGTGGTTGACGTAGTGCAGGCTACAGTTCTGTTATACTTCCCTCGAAAAACTTTTGCTATGATTGACAGACACCACACTGATATGCCTGCAACAAACATCAAGAGGTACAGGTTCTGCTCCTGAGATATTCTAAAAATATAAAACAAGCATTTTAAAGTAAAGATTAAACATCTGATAATAGATAATAAGGTTTTGGTTATGTATTAACAGGCCATATAAAATAGATGTAACATATTTTTCCTACAGTTACCTAACAATGTACATGTTCTGTCACTGATTTGAGAAAGCAAAATGGCCAATTCGCTCATCAGTGAGACAATGTTAACATTGTCTCACTCCAGATTTGCAACGTGAAGGCACAAAAGTGGCCAATTCGCTCATCAGTGCGACAATGTTAACATTGTCTCACTCTAATTACTTTGTCTTACTCCAGATTTGCAACGTGAAGGCACGTTTCTTTACCAATTTATTTGTTTTATGGTAACTGTAGGAAAAATATAATGTGCAACTCGAGTGCAAAGTGCAATCGCCTCACTTGAGAAACCATTCCTCATTCGCCTACGGCTCGTGAGTAAGGATTTCTCTCGAGTGAGGCAATTGCTCACTTTGCTCACTAGTTGCACAAATAACTATACACATTAAAGACTAAAAATTAGAAAATAATTTATAAATACAAATAATTTTAAAAAATGCCACGTTTTTAAACACACTAAAAAGTTTAAAATAATTTATAAATATGTTGAGAGAATAAATACTTGTAAGATTTAAAACGAAAAACGTGGGGTGCATGCAATAGATCATAATAGTTCAATAGGTGAAGTTAATTGTAAATTAGCATGCGCCCCACGTTTTTTTCTTTTAAATCTTATAAGTATTTATTTTCTCAACAGATTTATAAATTATTTTACACTTTTTAGTGCGTTTAAAAACGTGGCATTTTTAAAAAGTATTTTTATTTATAGATTTATTATATACATGTTGATTGTCTACAAGAAGATTGTCTACAGATCCCCCCACTACCACGCCTTCCCCTGTCAACAACTTTGCAACACTACTTTGTGCTTTGTGTAACCCCCCCCCCCCCCACGTAGTCCTAGCTTCACTTACACTACCTACTGATTAGATCTAACAATGTAAATAAACCTCCTACTGCATGATTAGCACAACCTGTATACACAAAACGAATAACCAAATTTATATTTATGGCCACTTAAATAGGTGTTTAAGTATTTGAATAACAAGTTATAGAACGTTTATAAATCATAAAACTTGATTTATGAAATTTCGTCATAAATATTTATTTATATCAACTTAATAGTGTGTTAACGATCAGCTGACAATATTGCAAGTGGTGACGTCATCCCCTCACATGACGTGCAGTGGGTGTAAAGAATATTCCAGTGTTGTTTGTAGCAATCAAACTCAAAAATCAAACTGTTCTCTTCAAATACCGGTACGGTAGCTGTTGTGTTGAAATTTCATCACTTTGGCCTATATAGAATGACTCTTGGAGACACGAACGGTGGAGTAATACCGAAGGCGTTACAACCGTATTTAGCATTAACCAACACAGCCAATAGCGCCTTCATAATGGAGTAGACTGGCCTGCATTGCAGGGCTGTACTGCAAGCCTGCGTCGAATCTAGTGAAGGAGACCAAATATGTCCAAACCGTGAAAATTATACCTGATCTGTGCATACGGGGAAAGGAAACAGAAGTGATCGTTGGATGAAGTTTATGATTTTGTCAAAAATATACCCCCGCCGCAGCAAACCTGCAGACTAAGCGAATTTCCATTTGCCTGACTGGATTTCCACTAAAAAGTCTCCTTAAAAATATAACAGTTATTCCCTATTTAAATAACATTATTTTAACGAGTACTTAGGTTTGCTGCAACAGGGAGGGTGAAAAGGTATTTATTTGTAAAATGTAATAGTTTTGTATGAAATGAATGCATTTTCCAAATTTGATCAAAATGTGTTCATAAACAAGCAAACTACAACAGTTTACTTATTCTCCATAAGAATAACTTAGGAATTTTAAATTTACCGATTTTTGGAATTTTCCCCGTAACCATTAGGCGCATAACAATGCTTCGATATACGAAATTATTTGTTTTTTTAAGCTCTACAAAATGGTTTGGAAAGAAATTGCTACATTTTAAGTTTTTAGTGTCAAAAATGGGGGAAAACCAATTTTTACCCCCATAAAACCCCCCATAAACCCCTGTTTCCATAGTCTGATCATGCTGGTTCGCGAACTCGTTCGAATACACGTAGATTTACACGATTGTACCAAATTTAATCAAAATCGGATGATTTTTGCTCGAGTTATCGCGCTAACGGACACACACACATTTATATATATTCAATAAATAATATGTAAAATAACATGAGTAACCTTTTTTATATTCTTTTTTATTTAATATTTACTTCATATATATATGAATTTGAACGGATGGTGTTTTTTTTCTCTAAGGACCTCAAAACGAAAAAGTAAATTGGTCCCGGGTCCAGGTCTTACCATGAGTACTACGGTAATAGCTTATTCCCTATAGGGGAAATTCGCTAAAATACGGTAAAGAATTCTGGATAACGTACATAACTAGTATTTGAATAGGTTAGATGATTTATTTAAGTGAATGATTCCCGAGTCAGTAATTAACAGTAATATGAATTTTGTCTGTAACATAGTTGTAATGTTTGGCAGATAAATAACATTATAACACCAAACTGAACTGTAAAACATTGGTGTGATGTAAGTTGCTTGGTTTTTATTTGTTCTCTCTACTTGGGTATAAAAATACTGGAACAGTTGTAGGAATTTCAAAATATATACTTCGCCGCAGCAAACCTGCGAATTGCCATTTGCCTGATCGGATTTATACAAAAATATTTTCTTAAAAATACTAGATATTTAATACTCATCTAAGGCCTGCTTGAAAAATTTACCGACGCCCACACGGAAAAGAATAAGATTTAAATTGTATTCAAATTCAAATATTTTCTAGACCGAATTTGATTGACCTTATTATATTACGTCGGATCGATGTCGTGTGTAGATCGTTGATGTAGTGTTTCGGACTTTGGTTCTTTTACATACTCTACCCGACTTATTTAGGGATCCCAGACGTCCTCTTTTTCCCGGACACGTCCTCTTTTTGGGTACAAAAAAAACGTCCGGGGGGATTTTTGGCAATACTTTCAAATGTCCGGGATTTTGAAATTTGTGAGTGAATAAAAAAATATTTCTGCAAGTATTAATATTAGCAATCAGCTTTTATAAGAAATCGTAGTCATAACATTAAACTAAGTTAAAATGCTACACATTAATAATATCATACGTATAAAAGTGTCATTTCCTCTTTCTTTAGGTCAAATTTCGTGTATAACGTACGCTAGAAACCATTGGAAATACTGTAGAACCAAACGGAACGGAAGGCGAACAATGGGTTTCCTGCTCTGCCTGACTCTGCTGACTGTAAACTATTAACTCTGCTCACTAGTAGCCAGTTTGCCAGGCCAGTAGTATACTAGCGACCGTCGGCCCGGACCCCCCTCCAAAAATATTTTATATATAGATAAACTATTATACCAGGGGAACTTTAATAATTTTTATTGCAAATCGTTCTACCAAATTGAATTCATTGTAGTCTTTACACTTGTGGCAAACAAATGGACTAATTACAAACTCTAACCCAAACCTCGGGATCGTTCGAGTCTGACAATTTTTTGTACATTATGAAAAGTAGGGAAGATCGGCAGACGACGGACGCTTCCAGCGATATACGGCAACGGCAGTGTCCGATGCTGGCGTTCGACGTTCGGCCGCATTCTTCTTATTTAATTTTTCGGCATTTGATGTTACCATTAATTTTAACCTAGATGGTTGAAAACTTCAATTGGGTATTGGATAAAGAAAATAAGTTGTATCAAAGTCCAAGCTTGAAGGGTAATTGAATATTAATTTATCTAAACTAGGTCCTCAAAATAGCTTAAAAACTACTAATTTTTTGCAAATTTTTCCCGGACCCCCCCCCCTTTGCTGGGGGGTATTCCATACCCCCCAGGCCCCCCGGTGACCCCCCCCCCCAAAATATATGTCTAGGACCGCCCTTGGTGGGTAATTTTGTCCTCTTTTTTGATGGAGGGTCCCTGGGAACCCTAGACTTATTTAGAAAAATAGGTTTTTTACCATTAATATGTAGTTTTGACAGTCAGTTGTTGGTGAAAACCGTAATTTAAAACTTCTCTACTTGTTTGACTCTGCAATCGTCACCAAACATAAGCCATGGCTTCATAAGGACTCGTGATAAATAGACTTGGAGATCAAAGGAAATTGGAAAATATAAAATACCCCCGCCGCAGCAAACCTGCAGACTAAGCGAATTTCTATTAGCCTGATTGGATTTACACTAAAATGCCTCCTTAAAAATATCACATTTATTCCCTATTTAAATAGAATTAGTTTAACGAGTACTAAGGTTTGCCGCAACAGGGAGGGAAAAAATGTGTTTTTTTGTAAAATGTTAATAATTTTGTATGAAATTAATACATTTTTCGAATTTGATAAAAAAATATGTTCATAAACAAGCAAACTACAAAAGTTTACTTATTCTCCATAAGAATAACATAAGAATTTTAAAATTACAGATTTTTGGAATTTCCTCTGTAACCATTAGGCGCATAATAACGCTTCAATATACTAATATATTTGTTTTTTTAAGCTCTACAAAATGGGTTGAAAAGGAATTGCTAAGTTTTAAGTTTTTAGGGTCAAAAATGGGAAAACCTATTTTTACCCCATAAAACCCCCCATAAACCCCCGTTCCCATAGTCCGATCATGCTGGTTCGCGAACTCGTTCAAATAAACCTAGGTTTACACGTTTGTACCAAATTTCATCAAAATCGGATCAATTTTGCTCGAGTTATCGTGCTAACGGACACATATAGAACAATGGTTTTATTGGCCCAAAACTATCTTCACTGCTTCTAATTTTTATTGTTAACTTATCGTCTTTCCTTGTCTATTTTGTTATTTTTGTTATTGCTATTGTCATTGTTATTCAAGATTGTTATTATATAGTCTCTATTTACTTGTTACTTGTTAATTGTTGTTCATTAATTATGTTCTTGCTGTTACCACTCACTGTTGCATGTATTTTGCCATCTTTCAATATTGTATACATTCTTGTAAACTGGTGTAAACCGTTGGGAAATAAATAAATAAATAAATAAATAAATAAATAAATAAATAAATAAATATATAAATAGAATATATGAATTTGAACGGATGGTGTTTTTGGCCTCTAGGGACCTCAAAACGAAAAAGTAAATCGGTCCCGGGTCTAGGTCTCACCATGACTACTACGGTAATAGCTTATTCCCTATAGGGGAAATTCGCTTAAAGTTTAAAAGTTGTATCGTTGGAAGTATTCTATCCTTCTAAGTATTTTCTATTGTAATCAGGGCGAGTCTATGGCATTTTTACGTCAAATTATACATGTTTACACTCGTTGTCAACTTCTTCAAAACAGACCTACATATATGCGTAACTTGAAAACATTAAACTGATGTAAACGTTGATTTGGACCACTTTTAGATGGAAGGTGGTATTTGACTTATCACAAGACTAGCTTCTCATTAAATCGTTAAGAAAACACCTTTTTGAATTTTGATCGCATTACTGTTTTTAAGATGGAACAATGTGAATGTTAATATTTGAAATATCCCACGATTAACTTCTCATTATCACTTTAAGGTTAACTCAAACATGTTAGACCATTAGATATATTACAACGATAACACTCTTTGAATTTATATTGCATCACTGTTTTAGGGCGAAAGATATGTTAATTGACGTGTCACACTTCACACTAATAGCTTCTCAATACGTGTCTATTCCTACATTTTAGACAACATTTTGATTGAATCACTGAATTTGAACGGATGGTGTTTTTGCTTCTGGGGGAAATAATAACGAAAAAGTGAATCGGTCCTGGGTCTAGGTCTTATTATGAGACCTACGGTAATATCCGTCTTTTACCGCATTTTTGATTTAAATACGTTTTTACTGTATTTATGGTGAATTCACTAATATTGAATAATGACCTACCATCAAAATTATATATCCGTTTGTTTTGTGAAAGTAGATGGAAGTTTGAGGAAATTGTATTTATATCGTACTTATAAGATACTAGCTGAGTATCCGTCCTTCGTACGGGGTTGGTATACAATGCTTATTGTAGTTAAATACTCGTGCTTTGCATTTGCAATGAGAGAGGACACGTTTTGAGAAAATTTGGTTTACTATAATCTACGGTATACTATTGAACATCTACCATAGCCATAATTTTCTAACACTTCACCTAAACAATAGAAAGAAGTAAAGTTCTCACACCAAGGTTTTTGTTGCTGCTTGGTTCAAATTAGCTGTTGTCATAAATGAATAAAGAACTAATGGTGCTTCACCCTGTTGGTAAACCGTATAACCTTTTAATACTAGTACCTGGGGACCGAGCTTTTCCTCGGGGAAAGTTATAAGTTTACTCTGAAAAGTATTGCAGATACATTAATCCACTCCCAATCTCCACACTGCTCACCTTCACTACTTACTTCACCACTCCCTACGTCGTGGACCTGTTTGCCCTCTTTCCCTATACCATTTTAGAATTGCAGATACATAAATGCCACAGACAGTTCCCACACTCTGCACTGCTAGCATTACTACTTCCTTCACCATTTCCTACGTCATGGACCTGTTTTCCTCCCTTCTCGTAGCATTTTAAGATTGTTGATACCTTAATGTAATTCCCATAAACAGTTCCCAGGCTCCAGACTGCTCATCTTTACTACTTCCTTCACCACTTCCTACGTCGCGGACCTGTTTCTCTCCCTTCCAACAGCATTTTAGCATTGCAGATACCCTAATCTAATCGTAATAAACACTTCCCACACTCCGGACTGCTCACCTTTACTACTTCCTTCGCCACTTCCTATGTCACAGACCTCTTTCCATCCCTTCCCATAGGATTTTAGGATTGAAGATTCCTTAATCTAATCGTCATAAACAGTTTCCACACTCCAGACTGCTCGCCTTTACTACTTCCTTCACCACTTCCTACGTCGTGGACCTGATTCCCTCCCTTCCCATAGCATTTTATGATTGTAGATAACTTGATCCAATCGTTATTAACAGTTCCCACACTCCGGACTGCTCACCTTTACTACTTCCTTCACCACTTCCTACGTCGTTAACCTTTTTCCCTCCCTTCCCATAGCATTTTAGGATTGCAGATTCCTTAATCTATTCGTCATTAACAGTTTTCATACTCCAGAATTGCTCACCTTTACTACTTCCTTCACCACTTCCTATGTCGCAGACCTGTTTCCCTCTATTCCCATAGCATTTTAGGATTGTAGATAACTTGATCTAATCGTTATTAACAGTTTCCACACTCCAGACTGCTCGCCTTTACTACTTCCTTCACCACTTCCTACGTCGCGGACCTGATTCCCTCCCTTCCCATACCATTTTAGGATTGCAGATTCCTTAATCTAATCGTCATTAACAGTTTTTACACTCCAGACTGCTCGCCTTTACTACTTCCTTCACCACTTCCTACTACGCAGACCTGTTTCCACTCATAAGGTTAACATGGGAAACTATAGAGCCGCTGGGGTGGAGCCCGAAAGGATTTTTTAGGTAAGAATACGTCTATATGTTAATCGAGAATGTGAGCTATCATCGTACCAAATTTCAACTCAATCCGACCATTAGTTAATGCGTGATTGAACTTCAAACAAACATACAAACAAACACACAAACTTTCACAATATTAGTATGATTCGTGAAATTTCAAACAAAATTATAACATTATTTAAGTCAACGAGATACAGAAAAAATATACAAGTAAAAAAGAACAGTACCATTCGAGAAGAGATAGACGTTATCTTGCAACAGCCACAAGACAATAGAAGCCCCGTATAGTCTAATCGCTTGGCTCTGGGGCGATAAAAAGTACAAATATCACTATTTGCCAGCAAATAAAAACTCAATTTCTCTCTGATTTTTTTTTTCGAATAAAACGCGATAAATCAAGTTTTTGACGCAGTGCTGATAACGCGAGTTTTGATAACACAGTACAGTTAGGCAGGTGTGTTAGTTGTGGTGCAGTAGCCGTTTGCGACGCACATGTGTTAATTATTATTGTATTGTTAACAGTTCGTGTGCTCCTTTAAATGTGTTTGTGTAATTTTGTGAGTGTTGTGTTGGTGTGTGGCCTTGTGAAATTAGTGTGTAAAGTGTGTGTGTTGTGTAACAAAATGGATACCATACAGAGGTAATTTGCTGACAGTTAGGGAATATATTATTGCAAAGCAAAATTTACAATCCCTTTCAATAAAATTTTCAAAATTACCCATAATTGTTGTAGCCTTTCATGTCCATGAAGATTGCCGCAAACTGATTTTAATTATCTCAAATAGTTAAAAAGTTAAAGGTGCAAGTTACTTAAGCCACCCTCATGTTAATTGGATTTTAATTGTTGGTGTCATTTTGCCAAAGTCTCCCCATTGACATTTTGCTCTTACTTCCCGATTGAACATTTTGAGCTACCACCTAGACCTAAGGGGAAAATAAAAAAATAACAATAATTATTGTAGTCCTTCATATCTAAGAAGGTTGTCGCATACCAATTTCAAATATATCAAATGGTTGGAAAATTTAAGGGCAAATTACTTTTCAGCCACCCTGTATACAGTATTATCAAATTGGAAAACTTTCGATTAAGTAGGCTCTGAATACCGGTACTTAAAACATCAAATCTTATTTACATGGACTAAGGGGAAGGTAGGACAAAAGTTGTTAAAAATAGGCTAAATGATAATATTTTTTTAAACAATTACCAGTTCATAGCCAATATAAGCTATACAAATTATCAAAACAACCCTTCAACTTCCTTTTAAAAATTGTTATAAACCCAAGGGGACTAAAACAGGTTATAAGTAAAAGTTACAATTTAATGTTTCTATTAAATTTAAAATTCCATAGCTGTTTTAAATAAGGTTGCATCAAATTGATTACTGTGGTTTCACAATACCTTATATCTAGAAAGGATCAGCGATGGATATCTCATAAATTAAATATAAACCGTTTGAATAAATTAAGAAGTCAAGTACACCATTTTAAAATGTTAGGTTATTGAGAGGATTTCCTAGTAGGCTTAATTGAAATAAACACCAGACAACTTTCTTCATTTTAGATTGACTGAAATATAGGCTAGATGACATAGCTCACTGCTATATACAACCTAGATATAAAATTAAATAGTTTTATAGTAGCATTAACCCTCTACAATAATCTTGATGTCGTAGCCTATCCCATGACCAAACCTAGGCTAAAGATTTGAGTTTTCGTTACCTGCCTCAAAAAATGCGGAAAATATCATATAAGTACATTAAATAACATAAAATAAAAGTTACCTACATAAAGAATCCATTTTATAATAGATTAGTTTCAAAATATTTGGCTATTTACAATAACTAACTCATTAAAAGCATGTACAAACGTTGAAATAATCCCTAAAAACTATATCAACCAATGAGAAGAGAGCTTTAAAATGGCCTCGGCTTGGAATGATCATAAACAATTATTAATAATCGCGGTGATAAAGATCATATTACAAATCATTCGTAGATAAAAAATATTTAATTACCAAATAGTATTATTTACGGTAAATCAAACATAACATAGGCTGTTACATAAAATTCACTTATAAGCAACCATAAAACATCTCCAAAAAATGTATCACTAAAAAATGAATAATTAACATAATTCAACGGCGGCCTTCGTTATCAAGTCTAAAGATGAAACCAAAACTAAAAATAGCAATTCCTCACAAATTATCATATTCGTCGTCAATTAAAACACATACCAACATATATTTATTATTATTATTGTATTCACGCACGCTCGCTGCGAACAAATAATGCAATTACCCTTGATAAAAACAATAAAATCCAAATATGGGTGATATCAGGCCTAGTCTGAGGTACCTAGACGTATTTGATTGAAATCAACAACAAAACCCTGTTCCCAATGAGAATTATTCAAAAATTACTTACTCTACATGTTATTAAAAGTTTTCTTGACAAAATATTATCAAATCTCACAATTATAAAACAAGTAATTATATTTTAAATCGCTAAAAATGGGACCCTTGTTTAAAGACTAACAGAACAATATGGCGTTAAGGAAAGGAAAGGAAAGTGAAGCTGGGAAATCTAAATGCTACCGGAAGAGGCCGCCAATTCGGGCGTACCAATCTATAAAATGAATATTACATCAACCTCTTGCGATAAGATAACATCAGGTGCAGCGCTGATTATTTGCTTATCGCAACTAAATGAGTAAATATTAATTCTGTGTTTTTGGAGTGTCCATAAACTTATTAGGTACTAATTATTACTAATCACTAAATTACTAATTATTACTACGGGGATGAGTGATGATACTTTTGGGGCGAATGGAAATATGTGTGCCTTTTTAATTACCAAATAATATTTTTTTTACTAAAAAATACAGTATATAGTTTATCAACTGTCAGCGTTGTCTTGAAATAAAACAACCCAATTTTATATATCTGGTAGAGTTATCATCATAAATAAATCATAATAAATCATAAATCATAATTATTCCTATATAAGCATTAATCTGGTAAATATGAGTTTTTTGGTTTGGTACATAATATACGAGAGTATACCAATTTCTGTTGGGATGAGTTAAAAAACCTTCCAATTCAAAACACTAATAGTATGGGAGTGGTCAAAATATAACCCTTTAACAAGTTCTTTTTGATTTTTTTCTCTCTTATATTTTGTTTGACTGAAAAAAATTTACAGAGCCAATAAAGGTCATCCGGTTGTCATTATCGTTCAACGCTTTTTAATGCCCGTAAAACATAACTAATAATATACGGTTAGGTTCCAATTTTTTAAATGATGATTTGTTCAAAACCTTGTTTTCCTTTAAGAGATCTTTAATTATCTTTACTCATATTAAGTTTATGTGAAGAAAAAAAATATGAATTCATCATCAGACAAAAAAATTAAAATATGTCTTAATCTTAATTAGGTCTATATTAGTAACACAATGCTACAAACAAGTTTAATTTATTACATATTGGAAATTAATGTAAATCTTTATGGAATTTGTATACTTTCAAGGCTGGTTACCGCGTAAACATGGTCCTACAAAAAAGAACCTCGTGGCATTATTAAAGTGTTTATCGAGTTGAAATAAACTGTAAAATATTCTCAAAGATCCAAACTATGCCCTGGATGAACTGAAACTTCGCAATAGTTTCTTCAAGTATTTACCACGGTATTTACTAAATCATTTTAAAAATCCGTAAATTAGTCTTTTTCACATGTGATTTTAACTTCTAAAATCTAAATAATAGTTCAAAATTAATTTCCCATCCATTGCAAGCTCTGATATGTTGAGAGCACAAAATGCACACAATCATAGAAAAAAAATTTTTATAATGTTGAGAGCTTTTACAATAGAGGCATTTTCAATCCCTAACTATATTTCAATCCATATAATCCGCCATCTTGAATTAAAATTCAGGCTGCCGAGTACAACCCCCTTAAATAATAAATATTAGCAAATATTACAAAAGAAAATAGGTACACAGTACTAAATAAATAATTGTTAAAATTTACAAATATATCTTTAAGATGACAGACAATGTTCCGATGTATGAAACATCCTTTTGATGATTTTTGAATACTAAATCGCCTACTTTTCCTACAGCACTACATCATGAGCGTGGTCAGAATCCTTGATTGTTTTAGGTATCGAATATGTATGTATTCATGAATTATCCATAATCATTACTAGTGTTTTCCATACACGCAATCGCCCATCATGTTCAGGCTGTCTCCAGAAAGACAACAGTGACGTGAACTTCTGATAAAAACGAGGTCAAAGTCGCAACGGACAGGTGCAAGTGTCGAGTCATTGTGTAAGTTTACCAGAAACTATTATCATATTCTCACACCAACACAATGCCTTACAGGAAATTATTGGAGTGTTTTACTCAATGAAATACTTTTCTGTGTGTAATGTTGCAAAAAAATTCAATATAGTATAACTTGTTTGATGACACTGGAAGTAATTTTGAAATACATTGAATTCGGGTTTTAAAATTAAAAACTAGTCTTCCCTAAAAGACCAACAATTATTTAAAACAATTACGAGATTTGCGAAGATTATTTTTATTCAAATCGCTTGAGGGGTTTTAATAAAAAGTCTGCCACAGTAGGCCTACAGGTTTTAAAATTTTGTTGAGTTATTACTGCTTTATACAATTAAATTTTAGTGGTTCACAGACATGAAAATCTATTTCTTGTAAAAAAATCTGCTGTACTATATTGAAACATATATGCGATACTTTTTAATTTAGCTTTAAAAATTACTTTTAAAGTGATTTGTTACTTTGTTACGAAATAACTCATGCCAACAATCCCAATCCGTACAATTGATAGGCCCTATAGATATAAGATAATCCAATAAGAAATAATTTTAAGAGTTACTGAGATATTAAGATTTTCCATTGATTTCGTAATGTAACGTTATATTGCAAAACATGACATGATCAATTTTAAAATCAGAAAATAACATTGCAAATTCTTCTTTTTGACTAATTCAACTCCCTAATGTGTGTTGTTAAAAATACGGCCATAATGTAAACGAATCTGGGGAGAGAACTTTAAAGGTCACTGGGGCAGAGTCCGAGGGAATTTACTTCGTTTTTTTGACGGCTCATCTACAGACCAAGACCTTTCTTTAGACACCTCTACCAAGCTTCTACGCCCGGCCGTTCTCTCAAATTAGTGGAGACAAAGTTTCTAACTAAATATATATATCCCCCCATGTTAACTTTATGGGAGAAAACAAAACCCAACTTTGATGGAAAATCCTGCCCAAATTTGTAAAGATTTCAAAAATTAAAACCACTTTGCAAAAATACAGATCAGGGCCATTTCTTTTACACTTTAATCATCAAAATTGATCTAAAAATGAGGGATGAGTTCTGTTCACAAAAATCGGCTTAGCGTATTATGATTATATATATGGAAGATAGATATAGATGTTAATGTTACAATGTGATCATAAGTTTACTTTGTTGCATAGACTAAACTACAACTAATTATGTGTTATTTTATGTTTTATGTGTTAATTACGTAATGATTTGCTAGTTCTGTGCCAAATGTCTGTGATTGTAGTATCCAATCCAAAGTGTATGGTCATATGCACAACAAACACATAACACATCGTAAACGTCACAGAACAGTCGAAATCCCACCCTCACCAATCAATATGTGAAATGATCTAAACATAGTCAAAACTTCCAAATGTTTAACTTTTTCCTCATTTGCGTCTAATGTTAAGTCATTGTGCAAAGTTCAGTTTCCATCCGAATCTATTTCCAGCGATTATATTTCAGGTGGATTATTACATCATCTTTCTGGTGGAACCAAATTAAAGTATTGCCTGAGCTAAGCATTATTGTGTGTCTACAATAAATATGTAAGAATTAAACCGAATTTCAAACACTTGAAGAAGAGTATCCATAGTAAACAAACTCTGTATAAGAGAAGACCTGTTGATTTTAAGCCGAGAACCTTGGTAAGGTCAGTGCCTGTTTCAAAACTGGTTTGATACGAGAATGACTAATTGAGTTTACATACATTTTATCGAGCAACGGTGCGTTTCTTCTCTTGAATTGGATACCACCTTGACATTGATCATCAAAAGATGTGACATAATTATGGCATACTGCATTTAAATTTTAGTTTAGTTAGAAGGGTTTTGACAATCCTAATACGTAGTAATAGTATTAAACACGTTTATTTAAACTACATTTTACGAAAATAAAATTTTTATTGGTTCAATCCCCGCTTATTGTAATGTATTGTCATTTTATATTAGGATGACGAAATACATTCTCAAAACAGGGAGGGTCAACACTATTTGTTTCCCTCTTACAAAGGACCTAACGAACATTATATAAAGAAAGAATGAATGATGAATCTTTAAATTCGCAAATAATTTCAACAAAACAAAAACGACCACCCACAACAACTTTTAGTCTAAAACTTACTGAATTTTTTTTAAATGTATCTTTGGGGTTAAGGTTAGTTCAGAAACGTTAAAAGTTTGCTTATTACGAAATTACGTAGCATTTTGACATCTTCCATAATTTTCTTCCTCCCATGCACTTCTTATCTCATCTCTCCATTTTATTCCTAGTTTCTTCGTCACACTCTTTATTCACTATTTATAGCCTACTAAATTGCATTATACAGGTTGTCCCGTAACTCTCTGGACATTATGTATATAGCGTTATTGCTTAGGTCAAGACAAACACATTTCACCATAGGAACATGGGTCTGTGGTGCCTAGTTTTCCGTCAGTCTGTATTTATGTGTTTTATACAAAAACATTAAACACTCCTAAACGGGTTGAGATACAACGTTGAGATTTCGCATACATGTTTAACTTGTTAAGACCAATCTTTGTTTATGTTTCCTACAGTGAAATGTGTTTTTCTTGACCTAAGCAATAACGCTATATACATATGTCCAGAGAGTTACGGGACACTCTGTATTTGCTGAAGAAATCCAATCAATATAGGTCAAAAAGATCAGTTAGTTCATGACCTACATTTTTGCTGTACCAAAACCCGCATTTTGTCTCGTTATTGACCGATTTATAATCTACAACAACCTTCTGATTGAAAGTCGTACTTTCTCAGAACACAATGATGACGTCACTAGGGACGTCCCTATAGGCCGCGGACCTGTGCGTGGAAGGGTTATGACGTAGTACCTAGGCTGGGATATCCCATGGTTTGGTGGGGGCAAGACAAGCTTGTATAACCACTAACCAGTGTCTGGTCAGAACATCACTATCACATTCAGACCGCAGACCCCAACAACGACGATCATGGTGAGTCTTCTATAATCTGCACTAGATTGTCAAGGTCATAGCTTAATTTGCTAAGTATTTCTTTTTTGTAGTAGATGTTTATGGTTGTTTCTAATTCTAGATATATTAACGCTTAGGTTTTTAGAGACACGCACTGGTATTTTCCTTCTTTTTAAACCGAAGTGTAAGATTTAATCGTGTTTAATTATTTATTTTGCCATAGCTTTATACAAATGTTAATTTTTAACAAACCATCATATTTTTAATTTGGACATTTATGGTTAATGTTATTTAACGGATTATTGTAAAAATTGTCATTTACGATTAGGAATAAACAGGGTGTTTACTATTATTTTTTTTAGGAATTAAAATTATGATACCGGTATTAAATTTCCCCAGTTATTCCTTAAAATATGGATTAACTTCACGATTACAAAGATAGCTTAAAATATGTATCATTATAAATCATGGAGGATGGAGGATTTAGCTCTAAAGGTTCTTTCTGTTTTTGATTAACTTGTTCTAACAGAATTGTAACTACTATTACTACTAGCCATATTCTTAAAACGTCTTTGTTGTTAGTTAAAAAGCTATTTTCACTGTTGGGTAGTCTCAGTTTTTTTTGGTGGGAGTCTCTTAACATTTAAACGTTTAGTATTGGTCAAATTACTCAGGGATTGATGTAGATGGCCTCTACCTTCTGAACGGTTTTTGGAAAACTAAACTAACACTTGGCCTTATTACATGTATAAAAACACATAAATGATTATAAAATTGAATTTTGTCAATTTACTGAGGATAAAGGGTCCTTAAAGATTTAACAGCAGAATTCTGTAATGATAAGTGTGTTATTTGTTTGAACTTAGACATAGAGATGCCAGTATCACAAACAATATAATTTGAACTCTGCAAGATAAGGAAAGGGCAACCCAAAACTCTGAATCAAGGTCATTAGAGGTCAAATTGGAAAATAATAAATAAATATACACTTGTCAATAATATTATACAATATTTTGAATTCAGTTAGTAGTTAGCGATAGGTCTACTAATTTTATTATTCTAGGGAAGATATTTTTTAGGTAGCTTCAATCATAATCGTGTGTGAGATTGATCAATAATACTTTAATTTTGTATTGACAATCTTATTTTAGCATTTGCTAACCTGTAGGGGAAAACATGGTTTAGTCATTAAGTAATATTTTTTGGTACACTAGTATATTGACTAAAAAAATGAGTTGACTCTATCAAGAAAACCACAACCATTATGGAAACAGCCTGTCAAATACAAGTAATCATAGGGATAATTGTACTCATCATGGACATCTTTAGAGTAGTCTACAAGCAATCATCAAGAAAACTATTGTCATTACCAAACCTTGATACTAGGGTGTAAAATAAACAATATATTATGAATTGTGTAAATAATTGATTACTTAAACAACATTTATTTAATAATTATAGTACTTTTTATGTGGTTTTTTATTAAAGAAGCTTGACCCTTTATGGACATATTTTCAGACCTTGAAATTCTCCGATTTTCTTGGTATAGTTAATTATAAAGAGTCAACGTTTCTTTAATAAAAAAAAAACCCATAACAATTACTATAATGATTAAATCATTTTTTTAAAGTAATCAATCATTTACACAATTCATCATATTGTTTATTTTTCACTCTAGTATCAAGGTTTTCTACAATGACAATAGTTTTCTTCATGATTTACTTGTACGGTACCTACTCTAAAGATGTCGACGAGTGTAATTTTCCTTATGATTACTTGTATTTGACAGGCTGTTTCTATAATGGTTGTGGTTTTCTTGATTATTGTTTTTTTACCATCAATTTCCACAACAATAGTAATTTCCCTGATAATTGCTTGTGGAAACGTTTTTCCTAATTTGCCCCTAGTTTATACAACAATCTGCTTGGACTAGCTGGCTTGGACAGTTATAAAAAAAAAACAATTAATAAAAGATCTTTTTTTTTAAAAAAAGATTGATAAAAGTTGTTTTTGTTTGAGTGTTTTTTGTTTATTTTTTTATGTTTTTGGATCTTATTTGTTTGAAAACAAACTGTTGTAAATATTCAACAATATTCCAGAGTAATTATTAAATTTTTATTCATTCCACAGGTTTCCAAGATGAGTATAGTTTCCCTGCTGATAGCTTGCATGATCGCCTCCGCCATGGCCCAGAGATCGCCCTACGCCGGAGCTTCCGATCCTGGGGTACTTCCCCAGTATCTTCCTAAAGACGAGAACAACCGTTTTGGCGCTGACAGTGCCCCCCTGAACCCCGGCACCCCAGCACCCGCTCTACACCCTGGCACATTGGAGACTGAAGCTCTCTACAACCGAGTGCAGAGCTGGCCTGACGACAAAAAACCTTTCTGGTTCCTCAACTCACAAGCGCTCGATGCTCAGGTACAGTCACTACTCCTATTGTCGTAAAACAGAAATTATTAGAATACTCAAACATTGTAATATTTTAATTTAGTTGGAAATCATTCAAAGAAATGATTCTCATGTTTAAACAGTAGCGAAAATTTGCCATTAGAAGTAGGGGGGCAAAATCCACCTGCAGAAGGCATGGGGTTATAAGAAAGATTAATTAATTTATTACCTTCTAAATTTGGGGACGCTCTAATCACCATCACTGGGTTTGACATAACCTAGTACTCTGGAAGTTGCCAGCTTGATCTTGGATCTCTTGGAAGTTGTTGATCAGTTCATTAATGCTGTTACAGTATACAAAAGAATAACCAACAGAGTAAATATTGATAGTGTAGAAGCCTATATAGTTGAGATTGCAATCAATTGAAGTGATTAGCTTATACTTGTCCAATGTATACCAATGAGATAACTGATGTGACAAGACCAGGACAAGATACACATGCAAATATGGGGAGATATAGTAGCAGGATATTCCAAGTTCTAAACTTAGCACGCAGTTTGCTGAATACACAAAGTGGTTCTAACAAGCGTAATTTGAATATTTACTACCATTATATGCATGTAGCTTAATATGGGTTGAATTTTCTACATTTAATTGGTGCTATTTGTGTGTTAATTTTGTGAAGAACTGGTTTGAAGACAAGTTGGGAAAGGAATTTAAACAGACTTCATATCTCTTGTTGTAAATCTGAAGCCTTCTATATGTGCATATGTAAGTGTGATGATGTGAACTGAATGTTTCTCTCACATTTTAGGGTAGATTCTACAATGTGCTTTAATCTTCCGTTAAAATTGCTCAAAGAACAAGAAACAAATACAATTCTCTGTATTTAATCTAATCAGTTTAAACTAACCTCCAATAGTATCTTTAGCTGATCCATTAGGATGGTAAATCAATAAGGGGTTTAATCTATCTTTTCTGGAGATTCTAATCCTTTCACAGGAATAGTATCTTTTTTTTTCTCTGAGTGAAAAACAACAACAAAGATACCATTCCATTATAAACCCACTGGTTTTATACCAGTGAGAACAGAATATTGTTATTCTGTGTTTGCTGGTTTATACATTAAATATATTCCTGAGGTCTGATGATATTGGGCTTTTCGACTATGACTAAAGAACAAGCTGGGATCTTAGTAACACAATACTATAAGTTATTTGCCATTCATTTTTCACCCATCTCCGCGCTCCCTTTGTTTTTACATTTTGGTGGCTTAGTAACTCTATAGCTATTTGTGTGCTATAGTGTGCAAAGTGGTACTTTACTGCACATGAGCATCCTTTAAGTGTTGCCCACTTATTTTCAAGCATTCACATATTACTGACTAATAAAAGCACACTGTTTTGTGTTGTTTGGTTGAAATACTGGGGTGTGGTAAAAAAATGAGTGTGGAAAAAGTAAGTAAATTCAGCAATTAGCTACTTTTCGGGCTATGTTTAGTGCGAGGAAGCCCACATTGTCAGATAACTGTAGGAAAAAGTAATTTGGTATAAGTTAACACTAGTTTATGTTGTTACAGAGAAAGAAACAACAACAACAACAAGCTCAACTAGAAGCAACAAAGAACCGTCAGTCGCCTTTCGCTGCTGGATCCAAGAGGAAGACAAACTAACAAAAGAAACATTTTTATGATGGACGCTTTTTATAACTGTGATATTTTAATTAGGCTCATTAGTTTTGATAGATTTGTTGAAACAGTAAAACATCTTTGATGAAATTATCACTTATGTAGTTAGATAATTTAAATAAAACAATCTTGACTCATTTTCATTACCAATCATGCTCACTGTAAACCATTACTTGTGGCAATGTTTCACATTATTCATATTAATTATTGTTGCTAAAATAACTGCACCAAATTGGTGCGGTGTTTTTGCAAATAAATAGCCTGAACAAGTTACTGGGTAACTTGAAGTATTGTAAAAAAATAAATAAATAAAATTTAACTAAACATATCTTTTTTTTTTTAATAATGATTTATACAGAGTGGAATGTATTTTCATTAGGTAGGTACTTTTATGTAGTCAGATGATGTAAAAATGATAAAAGTGAGAATCGTGTATGTTGCATGTGAAAATCCTCAATTCATAAAGTATATCAGTACAAGTATTTATTGATTGTATATATAAATATAACATTGTGTATTATATGTATATTGTAAATTAATAAGTTATAATTTTAAGTAAATAAAAATAAAGTACATTTGACCATCAATGTTTTAAGCTTATAAATCCATAATATCCAAATAAAATACTGAAAGACTCCATTTAGTTCTTATAGGTTACTACAGATGAATACAAAAATAAAAGGGTTTGTATTCATTGTTAATACTGTACTAAGTTGAAGGGCCAATGCTAAGGAATTTTATAAGTATCCTATAATAAACTACTGTATTTCATAGGTAAGCCTGATTTTTTAAGTATTTTGCTTGTAATTCTTCAATGTATCACAATTTTTAACTTCTATGCGAGGCAGTTTTTTTACTAACATTTTTTAAAGTAGCTCGTAAAATTGTTTACATTTTGTACAAGTAGCTTTATAAATTAACTTAAAAAAATTAAATTATTCTTTTTGTCAACTAATTAGTTGTTCTTATTTTAGTTTATCAGTTTTGAAGTCCAAAATATGAGGAAACAAGAAAATCTGAATTTGCGACTATACTCCGTTCACAAAATTTAGGCGGTTTGGGAGGAAGTGATTCCATCCCCTCCACCTTTAACATAATAAATTGACAAATTAAAGTTGTTTAACTAACTTTAAAACCATACGCGACAGCTGATTAGCTTATTAATACATTAAGCTAAAAAAGTGGAACACAGGGAAACTACCCCTACAGCTTCAACCGCCTCAATTTTGTGATCAGACTATATATTACATATATTGACGTTTATGGTCAAATGTACACTATTTTCAATTCCAAAATACTTGACTGTATTCTACAGTTCTGAAGAAAATACATTTTGATTCATCACTCTTAACATCAACTTTGATGCCTATGAATTTGGTGATAATATCATTTCACTCTGTGTATTATCTGGTTTGATTTTGGCATTAGACTTTAAAAAGCTTAAAGATAACGAGTGGCTGGTAGGGACCAAAGTCCCTAAAAATCTCAAATACAAAACAAATTATTGTAACATTTAAACAAACTGAAAATTGATTCATCAATGTGTCAGATAGATATCCCTGTACACAATATCCTTTGGGTGAAAACTATCTCTTTGTTTGCCTTGGTTTTTGTTGTTAATTTTCAATAATTTAATTCCTTCCAGAGTTTTAAATCTCCTAAAGTCAACAGATGTAATTGTTTGTGAGTAAATACTGTTTACAGTTAAAATACTGTAACATTCTGTTAAGAAAACTAATCATCGATTGATTTCTAAATACTTTGACATCAGTTAGGCTTCCATTTCCATGTTGTCGAAGCGAATCTCCATATATTTTTATCTGCATTAACACACATATTTTAGTTTGTTTAAGCAGATTATTATTTGGAACTTTTTTTTGCTTTGAACAACCCCCCCCCCCTTTTGTATCTGCTTCTCCCCCAAACAATATCATTTTCCACCTATGCTGTGCACCATTCCTAAATTCTCTCCTTTGTAGTCGCGGTCTTCCCCTTACATGATACAATTCAACACTGCGTTACCATTCTAAACCAAAAATAGAACCATTGACTATTGGATAGTGAAGTTGTATTAATAGTCAAAGATAGAAAACTAAAATCAATAAAAATACCTCCGCAGCAAACCTGCCGACTAAGCGAATTTCCATTTGGCCGAACTGATTTTTAATTAAATCTATTTAACTTAACATTAGGTATAACGAGTACCTAGGTTTGTTGCTACAAGGAAACTAATAATGTGTTTTTTAGTAAAATATTAATAGCTTGGTATAAAATAAATAAATTTGCCAAGTTTGATCAAAATATATATAAACAGCAGTGTCCGGCTTTGTTGGAAGCTGATAGTTAAAGACATTATTGATGTTTTAAGGATTCCACATAACACCTAATTTAAATATTTAAAGTCTTATCCAAAATTATAATTTAAATATTTTTCATTATTGTGCGATGTCATAAGTGTCAGATTTTTACAGTAAAAATAATGCATTAGTCTAAACATAGCAACAACAACATCACTCTCCAAACATTTCCACTTCCAGACAATCAAACATTCCAAATGGACTTAATAGCTTGTTTGAATAACAATTAGGTAAGGAAAATTCTAAAAGGACATTTCACATTTTTCACATGCAATACAAACATAAGCATTCTGGTGATGAAGTAAGTATTTAGGTTTCTTTGCTTATCTAGTGTAGACCCCCTACTCAGTACTCGATTTATAAAAAATGAGGTGCTGGAACTTTGACCTTTTAATGTGATTTGTAAATATTCAAGCTAATATTTTTATCCATCCGAAAGAGAGGTAACGGAACTCCGATCCGCTGCGTTCCCCTGCAAATCTAGCACTGTGTTTATACTCCAATGTAGTACAAAATTTTTATCAACAAATAATGTTTGTGCTTGAAATTGCTTTAGATAAAAAAAATTTACTTATACGAACTTTCAAGCGATAGTATAAGTATATACTACACCAAAAACATCAACAAAACACTCTGAACTTAAAGCATAGTTATTATCTTAGCCTTAATGTAGGAGGTCAAAATTCTTTCAGATTTTTACTTGATTCAACCAGAACAGCTTTCATGCTACTTTCCTCAACCAAACTATCCAAGATACAAATATCTAACTAATGAATGGGGCATCCCAGAAACAGTTTCTTTCAAACATTTCCTTATGCAATAAATGATATGCTAATGACAATGTTATTAAAACAGTTGAATTTATATTGTATAGTAAAATACCCGCGCCGCAGCAAATCTGCAGACTAAGCAAATTTCCATTTACCTGGCTGGATTTCTACTAAAATATACCCTGAAAATTGTCAGATTTATTTCCCACTAGCAGACCAGACAGTGTCCTGTCCTAATGTGGTTTTATGTCAAATGCTCGTTCATTTTAAAGATATAGTTTTTTAAAGATATTTTTTCATTTCATTTAATTTTCAAGATGAACTCGTTCGCATAGCTCACTCGCTCACTTGCCTCCAGGTTGATGTGAGTAAGCTAATGTAAAGGCAATAAAAAAAAAATTTAATCAAATTGCTAAATAAAGGTTGGATAGATTATAAATTTCTTTAAATAAAAACCTTCCCCTGGCACTAAGGAACACAACAAAAAAAGAATCATCCAATTCAGTGCACTCGTTCTCGAGTTATGGAATACCATCAAAAAAGGGATTGACACTATTGTAATTCTTGACGAATTAACAATAAAGAATATTGAATTGTATTGTATTCATTTTTTATTAATATAAATAATAAGTACCTACGGTTGCTGCTACAGGGAAGGTATTGAGGTGTTTAAATTAAAATGTTGATAGCTCAATATGAAATAAACAAAATTTACAAATTTTAAAATATATATCCATAAACGAGCAACCTACAACAGTTTATTTATTCTCCATAATAATAACAAGGAAATTTTAAATGTAAAGTTTTTTTTTACTATCTGCGTAACCGTTAGGCATGGCATACAACAAGGCTTTGAAATATAAAATTATTTCTTTTTCTCTACAAATGGCCTGGAAAGAAATTGTGAAATTGTATGTTTTTAGAGTAAAAAATGGGAAAAACAAATTTTTACCCCACATAATCCCCCGTTCCTATAGTCCGATCATGCTGGTTCGCGAACTCGTTCGAAAGTAGGGTTACACATTTCTACCAAATTTCATCAAAATCATCTGATAATTTTTGCTCAAGTTATCGCACTAACGGAAACACACACACATATATTTATATGAATTTGAGGGTGTTTTTGGCCTCTGCATACCTTAAAACGAAAAAGTAAATCGGTCCTGGGTCTAGGTCTTACGATGAGTACTAGGTAATAGCTTCCCTATATGGGAAATTTGCTAAAAATTAAGAACTTTTTTACAACCCATCTAAAAACTGTTTTCTTTATAGAAAAGGAGCCATTCCCTACATGCATTACACACTCTTTGGTTTTCTAAAGTGTATGAACTTTGGTTGATTGACTAATGACTACAGTATCTAGTGTCCTCCGTGGAACCAAAGAATTGCATTATTGCATACGTTTGAAATTATCAAATAATGTACCCTTGTAGGCTAGCGCAAGTTTTAATAAACATTATGCTCATAACAGATAAATAGCTCATTGAAAATCAAACACAATACCGGTACAATAAACTTTAAGGATATACAGACACAAATTTAAAGTGTTTATATTTCAAACAGCTAAAGGTCGAGAATCATGCGATATTTATTACAAAAAAGGTATTAAAATTAAAAAGGGCTTGATTAATAAATTCTGTCAGAGAGATACACTTGGTTTTATTTACATTCAGGTTTAACATTCATATGTTTAATGACTTTTGAAACATTAATTTGTTTAGCTTCAATATCGATGCCTTAAGCAAATATAAACAGAATGTAAAGAGTTAAAACCCTACTTAAAACAAGAAAAATATGAGATATGGCAAGCATATTCATAACCTTAAAACTATAAACATAAAATATAATTCAACAGTGGAACATAAAGTAAAAGCTCTCTCGTACCCGAAATGTATAAAATAACCCTTAACTCTACAACTGAGCTACAAAATATGATATGTTACAAAAATATATTTATAAAATACAAACCAAAGGTACATAAATTTTAAAATACAAAACCAACTACTGTAATTGCTTGGGGTCCTTAAAACTACATTACACTTATAGGAATTAAACTATTTACAAACGCACAATTTTTGTGCTAATTTGAAAATGGTAGCTGACAGCTTTGGGGTTTAACTACTATTTTTTAAATCATGAAACATCATAACGTAAATAGGCTCTTGACTTTTTTATTCAATATAAGTCTTAAACATATAAAAGAGCTTAAAACCAATGGTTTAATCATGTTTGTTTGAAGTACAGTTCATTATAACGATTTTAAGGATATGTCTTACAATAAAATTAACTACAAACTCTTTGTTAATGCTATGATGGGTTCTATGCCTATAGTTACTATATTAATGATATTTTCTATGACACCATCATGAATATGGATGCTTAAGGCAACTGCCAGATCCAAAACAACTATCATCGTGAACAATTTTCATAAAAATATACTTATGCAGTTTTATACAAAATATCATAATCTAATCAGCCTATGAGATTTACTACTTATTTATTTCCTGCTAATTTTACTCGTTGATTTTTTTATATACATTTTCTTCAAAAATATATTCTAGATCAAAATTACACAAAATGGCAGTCCTCTTTGCATTTTGGAATGTTAACATCTACTTATCACATAAAAACTCAAAGTTTTTACCTGCAGAAGCAGGTAAAAAATACAGTTAATTTTTAGTTAGTAAAAATGTTAACTAAACTTTCAAGCTTCTAAGCAAATAACAAAGTTTTAAATGCAACCATAATTTATTTAATGTTATATTTTATCTTATTCAATCGACCCTTAGTTTAGTTTCATTTTAGAATTTAGCCTCCGGATTACGTTGAATATATTAAAATGGTGTAAATACCTGCTTCGTGGTAATCCTAATGTTGCTAGTGTCGCAACTAGTTTCGACTTTTTACAAAGTCATCTTCAGGCGAAGGTGTCAAGGATGTCAAATGGTGGTCACTTCATATGAAGGTCGTCATTACACATAAATGTACATAAAAACACGAACACGAACACGGACATTAACACGTAAAAACGGTACATTTAACACGATTAAACGAACAACGGTAACTGTAAAGGAATGATGTGACACGACCGGGATGGATGCAAGGTCTAGACTACCGGTCAACGTGGTCGGTCGGTGCGATGACGTCACTCCTTTTATCTTGTTATCAGTCAGCTGTTGTAGGTCCCATCCCATTCATTCCTGACTCTTTCTCTAGTACTTTGATAGCCGTATCATAAATATAATTTGATTGGAAGGAAAGCTTGTCGTTTAAGATGTTTTGTCTGTCAAGTTTTACAGCTCGGTATATTTCGAATTCTTCTAGTGTGTTTCTATTAAAATGGTTGTTAGATAGATGCAGTACTGTCATGTTGTTGTCGATATTTGTATAATTATGGTTATCTGAGACTAAATGTTCGGCAAAAGTTGAGGTTTGAGCGGATGTTGTTTTTCTTGGTAAATGTTCTCTGAATCTTTTTTTGAAGGAACGAGCTGTCTGGCCAATATAGTATTTAGAGCAGTTGTCACAATTTATCTTATAAACGCCAGTCTTATCGAAAATTGGAGTTGTCGTTTGGGGCCGTTCTTTTAATAAAGACCCAAGTTTGTTTACTGTTTTAAACGATACAGTGACGTTGTTTTTGGCCATAATATTTTTGAATTTAGTACTTAGAGATGAGCCGTACTCCGTTGAAACATAGGTTTTTTTATCTTTTGTTTTTGATGTTTTTCTTTTTTGGTGTTTGAGAATTAATTTATCAATAATATTGCTCTGATAACCGTTAGCGACAGCAATGTGTTTGAGAATGTTTATTTCATCGTTGTAGTTCGATTGACTCATTGGCACTGAAAGCAATCTATGTACAAAGCTATTGTATGCGGCTATTTTTTGTGAATGGGGATGATGAGAGTCTGCGTGGATGGTTTGGTCTGTAATAGTTGGTTTTCGGTAAGATATTATTTCATGCAACCACACATTTTACAAAAGAGTTTTAAACAAAACAAAAATTGCATTTAATGAAGATGAGTTAGCATTACTTAATAAAGGTTTAAATTTCAATTTCCCTAACAATAAAAAATCAAGTCTATTTTCAGAATTACTAAATATAGAAGCATCCATAAAAAGTGTAAGATCAGACGAAGTTCGTGATTGTGCACGTATCATCATAGGGAATAAAGCAAAAGTTATTTTGAAAAACCAGCAGCGATCAAAGAAACAGCATTTAAAATATAAGCCTTTACAGCGAACCTTATCAAGCATCAAGAATAAACTTGCCGAACACAACGCTCTGATAACCAAAGCAGATAAGGGCAGTTCGATTGTTATTCTATATAATGACGACTACGTAGGAAAAGTTACCGATTTTATGAATAAGAATAACATTGAACCTTTAAACAAAGATCCCACACTCAATAACGCTAAAGAAATCAACAAAGCCATTACCAATAGTAAACATCTGATCACACCTAATGAAAAAATCGCACTGAAAGTTCCGAATCCTCGAGCCCCTATATTTCGAGGTCTTCCAAAGGTCCACAAACCTAATATCCCCATCAGGCCTTTGGTCAACTTTATGCCGAGTCCAGCCTACAAACTAGCAAAGAAACTGGATAGTATAATTAGAAACCACATTATCTTAGAAAATAACCATAGTATCAAAAATAGTTTAGAACTGATTGAGAAAATACAGTCACACAAAGTCAACGGAAACCACAAATTAGTATCGTTTGATATAGTGAATCTGTATACAAACGTACCCATACAGGAAACCATGGTAATATTGCGACAGAACTTAATAAGGAATTCCAACTTACCCCCTGAGTCCATAGAGGAACTCTTATCAATGACGCAATTAGTGCTAAGCCAAAACTATTTCCAATTTCAGAATAATTTTTACAACCAAAAGGAAGGATTAGCCATGGGCTCCCCACTCTCCAGCATCCTAGCAGAAATATTTTTAAACAGTTTTGAAAATGAACATCTATTTTCACCTGACAACCGATATAGGGATAAAATAGTTTTTTACCACAGATACGTCGATGATACCATCGTACTATTCAACGGCAATAGTAGACAACTCTCTTTGTTGAACAACTATATGTGTAACATACACAAAAATATGAAATTCACGCTTGAAGAGGAGGAAAACAACAGTTTGAATTTTTTAGATCTAACCATAACAAAACAGAACTCAGCATTTACCTTCAAAATTTACCGAAAACCAACTATTACAGACCAAACCATCCACGCAGACTCTCATCATCCCCATTCACAAAAAATAGCCGCATACAATAGCTTTGTACATAGATTGCTTTCAGTGCCAATGAGTCAATCGAACTACAACGATGAAATAAACATTCTCAAACACATTGCTGTCGCTAACGGTTATCAGAGCAATATTATTGATAAATTAATTCTCAAACACCAAAAAAGAAAAACATCAAAAACAAAAGATAAAAAAACCTATGTTTCAACGGAGTACGGCTCATCTCTAAGTACTAAATTCAAAAATATTATGGCCAAAAACAACGTCACTGTATCGTTTAAAACAGTAAACAAACTTGGGTCTTTATTAAAAGAACGGCCCCAAACGACAACTCCAATTTTCGATAAGACTGGCGTTTATAAGATAAATTGTGACAACTGCTCTAAATACTATATTGGCCAGACAGCTCGTTCCTTCAAAAAAAGATTCAGAGAACATTTACCAAGAAAAACAACATCCGCTCAAACCTCAACTTTTGCCGAACATTTAGTCTCAGATAACCATAATTATACAAATATCGACAACAACATGACAGTACTGCATCTATCTAACAACCATTTTAATAGAAACACACTAGAAGAATTCGAAATATACCGAGCTGTAAAACTTGACAGACAAAACATCTTAAACGACAAGCTTTCCTTCCAATCAAATTATATTTATGATACGGCTATCAAAGTACTAGAGAAAGAGTCAGGAATGAATGGGATGGGACCTACAACAGCTGACTGATAACAAGATAAAAGGAGTGACGTCATCGCACCGACCGACCACGTTGACCGGTAGTCTAGACCTTGCATCCATCCCGGTCGTGTCACATCATTCCTTTACAGTTACCGTTGTTCGTTTAATCGTGTTAAATGTACCGTTTTTACGTGTTAATGTCCGTGTTCGTGTTCGTGTTTTTATGTACATTTATGTGTAATGACGACCTTCATATGAAGTGACCACCATTTGACATCCTTGACACCTTCGCCTGAAGATGACTTTGTAAAAAGTCGAAACTAGTTGCGACACTAGCAACATTAGGATTACCACGAAGTATTTACACCATTTTAACCTTAGTTTAGCATAAAATAATTTAAAAATAGTAAATTTATTAAGGGATTCCATGGTTAAATAATGTTAACTCTATGTTTCAAATAGGCACACCTCAGTGTTTTAAGATTAACAATAATTACAAGAATAGTTTTTTACATCTAGCAACTAACTATGTTTGTGTGTCTAATAACAGCAACAATAACAAAACAACAATAATGTTCAACAATAGAAAAGGAATCTTGTTTCCTACGATTTTGATATTTAATAAAAAAAAAAAAAAAACAGCTGCTTATTCAAAAGTAATCTTGATAACTACCAAACAGCTGATGTTAAACTAACTGTAGGGGTCCAGATGCTTATTTATTTATGTTGTTATATCAAAGTGTGTAGGATTGAATTCTCATTAGCAAGTTTTGCTGTATAAAAAGAAATCCGAGCAAGAGTTTGGGTAAACCATTATTTAAAATAGTTCATACCACCTAACACTTCTCACACATTTATAATATTGGATGAAAGTTTATTATTATTATATGTTGTATTATTATAACTTTTTTTTACTTTTTCAATATGATTTATACAATATTAGACCATACAGAAGTTAATATTCAGAAAGTTTTGGCTGAAGCAATATTTCCTAAGTTGATTCCCACAAATATTGTCATTTGTTGCTTATGTATCACTCAACATTATATTTTACATTGTCATTGCTGAAAAATATTGTTATAAGGAAAATATTAAAAAGTTAGGCCTGTTCTTTCATTTAAGCACTTTTTCTGAGGTTAAATCACAGAACCCACGCTTAAACCACCATCTGATTTTCTGGTTGAATGTAAGTTTAGTAACCAAAAACTTAACAACCAATGGTCCAGCAAGGAATTTTTCTTATCATTCCTAAATGTTGGAACTTTATGCCGATTTATTTGTGGTAGACAGTTTTAAAACTCTTGTAGAATTGAAATTCCTATCTGAAGTAGAATATGTATCCTTAAATTTAATAAAAAACATAATATCTCAATTGGTAACCATACAATTTTAAAACAACTGTACATTTCAGATTTTACAATACTAAAACAATAAAAAAATTCAACTCGGTTGGTAAACATTAAACAAAATAAAACAATTATTAAATACGTTATAGCCATTGCTTTGAAATAAATGTTACACTGCTATATACACAACGAATTAATCAACAATCGACAAAGCATTAGCCAATATTGTACATCGCTTTGCATCACATTGACAAAAAGCCTCATGCTGTTGGAATGTTCAGAGGTATTTCGTTAACAGACATTACCAACCTTACGAATATATTCTACAACAACTTCCTACAAGTCTAGTTATTGTCATCCTCGAAATATCATTAAAAATTATTACTTCATGACATCGAAAACAAATACAATACAGGAACTAGATTACAATCATTCAAATCATGTTGAAAGTTTAACAAAATCTATAGAGAATGAAAATTCCTACGTATTGTATTGATATGAAAAATAATACTCTCTAGGAGGAGACAACGATGGGCTGGAAGACTTTTACACTTTGGCCGGTGCTTGCTTGCCGACAACCATCATCGACTTTTGTAGAAGTCTGGTTAGCGCTCCTGAAAAATCAGACATACCATTGAACAACCTGTATTGCTTATAAATGATTTTTAGGTAATCAAAATTCCCTTGAGTACCGGTAATCTACACAGCGGTAAACTTTTTCTACAAAACCAAACAGTACTCAAGCTCATTCAAAAATAACATTTGAAAATAAGAAAGAACGAACAAGTTTAAAGTTATAAAGAAATTAGTTGTTTATGAGCATCAGTCACAGAAACAGATATAAGTTAAAGACAGTGTAAACTATATCAGCCAGATCAGCTGTTTTACTGTTACATTGTTGTATTTTACTTATGAGAGAGAAATTTATAATAAACACAAATAACGAAAACTGAAAGGGACAAAAAGTGTATTTTGAAGGATAGAGCTTATAGAGAAGCTAGAGTTTGCTTGTCATAATACATCTGCAATTGGATTTATTTATGAAAGCTATTATTTTATAAAAAGCATTAATAAACCATCGATAAAAGCCTTGGCATTAAATTTTGTAACCAATTCCAAAATATTAATCATATTATACAACCTAGGGCAAGCATAAATTTGAAAATATTCTTAAGTTAAAAGCTTAACAAAAATTACAATTGTTACAAATAACTACAGTACCATTATTTTTTTCTATCAATCATAAAGTCACTTGCTTAAATCTATTTTAAGTTTGATTAGCTAATGTGCAATTACACAATAGTTGTAGGTGCAGTAGACAGAAGGGAAAAATACAACACTACAATAAATTATAAGTAAGTATCGAAGATTCCCAAAATAAATAATCGCTACTCAGTAGTAGACAAATATTTCTTGATCAGCCACTGCCTGAGTATGTGGACAAATAGGATTCCATTTTTGAAAAATTACATTTTTAAGTAATAATGTACAAGTAAGCATTTCAAGAGCATATATTTAGCATATATTTATTTGGGTATCTTAAATACTAAACTTATTTTTAGTAGAGTCTTGCATTCTTGAAACATCATGATGAGATGTGAGATATACTTTAAAATTAATTTAAAGATTTATTTCAACAAAAAACATGATTGAACTTGTAGTTTCAAGTTTTTTAGACTCTACTGTTACGCCCAATTTTGTAAAGCTTATTACTATTACTTCCACCAATAATTACCAGATCCTAAACGGAAGCTGAACAGATTAGTAAATGCATACACTATGTTTAAATTAGTCAGTCAGACAAAACATTATGGTAAGGGTGTGAGTAAGAGATAGAGTGCAAAAGAAAAGGAAGATGGAAAACGAGAAAAAAAAAATTGTCACCTGTTTCTTCTGTGGCCTTACAACCACACACAGCTTTTGTAACACATGGGTCGAAGATGCTGTGGAAATAAAACATGGAAATTATGAAATGATTGGAGAAAGTAAAGGGTAAATTATTAAATAGTTATGAAGTAAATAAACATAATGGATGAGGTTAAACTTAAGTGTTTTTTTTTTTTTTTTTTTACTAAAAAATATATAAAACATAAAAGTTAAGATAACACTGGATAGTGGAAATCTTAACTACTTTTGGCTGCTCATTTTAGCGAATTTCCTTATAGGGAAGTAGCTATTACCGTAGGTCTCATGGTAACACTTAGGCCCGGGACCGATTTACTTTTTCATTTTGATGTCCCCAGAGGCCAAAAACACCATTCGTTCAAATTTTTATATATGTATATATATATACCGGTATATATATATATATGTATATATATAGATTTATATATATATGTCCGTGAACACGATAACTTGAGTAATTTTTATCCGATTTTGATGAAATTTGGTTTAAAGGTGTAAGGCGGGATACACTTGAATGAGTTTGCGATCCAGCATGATCGGACCATGGAAACAGGGTTTTATGGGGTAAAAATTGGTTTTTCTCACTTTTGACCCTCAAAACACAAAATTTCCCAATTTTCCTCTAAACCTTCTTAAAGAGCTTAAAAAAAACAAACAATTCAGTATATCAAAATGTTTTTGTACGGTTATTGGTTACGGAGAAAACTAAAAAAATGGTCAATTTAAAATTCCCATGTTATTCTTATGGAGAATATTGTAAAATGTTGTAGTTTTTTGCTTGTTTATGGATATTTTTTTTTTTTATCAAACTTGGCAAATATATTCATTTTATTATACTAAGCAATAATTATTTTACTTAAAACACACACTTTATTAGTTTCCTTGTAGCAGCAAACCTAGGTACTCGTTAAACCTAATGTTATTTAAATAGATCAATTGAAAATCAATTCAGCCAAATGGAAATTCGCTAAGACGGCAGGTTTGCTGCGGCTGGGGGATTTTGTTCATCAATACCTAGGTAAAAGAAACTCCTCTTATTAATTGCCATTAGCTGTATGGGCTATTAATTAACAGCTGTGTCTAATAAGGAATATGTCGGCCTTAGTCACTAACAAGACTACAAGATCGCACCAATCATCCTACACTCATCTCCATTCATATTTGGATTTTAAAAATACCTACTTTGTATGGTCGTCATTTCAATGAAAAGTATTAAAAGTATTAAAGTAGCCTATTTATTCACCACAAATTAAAATTGATGATAAATTCAGATCCAAATTTTCCTAACTGACACAAATGAGTCTTGCAAATTCAATATTTTTTACGTTGTCAGATAACCCAAAGAATTTATCACAACCTTTTATCTTGACCAACTGATTGAATTAATCAATCTCCCAATGACAAATACAAATATACAGCAAAAAGAACATATAAATTTAGATAAGACAGTAAAAAGTAAAATAATTAAATCATATATGAAAATTGTAAAATGCATAAAACCTACTATTTAATAACAAAAACATAACACTTTTTTGAAAGCATAAAATAATTCCCCTAAATGAGCAAGATTTCATAATTGGTAAATGTTTACAAAACTACAATACTTAGTAAATTTACTTGACACAGGTTACAGATTATACCACCCAAACTAGAAAAGATTATTTTTGTTTTTTACTGATTTAGTTGCTGTGTTGGCAAGTGAAGAGTCAGGTTTCCAACAAATAAGGATTTTAAAGCTAATTGACTTTTTTTACTCAATAAAACAAAATAATATTCATGGATAACATTATTTTTTAAATTGTGGTAGATACAAATTAATCAAACTAGAGTTTTTAAAACTTACCAACAAATTTCTGGAAGAACATTGGCTTATTCTTCCACGCAATGAATACCAAGTAGACAGGTACGCTCGAGAAAATCATTAAACAACCAATACCTGTGAAAAAATTGAGTCAGTAGAAAATGTGTTGATAGCAAAACCTCACAAGAAGTTGGGCTGAAAAATTACTACAACATATGAAAAACAAAATGTTTCTCATTAATATCCAAACTGATATCTAAAACCTTACAACTGTGCTTGCCAAGCTGTTTTCTGAAAGATTGGCTCGATAATTATTATATCGCAGGCTCCCATATCTAGAGCGGGTCTTAGGCACGAGCGACAGATGCGACTGCACATGGCCCCACACGTTGGGGGCCCCAGGCTTGGTGTAAAATATAAATCAAATTCACTTTTACTTCAATCATAAAAAAAAGGATGCATAAATTCTAACATTATACTTTACGATTTTTCTTGGCTAGTATTGTTGGGATACTACTTTTTTGGTAGTAAGAGGTCCCGCTCTGAATGTTTGCACTGAGCCCCGCACCACCTAACGCCGGCTCTGTGGCCACATCTCTAATATTTAGATTGTCCCTGTGCTTCCCTCCACCTTTTGGTGATGCAGATGCAAGTGTTAGTTTTTGTTTAGATTATTCTTGTTTTCATAATACATTAATTCAATGTACAATGAACTGCTAATTTAGTCAATGTAAGTTTTTACATAAGATCTCAAAATTTTGCAATGTCTTTAATGGAAGACTTTTTGCTCAGACAAAAGATATACTTACCAGTTTCTACAGGGCTGGCGATCATAGGCACGATGGTTACGAACAAGCTGCACACAATGTACAGGATAGGCCAGAAGAGGTTCACTTTGATTGGTCGAGCCAGATTAGGCTGAGTCCATCTTAGGACTGGCAAACACAGAACGGACACTCCGATACTTAACTACAAAATGAAAAACAAAATTAGTTTACATACTGGTACTTGCAAAAAAAACCTAGTAATTACATTCTAATACTCCTTTCACACTATATATGGTTTATGCTGTCCGGTTTAAAACATTACGATTTTATGCCTTTTCTAGGTTTCTTTCACATTACACGGTTCCTGACCGTAGGGCAAGATGAATTTGTTTACAACGTAACAACACAATAAAACAAAAGTAAACAGTGTCCAATTGACAGGTCAGATTGTAAACAATGAACATTGGAACAGCTGATCTATTTGTACTGGCTTGTGGCTCCCATTAATAAAACCCCTGATAGCTTGGATTTAACACGTTGCCTACCAGCCTTAACTCTCCTCTGTGTGAGGGACTTTGTGAGACCTCTGGTAGTGAATGTGTTGTGTTACATTTACAACATGCACCACTGACAAACGGCCACGGCGCAACAATTGTCCGGTTCAGTGGCAGCGGACGGCTGCAAGACAACCGCTGCTTTTATTACTACTAAAAACAGCAAAAACCCAAAGGAGTATAAATATATCACTTGTATTTATAGGACAATTTCAAACAGTAAAATATTTGGTTCTGTTTTATCTTGCCATTAATATTGTCAAACATCTTCTATATTGACACCAATCATGTTACAATCAAGTACTGACTTCTTGCTAAGAAAATATAGATAAAATAATGATAACTTATCATAATTCGGTCCAGTATTGGTCCTCAGACCATAGTCATATTCAACAATGAAAGTTGGCACTTTAACTACATAACTGTTAAATCATTGTGGGGATTGCTTGAAATAAAATCCTAATTGTAACCATCTTCGGTAAATGTAAAATAGTTTTTTTGTTGACATGATTAAAAGATTTATGAAGAAAATCATACACAATGTTCTTACCCATGTAGCAAAACCAACGTAGTTGATAAGAGCAAAGATGTCGGAGACTGTTAGATACATCATTGAAAGCACTGCCTGAAAAAGACAAGTCTTGGTTAACAAACCTTGAATAAAATTATTAGTTTACAGGGACTCTTGATTTCAATAACAATGGCAAAGGAAATAATATAAAAATATAAAAAGAAGTTGGTTGATATTCAATTCCCACGATAAATATGTTGCCACCTTTAGAATACAAATTATTTTAGTTTAATTGAGCTTTTGGCAGTGTCATGTTCGTAAATTACTGATTTCCGTAGTATAGACCAACTATTAAACCAAATCAAACTGACAGGACAACAACATGCTGTAAATTGTAGCAACCTAATATGTCACATAAATTGTCAAAGAATGTAAAACCAATCGGTTCGTATTATTACAATTGTAGCAAATTCTGTGAGCGACTCAGTTAATTTTTAGCCAAACCAAACTTGAAGGATGACTTGTTATAAACTGTCGCATCTTTTTACATTAAGCCACAACTATTAAAGCATCAACAACTAAAAGAGAATAAAAATTGTCCAGTAGCATATTCTGTGTGAAGGATAATTAAACTATTTTTATCCTTAATGAAAAATTAGCTATAGCAGGTCCATATTATTAGTCATTATTAGTCTCAAAAGTGACTTTTGCGGGGAGAGATTGCATTTACTCGCGAGGCAAAGCCGAGCTTGAAACAGCTATCGAGCCCCGCAATGGAACTTTTGAGACGAGTATTGACATTATTTTTCATTACGATTTCAAAAATTTGTAAACAACATGAATATTTTTGTTTATTCAACTTAGTATGGAGAAAAAACGCTGGGTTTCTGTGCTTATGTTGAGGTACAAAACAATGCAACAGCAAATAATATGCAACTGCTGCATGATCGGTCTGCACCGCAAAATCCCATAACGGTTACTTTCTGTGCAACACAAATGCACAGAAAGTTAACGTTATGTAATTTTGCCATGCAGTAGCAGGATTAACCTATTTTCTTAGCTCATTTTACGTTTAGATAGTGTACTTTTGTGTGTGGAGTGATGAAATAGCATATTACGTTAATAGTCCTGAAAATAAGTGTTTACCGGACGAGTGTGGTTGTTCCCGTGCGAGACAAAGTCGAGTACGGGATTACCATACGAGTCCGGTACACACATTTTGGACGAGTTACATACGATAGTTTACGCCATACTACTAAATCTGTACAAATCCTTATATATTTCCACCAACTAAAGGACTAAAAATTGACCAACTAAGGAAAGGTTATGTTTTTGTTTATAACCAACCACTCATTGCCACCTAAATACAGTATAATCAGCTGATTGGTGTCCTGTAAAACTCATTGCAGAACAGTAGTACGCAATGAAACCCCATTTGAATAAGCTGGCGGCAAACAGCTGTTTTCTGGACTAAATCCTTGCATGGGAAGTTCGTCAAAATAATGTAGTGTGGCGTAAAAACTATTTCAGTAGTGAAGGATGAGAGATGAGCTTTTTGAACAAAACCACCCCAACTGGTACACTCTCTCTGGAGTTTTTCACTCTAACTTGTACTTACCATTACTAGTACGGCTGGGGTGGGAGTAAGGCGGGAAATTTGAATCATAGTGAGAATTTCCGGCATCTGTCCTTCACAAGCACCTGCGTAGAACAACCTGCAAAACATTCAGACAAGAATTTGAATCTGATTCGTAAAACACAATTTATGCTTGTAAAACATAAACTATGTACAGATTTTTAAGTATCAGGGGCGCACCCAGTGATAGGGGGGGGGGGCAACTGACTGGTTGGGGATCAAATTCATTTGGGGGGGGTCCTAAATAAAATGTGTTTTCAAAATCTGCGGGGAGCCCGGGCCCTCTTGCCCCCCCTGGGTACGCCCATGTTAAGTATATTGTATCAGTTACCATCTATTTTGGTTGTGTTAAGTGATAATACCTATACTTCACCATAGACAAATAGAATGAATATCGACTGGCAGCAGTGGTGCGGTTAGCATATGTTCCGGCGCCCACCGCCAGGAGTGTCGTGTAGTTACAGCGCACACCGCTGCAGCGTCTGCTGGTAGCATACAGCTCCTGCGCTCCTTGTCTGCAGCGGTGTGTGCCGTAACTACACGGCACTCCTAGCAGTGGGCGTCAGAAGCTTCCTTTGACAGTCTATATCTATTCTATTTGTCTATGACTTCACCCTCAAATCTGAAGCTTACCAGTTCGATCCTTAAAAGATATAATTTTGGATTCTATTTTCTATTAGTCATTGTGCTGCTAATAACTAATCAGTAACACTTTCTGACAGGACCTGGAGCACTTTTTTAACTGATATTTTTAAATCTCAATAGTATATTAGATAACCAGACAAACCCCAACTTTTGAAGTTTGTTTGCATTCAATATTTTTGCAGGTAACAACTTTTGAGCATTTGTAAACAGTCCAATAAAATTGTGCTCACAGAAGATTATAAAATTTTAAGAAATGGTTTAGTCAAAGACTAAGAAAAATACAGACCTAGATGAGGTAAGGAGGACTCCATTGACAGCACCAAAAGTAGACATGGCTACAAACACGGGAATCGTCCATGCCATGAATCCAAACACTCGGTTAGCGAAGGACTGAAATCAGAATTAGAATCATCTTTATTAACCATTGAGATTACAAATAGTGTTAGATTGCAGTTGTGTAAAAACAACAATAGTGTAGGACTATAATTTGGAATCAATTGTGGGTAACATTGATAAATTCTTTGAGTGGGTAAAACGGCCGGTCCAGGAGCCATGCTTTCAGTGCCGATCTCAGCACGTTCCTTCTCTTGGTGATTGGTGTGCATTTCTTGCAATAGTGAATTATGTAGTTTTCGGCCGATGTAGCATTGTTTAGTTCGTTGTTTAGTTAGCCGTTTAGTTGTAGCTTCAAGTGGTGTGCTGGCAGGGCGTATAGTTCACCATTTCTGGTGTTGTGATAGTGATTCTCCTTAATTGTTCCTTTGCAGATCTCTTACTGGAAATCATCAATGTACCTAACAATCTAGAAACTCATAGTGAATTAAATAATTGAAAATCATGTGTGGTAATCTAAAGACATTACTCATCAGTAGGCTAACTGGTTTTTACAGAAAAGTGGTGCCATCCCCTGATGGTACTTGGAATTGCAGTTGTGAGTGTCATCTAGTTACCTGAATTTACTTAGACGTAGAAAAGAAACCAACCTAACATAGTTTTTACAAGAGCCATATTATTTCTAAAGCTGTATGATGATGTAAAGGTGAATTCTACATTTGGTCTGATTTTCATGTATAACGGAGGGCGGAAATAAAATTATGATCTTTCGGCTTCTTGAAAGTTCAAAATAACAAAAATGCTAAGCTCCACCTAATCCACCTAATAAGATATATTACTTGGTGTCCCAGAAAGAAATGAACTTTTATTTTGTGGAAAGCCGAATGTCCAAGAGAGATAAGATAAGGAGCTTATCAGTCTTTGTAGCTATGCCCGTGGAAAATCATTTGCCATGGATCGCTTTACCTTTGAGCAGCGTGCTTTCTGTTTACGTTACTATTACCAAATGCTTTCTTATGTGACAATTCAACGACACTCCCCTCCCGCGCTAAATACAGACTTCATGATCTCAACCAAACGCCATCAGTGAACATAATTAAATGCTGAGTACTCAAATTTAAAGCGACAGGATCAACTATGAACCCTCGTCCCATCGGTAGCCATAGAGAAGTGTGTTCAGAACAACATATCGAGCATATTACAAAAATTGGGCCGTATTTTTTTTAGGATAACCAAGGGAACACTATGACAGTGAATTCCCAGCGATACAAAACAATGATTGATGATCATTTACAGCCGTTCTTGCAGACGTTATCTCGGGCTAACAGGCAAAGATTGTGGTTCCAACAGGACGGAGCTACGTGCCATACAGTAGGAGACTCCATAACTGCAATAAGGCAGCTGTTTCGTGGGAAAGTCATTTGCAGATTTGGTGACATCAACTTTCCTCCGAGAAGCCCAGACCTAACTTCACTAGACTTTTTTTAGGGTATCTAAAAAGTCGGGTGTATAACACAGCTCCTGCTACCCAACATCGTCTGAAGCAAAATATTCGTAAGGAAATTGAAGCCATCCCACCAAAACTCTGCCATCAAGTCTTTGCAGATGTAAGGTTCCGTTTGGCAGAGTGCCGGCGTCGGAGGGGTCTACATCTGGATGATGTAATATTTCACAAGTAATTTCCCTGAAGTGTACAAACAGGTATTCTTGCAAAAATAGCTCAAAATAAAGCCATTTTTCTGTTTTCTTCGTTTTAAAAACGCTTCCTTTCCGGGACACCCAGTATATTGTTATTCGACAACACAATGATAAATTTAAAGTAATCATGTCTAAATGTTGATAAAGGGTAAATGTCAATGCTGTAGTGAAACATATCGAGGGCCTAAGTCTAATACCACGTATGAGGAAAATGCCTACTTTACAGGAGAGCAAAAAAACGTTGTAATTATTATGGTTTTACGAGAAACAGCTCATTACTTTATAGGAATGTACATGTAGTTATTAAATTTGATAAAAAAAACCACTTCTTATGTTTATTTATTATTTAAAAAGAGTTATTATATAAAAAAAGTAAGATACGAGGTATTGTATTAAACTTTTTTTAAATGTGCCAGTTGGAGGGTTAACTTACGTGGTATTGAAATTGGGTATACGAGTTATTAGAATTACCAATTTGTAAAATACGAGGTATTGCTAAATAAACACTAAGCATTTTTATTATAACAACTTTATTGTTATAACTACTATTTTATTGTATTGCAGAAAAAATTAGAGTATTAAATTATTCCTTAGCAAAAAAGTTAATACAATAATTTTTATAACAAGTTATAACGTATTTTTACAGTAAGAATATTCCTCCTTCTAAGACCCCGTATCTTAACACTGATTTATGACAACGTATTACATAAATTGTAATAAAGCCACAAATAAACTAATTGCATATATACAAAACTGAGTTAATTCTATCTTATATTTACTACATTTTGAACACTGAAATTCTTTTTTTCACTATGAAACTGCATAACAATAACAGACCGGCACAGCTGACCACCTTTTGCACACTGTAAACAATACAAGATACGTGTTGCTAGAAGGAAGGTTTACCAATACTGCAAGATACGAGGTCTACATTTCCCATTTTTTTAAATTATTTCCAATTTTTATAGACTTACGAGGTTTTAGAATTAGGTGAGGGACAATGAAATCTATTTTTTTTACTATAGATCTCAAAACCCTATATTTTGAAGATACGTGGTATTAGACTTAGGCCCTCGATATGTAGTATTGTACAGTATATACAATGAGACACAATAAAAAAAACAGAAAAATAATTTTATAACAATGCAATCATTGAGCGGAGCGAAGCGAAGCTCTTTGGGATAAACTTCAATGCAATCTTTATAACACTTAATCTCAATAACGGCTGAACATATTTTAGCCAAACTTATCAAGGTTGTTTTGTCAAATGTTTGGATTCTTTAGACGTACCTAACCAATTTCAATTTTTGATTATGCCTATATAATTTTAAAGTAACTCAAAGTTTTTAAATTTTAACATTGGTCTTATGGGTTGCCATGTTGGTTACAAAATAACGACGTAAATGTGAAGAAAAAAAAGAATCGTAGCATATGTTCCTAAACACAGTACAAAGGAAAAAATTTGGATGATGACAACTGATCAAATACCACAGAGAAAGTCTTAGGTTTACATTTAAGTCCCAATTTGGAAACGACCACTGATAGAATAGGTACAGTCATAGATAAAACATACTATCTTAGGTACAGTAACTAACAGATTTGATTTACGTAGCTAAATAAGGTTATAGCAAATAGCATTTTATCTTAAACAATTCGTCGGTGAATCACATTCATGGATCCATCTCAAATGGCAAACTTAAACAGATTCACGTCATAGGAAGTGGTGAAGGAAGTAGTAAAGGCGAGAAGTGCGGAGTATAGGAAACGTTAGTGGAGTGGCAGTTAGATAATTGTATATATAATACTAAAATACTATGGAAAGGGAGGGAAACAGGTCCACGAGGTAGGAAGTGGTGAATGAAGTAGTAAAGGCTAGCAGTGCGGAGTGTGGGAACGCTTTATGGCAGTAACATTAATGTGTCTGCAATACTAAAATGTTATGGGAAGGGAGGGAAACAGGTCCGAGACGTAGGAAGTGGTGAAGGAAGTAGTAAAGGCCATCAGTGCGGTGTGTGGGAACCGTCTGTGGCAGTTAGATTAATGTATCTGCAATCTTATAAGCTCTTGGAAGGGAGGGAAACAGGTCCACGACGTAGGAAGTGGTGAAGGAAGTAGTAAAAGCTAGCAGTGCAGAGCGTGGGAACATTTGTATTTTGGATTATATCTATAAACATTTTTTCATTTATCGATTTAATAAAAACCACGAAACATGATTGCTCCGCTCAACTGGCATCATTGCTATGAAAGCAACCCTAGTATTATTTATCAATCAGGAGTACTAAAAACATATGTTTTCACTGCAGTAAAACAAACACATTTTTTCAACTTGTTTACACTCACCACAGCTACGGCCTCCGAACCCAGCACCTCCTCAGGGCTCAGTGTCGTGTAGAAAGCTACGTTGGTGGCGACGTACACCACTGTCACCAGAGTACAGGAGATAGCGATGGCTCTGGGCAGGTTCCTATAATGTGAATAGAAATGTTTTTTGTGTCATCCCAGTTCAAAAACTTGAATTAAATTTTAATTCGTCTTTATTGTTCTTGCCTAAGCTCTTGAGTTATAACGGGGTCTTCTTCCTCTGAAGATACCACAAAAGATGGTGAAATGTTTGGGGTAACTCAAACATCTTACCCATTCAAGAACTCAGGCAAATCTAAAAATGAAAAAATAAAAACGAAAAAAGGAAGAAAAGAATAAAAAGAAGAAGGTACTACAAAGGTAAATCTAATATAAATAAAAACCTTTTTCTCAGTTTACAGATTACTGATTGTGAAAGAACTCCTGTCAACAGTATGGGTATCCGAGTAGTTATGGAATGATAAGAGGATACTTGAAAACAATTATAAGAGTTCTAAAATAAGAAATAAAAAACTTACTTGATGGGATCTTTCAGCTCCTCAATGATGAAGTTCAAATAGTTCCTGAAATCACATACAAGAATATATAAATACCCCCGCCGCAGCAAACCTGCAGACTAAGCGAATTTCCATTTGACTGATTGGATTTACACTGAAATGTCTACTTAAAACTATAACATTTATTCTTGATTTAAATAGAATTAGTTTAACAAGTACTTAAATTTGCTGCATCAGGGAGGGTAAAACTGTTTTTTTTTTGTAAAATGTGAATAGTTACCGGTAGTAAGAAATAAAAACATTTTCCAAATTTGATCAAAATATGTTCACAAACAAGCAAACTACAACAGTTTACTTATTCTCCATAAGAATAACATGGGAATTTTAAATTTACAATTTTTTGGAATTTTCTCCGTAACCATTAGGCGCATAATAACGCTTCAATATACTAAATTATTTGTTTTTTTAAGCTCTACAAAATGGTTTGGAAAGAAATTGCTAAATTTTATGTTTTTTGGGTAAAAAATGGGAAAAACCTATTTTTACCCCATAAAACCCCCCGTAAACCCCCGTTCCCATGGTCCGATCATGCTGGATCGCGAACTTGTTTGAATAAACGTACGTTTACACGTTTCTACCAAATTTCATCAAAATCGGATCATTTTTGCTCGAGTTATCGTGCTGACGGACACATATATATATATATAAATATATATATATATATGAATTTGAACGGATGGTGTTTTTGGCCTCTAGGGACCTCAAAACGAAAAAAAAAAATCGGTCCCGCGTCCAGGTCTTACCATGAGTACTACGGTAATAGCTTATTCCCTATATGGGAAATTCGCTAAAAGAATAAGATTTCATGATATACCTATACCAATTAATAACTATAACAAAGGTTAAAATAAAAATACCCCCGCTGCAGCAAATCTGCCGACTTGGCGAATTTCCATTTGCCTGGATCGATTTTCAATTAATCTATTAAATTAACATTTATGTTTAACGAGTACCTAGGTTAGCTGCTACAGGGAAACTATTAAAGTGTGTTTTTTTATTAAAATGTCAATAGCTCAGTATGAAGTAAATAAATCTGCCAAGTTTGATCAAAATATATCCATAAACAAGCCAACTACAACATATTACTAGGTGGCGTTCGCAGAGGCATCCACAAAATTGAGCGGAGTCATCAAGGGTTCATATTATATTGTTTTTGTAATACTGCAGTAAAAACAATCGTATGTAGCAGTAAAAGTAGAAATTTTACTCTTTAGGGAGTAAAAATCGTTTTTAGCCTCTTATGAGTAAAAATCAGCTGTTGTCAACTCATTTGTAAATTTCTATTGTAAACGATTGCATGTATCGAAATATGTATCGATTCGTGTTTCGTAATAATTTTAACCTACAGGTTACAGTCTCTTCCCATAGCATTTTAGAATTGCGGATGAATTAATCCATTCCCACACTCAACACTGCTCACCTTTACTACTTCCTTCACCACCCCCTACGTCGTGGACCTGTTTTCCCCTCTTCCCATGGACTTTAAGTATTGCAGATACATTAATGTAATTGTCAAAGACAGTTCCCACACTCTGCACTGCAAGCCTTACTACTTCATTCGCCATTTCCAACGTCATAGACCTGTTTCCTTCCCTTCTCATAACATTTAAGTATTAGATGCATTTATCTAACTGCCGAAACGGTTCCCTCACTCTGCACTGCCAGCCTTTACTACTTCCTTCACTATACTTTGAACGTCGAGGGGCCTCAGATACATTAATCTAACTGCCACAGACGGTTCCTACCATATGCTCATACTTTACTATTTCCTAAGCCACTTCCTACATCGTGTACCTGTTTTCATCACTTTCCATAGCATTTTAGCATTTTAGATACGTTAATCTAATTGCCACAGACATTGACCACACTCCGCACTACATTCTTCACCACTTCCTACGTCACGGACCTGTTTCCCTCCCATTCCGTAGCATTTTAGGATTGCAGATAACTTAATCTAATCATCATAAATAGTTCCCACACTCCGGACAGCTTGCCTTTACTACTTCCTTCACCACTTCCTACGTCACGGACCTGTTTCTCTCCATTTCCATAGCATTTTAGGATTGCAGATACCTTAATCTAATCGTCATAGACAGTTCCCACACTCCAGACAACTCTACTTTACTATTTCCTTCACCACTTCCTACGTCACGGACCTGTTTCTCTCCCTTTTTGTAGCATTTTAGGATTGCAGATAACTTAATCTAATCGTCATAAACAGTTCCCACATTTCGGACAGCTTGCCTTTACTACTTCCTTCACCACTTCCTACGTCACGGACCTGTTTCCCTCCCTTCCCTTGGCTTTATTGGATTGCAGATACCTTAATCTAATCGTCCTAAACAGTTCCTACACTCCGGACAGCTCGCTTTTACTACTTCCTTCACCACTTCCTACGTCACGGACCTGTTTCCCTCCCTTTCCGTAGCATTTTAGGATTGCAGATAACTTAATCTAATCATCATAAACAGTTCCCACACTCCGGACAGCTCGCCTTTAACTGTTTCATTCCCTTTCCATAGCAATTTGGGATTGAATATACCTTAATCTAATCGTCATAAACAAATCCCATACCCCGGACAACTCGCCTTTACTACTTCCTTCACGACTTCCCACGTCACGGACCAGTTTACCTCCCTTCCCTTAGCATTATTGGATTGAAAATACCTTAATCTAATGGTCACAAACAGATCCCATACCCCGGACAGCTCGCCTTTACTACTTCCTTCACCACTTCCTACGTCCCGGACCAGTTTACCTCCCTTCCCTTAGCATTATTGGATTGAAAATACCTTAATCTATTGGTCATAAACAGTTCCCAATCTCTGGACAGCTCGCATTTACTACTTCCTTTACCACTTCCTACGTCACGGACCTGTTTACCTCCCTTCCCTTAGCATTATTGGATTGAAAATACCTTAATCTATTGATCCCACACTCCGGACGACTTGCCTTTACTACTTCCTTCACCACTTCCTACGTCACGGACCTCAAGCTAGTGACGTCATTTGATTATATTTATGATCCATACCGTTTCTGTTCTAATATCTGTGGATTAATGCTATCAGCTATTTCTTTATCTACTGCATTCAAAAGTCAACAGCTGATCATATGTTTTTGTTTATGTGTCAAACTGTCAAATACTGCTTCCATAAGGATTACATTGAAACTTTGAGACCCAGTGGGGCGGATTCCTGAGAGATTTTTTTAACGCCATATAGATGTTGGCACTCACCGATATGGTCTTTATCACCATGCAAAATTTGAAAACGATTGATTCAGCCGTCTAGGAGGAGTTTGCGTATTACGAAATGCATAAGAGTCGACGTATAAGAGCTTCGCTCGCTCCGCTCAATAATATTCTCCATAAGAATAACATGGGAATTTTAAATTAAACATTTTTTGAATTTTCACCGTAACAAATCACCGTACAAAAACACTTTGATATACTAAATTATTTGTTTTTTTAAGCTCTTTAAACAGGTCTGGAGAAAAATGGATAAATTTTGTGTTTTAAGGGTAAAAAATGAGAAAAACCCATTTTTACCCCATAAAACCCCCCGTAAAACCCCGTTCCCATGGTCTGATCATGCTGGTTCGCGAACTCATTCAAGTTTATCCCGCCTTACACCTTCAAACCAAATTTTATCAAAATCGGACAAAAATTACTCAAGTTATCGTGCCTATATATATATATATATATATATATATATATATATTATATATATATATATAGCTAGATATATATACATATATAAAAATTTGAACGAATGGTGTTTTTGGCCTCTGGGGACATCAAAATGAAAAAGTAAATCGGTCCCGGGCCTAGGTCTTACCATGAGACCTACGGTAATAGCTACTTCCCTATAGGGAAATTCGCTAATATAATTTTCTTTGTTATATATGTGCTTCCTATATTTTACTAATAAAAAAGTTTGCAAGTTTGATCTTATGGTTAATACTGGACCCACCTGTCATTGATTATAGCATAAGCATAAGTAGTTTGTATTAGTTAATAACCAATTAAGATACATATTTGCATTGTATATGTATGTTATATGGTATATATTCTATGGCATCTAACTCCATCTATTTGATATTTAAACAAATATGTACATAAATAATCACTATTATCTGATTAGGAAATTAGTTAAACAAGACATTGATTTTTATTCAAGAAAAAATTAATTTCAAAGCGATTGTAGTAAATTTGATATATGCTCATGCGTTTATATGACATATTTGGCTCTATAATTACTTTCAGTTCAGCAGTTTAGTTTTCTTTTAATATTTTGATACACTAAATGCAATTATTTGGTGAATTTTTATTAATAGCCATATAATTATGGAAATATTGTTTGATACTTACCATCCGTTATATGCAAACAGTCCCGAGTAAAACGACAAAGCTATCGATGTTACCTCTGTTTTTGAGTTGTCGTAAGTAAAATGTTGAGTATGACCTGAAAAGAAAACCAAGGATATAACAAAAGCTGAAGTTATTAAAAAAATTCATTTTAGTACATGTCAAACACCCTTGTATAAAAATGTCTTACAACAATTCCTACATAGTTCTTTTACTCATTTTTCTTTCTTCTTAAAACTGACTAAATATTACCAACAAAAAAACAGTTTTTTATTCCTAAAAGCAAAGATTACACATGCTATATAAAATGTATGATCTTTGCAACAAGTATTCAATATGAGTGGGCACCATTAATGTATCATTGAAGCAAGAAAAAAGTAAGATCTTCCAAAACGTTGACAGGTGTCCCTAAAATACTTGTTGGAATTTCTAAAAAATAATTAAATTTACTGATAGGGATGTGTCCAGCTAGTAATGGAGGCACGGACATACCATTCTTTATAAGCATCAAAAGTATAAATCCCAACAATGGGGTCAAATAAAAAGATGGACTTTTTGTCACTAGACAGTCAGATATAGTGACTTTTGAGTTTTGATTAATCAATTGTGTCTCCTTATGTGGGTCATGCTTATCTACATGAGATGCTATTTCATTCAATACCGGTAAGCATAACTGTAAAATTGCTTGAATGAATATTTTAAAATATATAATCCTCAATATTGATTTTGAAACGCCCGTAAAACGTATATCATGTTCTCCCTATCAAAATTTATCATGGGTGATTTTATTTAATGTGTTAACTTTCTATTTTTAACCCATTCAAACGGCACACCTAAAAAAGCAGAATGATTTTACTCAATACATTTTGAGACAATATTCATTGTAAAACTTTATTTTAGAATTTGTAGTCTTGTTTGTATTGTAACACTATAAACTAATCATAATATTAATGTACCAGAGTCCAATGCTAAGTATGAGGGGTTGTAGGTAGCAAAGAAAAGAAAATAGTTTAATTAAGCCACTGACACAGTGTACTGCTAAAAATCTATATTTTTTCCATGAAATATTCTTGAACAATACCCAGCTGAATGGGAAATATCTCGTTAAGGTCCAATTCCTATGTGGCGACTGATACGACTCTCTAGTCACTTGTCTTAATTCCTATGCCACGACTCCTGCGACTCCCACGACTAGTGACTTGTGTGATTGCACTCTTGACCGTCATGGAGTAAGCACAGTTGGCAGCGAATATATTACATAAAGAAGAGGAAGAAAAGGGAATATTAATGGGCATCGTTAAAAACAATGAACATCCTAATCCATTGTTTATGGTAAGGCGAAAAGAGGGGTTTCAGAGTATTTTTATTCAGAAACATCTTCGTCAAGTATTGGGGGTGCTTGGGGTTGAAAACGTATGGGTTGTGACGAACCAGTTCCATCAACTTTGAATTATCTATGAAGGTACACACCTCAAACTCCGTATGTATAAACTATAAATTCGTTACAGTCGCGTGACTGAAGCGACTGAACTGCTCACGAAGCAGTCGAGTCGTGACGACTCTAGTTGCGTGGCTCTAGGCGCTCCAGTCGCGCGGCTGTAGAGGCTCAATAGGAATGGGTTGTATTTGCTTTGCATTGAAGCAGTCAATTTTTACAGCCGTACGGCTCGAATAGAATCGTAACAGTCGCAGGATATGAAATTGTACCTGATTAACTTTCATACACAGTATTCAAGGTCGAAGGTAGTGTCTAGATGTTTTGGAAAGCCTCATCCCTAATATGAGGTTGGATTAGATCTTTTCCTTATCTCTATCACTTTTCAGATGATTAGAAGATTTGATTGTAGGTAGAACCTTTGACTTGTAGAACTCTCTAGAATAGTTTGAACTCCTTTGTAGTGATGAATTCATATCCAAACTCAAACTAAATGCAATAATCGAGTAAGGTGAGCTTAAGACTAATTTGGAGTCATCATGTACTACATCAGATTAGAGATATACAAAAGAATCATGAGTAGATATAACTTCAGTCTGGAATAATGTTACTGTCCATTTAACATCGTAGATAGATAAATTACTACATTTCAATTTAAAATGAACAAAATAAAATTACAGTTATAATATAACCTGGGACATACATATTGAACACACTATCACCTCTAAAGAGGTATTCGCTTAAGAAACAATTTATTGACTTTTTGTATAGATCTTCATCATGTTGCAAGTATGATGTAATAAAATAACATTCAACAGAAGATCAAGTTAAGAACAAAATGAGGCTATGAGGTCTTTGACATGTTAGAGAGAAAACTGTTTAAGTTATAAAGTACAGTAACCATCTCATTGGGATGCCGAAGTTGTGTGGTCGAGGTGGAATGGAGCTTTGCGTCAAGTTTATTAAATTATCCAAGCCATCTCTTGCTCTAGCTTGGAGTCTTAGTCTTTCCTTTACTCAGAAAAGAAAAAAATTATCTGTTATCTTATAAGTTTAAAGACACATTGATGATAATTTGTAGATCAAAATTAGACAATTGATAACTCTTGGACCCCGGATATGAAAATTGAAAATTCAACAAAATATATGAAATATTTTACCTTTAAAACTGTCATGAAACTAAATAAATAATTAATCAGTGGATTGAGATTACAATGAGAGCGCTAAGATCTATAAATCCATAGTAGCAAACTTTCACAACTTTTGTAATTTTTAACAATCCCACAATGCCACAATATAAAAGATTAAGAAAGCATTTCAGATGGTAAATTCATTGTATGTACGTATACTAGGTGGCCCGACAGACATCGTCCTGTCCTAATGTGGTTTTATGTAAAAAATGCTCTTTCTTTTTTAATATGAGCTCGTTCGCATGGCTCAATCACGTCCCGGTTGAAGTTCGTTCGCTACGCTCAATCACCTTTAGGTTGGAGCTCGTTTGCTGTGCTCACTTGCCTTCAGGTTAGCTCGTTCGTTACGCTAACTCGCCTCCACATTGAAGTTTGTTTGCTACGCTCACTCACCTTTTAGTTGCAAATTAGCTGTTGTCATAAAAAAAAATAATAATAGTGCTGCACCCTGTTGTTGGTAAACCTATAAACTTTTTAATGCTATTGAACATCACAGTCACAGAATTATTTTTTTTAGTTGAACCAGCTGTTAAGATTCTTTAATTCCATTTAAATATGAGTACTCATAAGGTTAACATGGGAAACTCCAGAGCCACTGGGGCGGAGCCCTTTTGACGGATCTGTACCAAACTTCACAAAAACTATCCTTGAATAATGCTTAATAATGCCTGAAAGTTTCATTACAGTCTGTCGAGCGGTTTCGGAGTCCATAAAGGACAAACAAACAAACAAACAAAAATACATTGGATTTTATATATATAGATAACATACTAAAATACAAAAATAATTTAAGATAACACACAAAAATTAAAGGTAGGTGAAATGAAAAAATCTTTAAAATGACTTTAAAATGTAATAGTCTTAAAAATTTGAGCACATAGTTTACTTGAACTTTAACTCTTACTTATTCAAAACGACTCTGTACCGCAACAACCCTTGATGACTTAATTCAAGTGATAATAGTGATGAATTTACAATTGAATTTGCAAAAGCACAGTTCACTTCACTAAATGAAAACTTGCTCAGTGAGTTCTACTTTTGATTGATGGACCTGTTAAAGTCACAGCTAGTTTTATAATGGGAATTGACATTGTTGTGAAAATATTGTGTTATAGCAGGTAAATAAATACAGCTTGGATAAAAATAATTTATTTACACAATGAGCATCTAATTCACACTTTCATCTTTGTTTGACCTCTTGTAGTTATTCCCGTTGTAGTAGACATCAGCTGTTCTCTGAAGGTCCTGTGACTCTACGTTGTAGCCCTGACCCTGTGTTGGCTGTAGTGTTTGCTGCTGATACTTGGAAAAAGAGTTTGGAACCATTCCGATCCTTGTTGGATATTGATACTGCTGATTATTATCATAAACTTCTTCTTGATATCTTAGACTTGGTTGCTGTTCTGGATATTGGATGTTATTTTCATTGTATCTTCCCTGTGATGATTCCTCTTCATACTGGTAGATTCCGGTGCCTTCGGGGTACTTCTGGTAACCTTGCCTTTGCGGTAGGTAGTCATGTATATTAACCACATTTTTGTGTGGTGGTAAAGAGCTTACTGCTTTTATTTGTTTTGGAGCGATGTTTTGGGATGGACTATCTTTGGCAACTTTTTGATCATTTTGAGTTTGGGTTTGGGGTAACTTTTCCGCTGGGAAACTAAATCCATTTATTTGGTAAGGAAACAGAAAACCCTGTGTCTGTGGTTGATAAAATCTCCCAGCATTTTCTATTTCAGTATTGAAATAAGGGAGAAATAGTGGTTGTCCCAAAATTTGCCTCTGCCCTTCGTAATATCTTTGAACATCGTTGTCTTGCCTACTCTCCATATTTTCTTTTGGATTATCGGAGTGATTTCCTTCACTAGAAGGTTGTTGAACGGAGTTTCCGCTAGATGAAGACTCAACCTTTGAGTCATAAGCTGGTCGTTCAGGTTGATTTGTTTTGGTCAAATTAATAACCCCAGCTTCTTCTCTTGCATCGTTTTCATAGTTTGACTGAAGTCCTCTCGAGAGAAGATCACTCGCATCGTGCCATCCATTCCCAGGAGAATACTGTGCAGGATATTGACCAAGTAGAGGATGCACTCCGTTCTGAGGAGGGTGAAGATAAATCTCAGCTTGATAATTGAAATGTTGATCAGCCGGAGGAGGAATTCGTGGTTCAACCTCAACTGGAAAGGTCATTCCAGGAATTTGTTTCCCTTGGAAAGGAATGATCAGGATTTGAGCTGCCAAAGGAGCTAAGGGATGTTGCTGTTGAAGAGACGCCAAATTCAAAAATGGATTTGCTGGAGGTATCTGAGAATTTAGAGGAGCTTGATTTTGATTGGCTTGATCAGGAGCTGCTACTTGCGGTGCAGGACTAGGAGCTTGGGTCACTACTGGAGGCGGACGTTTGGAAGGCGCTATAAACTCTACATCTGGGGCTTGTGTTGGCTTGAAAAGATTTTTCTTCTGCTGGAAAAGATTTTTTGATGAAGAAAGCAAATCTGCTTTTGTTGATTGAGCTTGCTGAGCTTGTGCAGGTGGTCTGGATTGTCTTGGAGGTTGGTAGGAATACACCATTGGGGCTGGCTGACGTTGGGTTTGGAATGTATCTACGAAAGATCGGAAAAGTAGTCCAATTGTTCGTTTTTCACGGTCATTCTCCTCTATGTCTTCACACACTGTGAGCGAACTACACAGGAAAATTACTAGCAGTTTAAGAAAGTTTGTATTCATCGTGGTAACTAATATAATTTAAATGTATACTAATTGTCTAGGTTTCTTCTTTGGTAAAAATATAATTTAATTTATCACATTATAGACCTAGCTGTAATATTGTCAGAAAAAATAAAATTGTATTTTCTGTTTAAATCACAGTACTTTTACAAATTCTTCACTGCACTTTTACAGGTATGGTATTTTATTTATCCCACTAGCTTCGTAAAAAATTGCTGACAAAAATAACTTTCTATAACTTAATTATAAAAATATATATAAACGGAGTGAAAAACACTGTGTTTTACAAGTGATATTTTCCATCTATAGAACTGAGAAGCTAAACATTGTAAAGAATTGTATGATCAATATCTTTATAAGGAGTCGGAAACACCCAGGATAGATTCTGGTAAAAAACTTGTTTTCCATGAGTTGGAAGAACTCTTAGAAAGGGAACATCAATGTGAGAGTATAGCACAAGAACCAATGTTTACCCGGTAAAAGTTTGTTCAAAGTATATTATTTATAACAAACTACAATTTGAAAGATATTGAACATTTTTGGTTTTCATTAAACCAAATAAATGTAAATATTCAATATGCATAACATATTGGATCTCTTTCAAGATTTATTGGTCACCGATTACCACACAGTTATGTGATTAGCATTCAAAATGTGTGTAGACTATCCACATACCCTGACCATACACTATGTTTTTCAATTATTTTAAATTATCATCTTATGTTCACTTAAAACTTTAAATGTTATTAATTAATTTGATTTATATAATTTTGATAAATATGTTTTATTTAAGTGTACTTGAAAAGGGATAATAATTTGAATGGGTAAAAACCTAAGTTTAGGAATGCTTTGCTCCATTAAATTAACAGTTTAAAATCCAAGAATAATATTACTCATGTTTTTATAACTTATTTTTTAATAAACTAAGAATATATGGTGAGACTATTCTGTGATATTGTCTACTGTAATGTTAAATGTGTGTACTGTATACAGGGTGATCAACTCAAGGAGGCCACCATTGGGATATCGAAAACGGTAAGAATTAGAGAAAACTTTAAATGGGGGACATTCCTTTATTTTTTGTGGCAGTTAAAAATATGATTTTATTTTTTCGAAATTCAGCCGCCATTTCCCAAAATGGCGGCCAACTTTGAAATTTCTTATGGAACACCCTATATTTTATCATGTTTTCGGATAGAACAGGCAATTTAAAAACTTTTTTATTCTTGACATTTTTTCAATAAACCCACTCGTTTAGGAGTTACAGCCTATGGAAAAATGACTTCCGGTGTACATTTTACATCATGTAGCTCCTAAACAAGTAGGTTTATAGCGAAAATGCGATGAGTAAATAAGTCAAAGAAGTCTTAATATTGCATCCACATTCCATAAAGACCATAAAATACACAGTTTTCCACTTTTCAAGTTTGCCGCCATTTTGGAAAATGGCTGCCATTTTTAAAATAATAGAATTAATAGTTTTAACGAATTTTATGATCTTTTTGGAATGTGGATGTAATTTTAAGACTTATTTGACTTATTTACTTTTCGAATTTTCGCTATAAACCTACTATAAGAGGGTGTTCTATAAGAAATTTCAAAGTTGGCCGCCATTTTGGAAAATGGCGGCTGAATTTCGAAAAAATAAAATCATATTTTTAACTGCCACAAAAAATAAAGGAATGTCCCCCATTTAAAGTTTTCTCTAATTCTTACCGTTTCCGATATCCCAATGGTGGCCTCCTTGAGTTGATCACCCTGTATAGTTGTCTAACAACTGGGTATTTTTAATTTAAAAAGTTTTTAAGGAGCTTTAGGAATTCTCTTGCCTATTTGATTTTTTTTTAAATGTTTAAATTGTTATACTGAATAATGTTAATTGTTTTTTTAACCTTATTTGAATCTGAGGCATTAGTGATGTTTTTACTGATTGACCCCTCGACCAATAATGATGTGGTAACAATCACTTAACAAAAATTTTATCTTCAGAACAAATCTAAAAAAATTCAACAAAGTCGATAAAATGATAATTTAATTTAAATGATTGTTTAAAGTAATGTGAATAGAATTTAAAACTAGAAAATTTAAATTTAATGGAAATAGAAATTCTAGTACTAGTAAATTACAGTAAACAAAAAAATTGTTAGGCCTATTTAACATTATTATTTGTAAGATACTATGATCTCCGCTATATTGAATATTGAAACTATTTTCCTATATTTAAAAGTATAAAATAAATTGAAGAACAAATACAATTGAAGAATTTAAATTTTAATAACCTATGCCACATTTGGCATTATTTAATACTGTCTTTGGCTAAAATTTGATATTTTCAACTATTTAACTTTTAAATTATACTTTTTTTAAATTATTGTTAAAGTATTATTTTAAAGCTTATTTTAAAGATTTAATTTTCAAGTATTTATATGTATTTTTACTGTTTCCCATTATAATGTGAACTGTATACAACACTTCCTTGATAACTCATTAAGTACAGTGAAGAATTTGCAAACACTTTAAATACACATTTAACCAATTAAACTACAAATTCGCACATCACAAAATACTTCTGCAGAACCAAATCACAAGCACTATTCTTGAGAAAAACCACTGCACAAAACCACTACGCACTGTGATTTTTTAACGGTAACGCACAATGTAAGAAACCGTCCTGTCACGTAAAGCGCGGTAGTGAAAATGAACCCGTTCCACATGCAGAACTAGTTATAAATACCAGTTTGACAATTGCACAACTGATCCTCCTATGTCTGCAGACTTTTACCTGAACAGCTGATTATTGTTATTATCAGCTGTTCCCATTGTTGACATCAGGATGTTGCGATCTCCACCGGTTATTGACATATCGCGTGCAATACGTGAAAATAATTACATTGCTTGTGATTTCTACTAAAGCGTAAATCCAAGGCCGTTCCAAGATGGCTGTTGATGAAATATTGGTTAAAAATAGTACAAAAATGTAAGGAAACAATTTTAGTAATAAATATTGTATATTCCATAGTACGGACTACATTCAAAGTTTTAAATTAATCATTATTTATTTACGTCTTCTGAGGGCAAATGTGAACTTAACCTACGGTAATCAACACTTCTTTACATTCGCTGTTATTTAGTTTTATTTAATACTTATTAGTAGCTGAAACTTTTCTTACGTCTACTGACCAAAATTAGTAATAAGTTCGTTATTTTTATTGACACAAGTATTGTATTTTTAAGATAAAATACTAAACGATACCACTAAAACTGACCCATACTTTCTTTCATTACATGTATATCAAAATGGTACACCAAACTTCTTTTATAAGAAAAAAATGTAACAACTAACTATATTTATTCAAAACACTTTTAATAACTTTTGAACACTAACTGTAAATTTGCTGGGGGTTTTGCCATTTTATTCAGGGTTAAAAGGATTATAACACGGATTGAAAGATTTAAATTTAATATATAACTGTTAGAGCCGTTTTTTTAACAAGATTTTTCGTAATTGAAGTGATTTTTGTGGGAAAATCACCATCGAAAATAAAATTTCATCTTTGTTTGACTGGTTTCCCCCTAGAAACAACAAGAAAATTACAGTGTAAAAAATGCATTGTTTCCGATACTTTTGTCAGCTCATTCACAATGTTGAACTATTTAGACACATGGTAGCATTGGGCCGGGGAGAATATTTTGGCAACCTTGCGATAAAATTTAATTTTACTGATTTTATGGAGCAAATTAGGCATAATTTAGACCACTTGATGAGCAAGTATTTGATAATACTGTAATCCTTACGTAATAATAGATAAATCAAAGAGCGTTACTTGGTATGGTAAAACAAAATTAGATGGTGGTAAAATATTTGGATATATCATCGGGTTACGACTCGCCACAAGATACTTTAATAGTCGTGGTCAAACAAATGTCCACTCCCAACAATTTGATTGCAAATATTGCAACGATCAACAGCGTTTAGATCACACAAGCTGTTTCGAGAATAGATCATCTTACAAACTTCTCATAATAGTACTTGTAATTAAAATTAACTTCTCAAGGAAATTGTAACTCATTAAGTATATTTGAAGTGTATTTTAAGCAGTGAGCTGAGCATGTAGGGTGAGTGAAGTATGAAGATTATGATCATTGGAGCTATATTTAAATCAATCGTTTCTTTAGCTAGGATCTTGGGTCTACTCTTTGAATTTTCTCAGGATTGAACCAGAGACCTTCAGATTATTCGGTGAACACTATAACCACTTACCTACCCTGTTAGCCGTATTGATCAACTAGTGAAAGTCCAATCAGTTCCTTTCTCTAATTTACTACAACATTTAATAAGGTTGCAAGTAAAAAGGTTCATTAGCGAACGTACTACTAAAAATGCAACCTATTCTCAAAGATCAAGTTGCTCTAGTGTGAAAACCTCGTTAATTGACTCGTAAGAAATTAAACCATTCTGGAGGAGCTGAGCAATAATACAGGAGCAATTAACTTTGGTTGCGCATGGAGCAATCAAGCAACTAATGCAGACAGATTCCACGTGCCTGGCTCGCACATTCTCTTTCACCCTAGATACATTGACATAGAAACTGACACTGGTAGTTAAATATGCGAAATTCCTAATGGTTTAACACCGTTATCACGTTGTTAGACCGTTAACACGAATTACCGGCCTTCAAACATACAGCCGACAACCAACGTAATGTAGAGTAGTTGAGGAGATAAATTTATGATGACCATACTGATTCAGGCCTGTCATGGTAAGAATCTCTTAGACGATCGCGGACAAAATATATTTGATCTTCTCTAAATTGAATGGCACGGATAGGCCCCGGCCACACGAGGAGATCCACGCGAAGTTAAGCTGCGTTGTCCAAGGCGCGTCTGTTGCGTCTGACGCAGAGCGATGATCGCCGAGCGATGATCGCTGGGCGTCGATCGCTTAGAGGCCCGTTGTCCAAGAACGCGTCTATTCAGTTCAACAGTTGGTTGCTGTGTTAAAATTTATTTTGCTCTCACTATTAGCGTTAAGAGCCAAGTCTTGAAGATCCTATTCATCGAAGAGATAGAAAACGAGGAAATTCTGGACCTTTAGTGAACCTCGATTGTGTACCCACAGTGTTTTCAAAAAGAGAAGTGATGAAGGATATTTTAGAATACTTATCAAAAACCACTTTAATGCAGACAAGAGTCTGTTAAGTGTTTTTTTTTTTTTTTTTTTTACTTTTAATGGAAACAGTTTAAGTTCCGTTAAATCCCTTGAAGTTTAAATTGTAATAATTTAATTTAATACTAATTTATTATTATTTTGAAATTTTGTCTTTACTTAAATACAGATATCTCCTATTCTAAATAACTCCCAATATGTAATCCATAGCTAAAATAAAAGTCAATACTTTGGTGAATTATTTTAGACTGTAATTTTAATTTAATTTTGTGTTTTTCTTCGTAGCGGGTCTCTAACTCGTCTGATTTTAATTATCAATAACTCAAATGGAAGCCCTTACATTACTGAATATTTTAAGGTTGATACGAACTGCAAGCGTTAATAAGAGCTGGAGATATTAAAAAAAAAATGATAAAAGTACGAAACCTATAAGAAATGTATGGGGAAGGGTTTTCGTTTGAATAACTTTAAAACGAAAAAAAATAAAAACGGATTCCCTTATTGAAATTAGCATGAAAATCTAGTTTTGTAAATGATGTGTCACAAAACTATCATTACATAAAAAACAATATTTATATCCAATATGGTGGATCCAAGATGGCGGCCATAAACGTGTTTCCTATCGAAATGAAGTACTAACCACCCAATAAATACTGGTGGTGGTCTTAAGTCAATATCTCGAAAATGTGCATAAAAAATGCATGTGGAATCATTTTTTATTATTTTTCCAATGTTGGGAAAAGCTACCATTTTTTATAATGATTTTAGGGGGTTTCCCATGGACCGATTTTTGGCAACCTTTAGTATAACACTCAGCAGACTCAACACTACAAAATAAAACCCTAAAACATTATCTTGCAATCTTTTTAGGTCATATTCTATATTTCTTTGACTATAGCCATTACATTAAGATACTGTGTATTATGGAGTATACGGGAGAACACAGGAACAACAATGCAATAGACGCAATAGACGCTGGCCGTCAGCGATCCCGTCTGCTCCCGGAGCAGTGCCCAGCGTCAGACGCTCAGCGTCTCAAGCGTCTGACGCTAGAGACGCTCCCTTGGACAACAGGCCCATAGAAACCAATGCTTAGCAGTCACTGAGCGTCCATCGCCAGCGTCTATTACTCAGCGTCGGACGCAACAGACGCGTTCTTGGACAACGGGCCTTTATGGGGTTCGTCAACACATTGAATCAAACGATAGTGGCCAAACGAAGTGAAGTTTAGACGCCTAGAGGGCCGGAGTTCAGAAAGAAAGTCCATATTCAAATCCCGCCAATGAACAATGCAAAATTCCTCTATACGGTATGTCCTGATGAGTGATGGTTCAGAATACTGAACTTAAGGGTCGTCAACGTCCACCAATCAAGTATATAAATGGAAAATGGATAGGACTCTCAGGCTCAGGGAGCTTTTCTTGATTTGTTATCTCCCTACACGTAACGTTAACGTATTCATCGAAGTTTGGTATCTGATCAAAGTTTTTCTTTGTCAACGGAAATTAAGATAGCAACCTATTTGTCAAAAACAATTAAAAAAAAATTATCGTCATGCCTCCTTTTTTTTGAAATGACCAAGGCAGAGTTTCAGAAGTATAATTTATAGACTAATCATAGAAGATGAAAACATTACAACATAAAAATTACATGCTATTACAACAAATTACCCACTTTTATCAAATACCCACAGTTTTGCCAACAAAGTGGGTAATTGCCCACCCTTTGGCTTAACCTAGGTTGTTGGAGAGGGGAATGCCAAGTCAGGGGGGATTGTAATTAACTGGAGTGGAGTCTGAATGCTGAACTCGGTTAACGCACAATGAGGAAGAAGAAGAACTCTTTTGTCGACCAATCATAGGAGTCTCACGCAATGATGTCGAGATCATAGCTTCATCTGGGCCAGGCAACAAAACTTTGGAGTGTTTCGGCAGTCAGAAAAAATCGCTATTTCATTCTAAAAAAACCGGTGCACTTACTAACATTAATATTTGATAGAGTTAGGAAGATTTGCAGTTTTTTAAGATAAAATTTATTCACCGGTACTTTCACAGTATTTCATTAAGTATATGCCTAAAGACACAAAACATTCAAAATTGAACGTAATTATAGTGATTGAGGTACAGTAGTTTGTTTCTTCTAAACTATGAACATACTTGAACGCTTCTTTGTATACCAACTTAATAATGGTGCTAGAAACAAGTTTACGATTTGTGAAATAAGTTAGAGGATACACAAACTTGCTTAAATATGAGGAATGTTGTATGTCATGATGAAACTTATTGTAAGTGTATAACATACTCTGGAAAAAATGTTCACTCCGTTACTGATGAGTTCACAACTTTTATGTGGAAATTGTGCGCGACTGATAGAATGATTACTGTGCACTATGGAACCTGTCTCCTGACCGGGTCTACCTGAGGACTTCTGCCATGGGTAACCGGGTTTAAATCCTGCCCATTGGCAATGTGTACAGGTGATATTGTTGTGGCCCCGTTGTTTGAGACACATCCTAATTTGCTTAACTGTTCAATAACCTAGAAAAATATATGACTTTAAGCGTAGGATAACTCTTTCCTCTAGAACGCATGCGATATAGCGAAAGAAGAGCGTTTACTTTACAAAAATCCTTCGTGGGCAAAAGATTTTACGCTAGCAATGTAGATTGGTGTTTTACTGATTACAAACACGCTGTTTGAAAGGAGCTCGGAAATTCGTTGACCTCTTTCCTTGAAACAAAAACTGTGCTTTGAGAGATTGGACTTTTTGAACTATTCACGGTTTGCTTGTTTGAACGCTTTTTAATATATCTATGTATTGATGGGTTCTTTCGGCAATTAATTTGTTGATGATTAACCCTAATTTGAAGTAAAAAATTAAATGATCGTGTTGTAAGTAAAATATATAACTTTGTATTAAATCAAAAGTAAATTATGCATATACGTTTCTACATTAAAACCGACGGTAAAAATACGGTATTTGTGTTTAGACCTGTACATGTACACCTAATATTCAATCATTAAATGATAGTATTTCTTAAGATTTTATTTAAGAATACAACATACCAAATTCAAATTCATTTAACGTAAGCTAGCATGGTTGTGAATACTATAATGAGCGGTAAGGGATTAGATTGCAAAATTAAAGAGGAGGAGATTAAAGAATTGCCATATAAGTAGTTTAGACGTTTATAATTGTATTGTTTTTACGAAATTTCATGAAAAACTATGATGTTAGTTGTTGCCGCTCATTTGTACTGCCGTAACGAAAGATTGTAATCGAATTTCTAATAGTAACTGTGTAAAAAAAAGAATAATATAGGTGGCTTTTTTTCTCAGCAAAGGGCAAGAGAAGTGAAATTCTTGCGCTAGGAAATGCCAACGATAACTGGATAACGATAGCCAACAAGTAAATCGAGGTCGCTTTAATAGCAAATCGAACAACTGAAACTGAACTGTACTTTCTATCTGAAAATAATTTGTACCCTCAATTCAACAAAACATACAAAATCCCATTAATCCCATTAATTAACATTATCCCATTAATGTTGTAAGTACCAGGAACAAAATCGCAGTTTCAACTCGATACCTCAAAGTTTTTTAAGACAAAATATTCTGGTTTGGAACGGTTTACAATGTTGAATTATCTTTATTTTAGGTTATGTGACTTTGAACACCGTTGCTGTAGGATTTTCCGAGGTAAATATTGGAAATATCCTTTTCAAAAAGTGTTTTCCCTCAAAGATACTGCAGCAAAACAGATGTTTTAATTCGTGCTTTCGTGCTTTGAGGGGCTAAAGTAGCTCTTTTCTCCTTTGGAAAAAATAATCCATTGTAGTATTCATACTAGTCGTAAAATTCGTCGGCAAATTTTGGAAGAAAATTCCCGATTAAGAATACTGTAACTAAAATTGCGTCATCATTAATATTTATTTCTGTTTATCGGCATTTTAAATTGATTTTTCAACAAATATACCCCCTTAATCGAAATTAAGACACATTGAAATTTAAGAGAATTCATTACCTACTGTAATAAAATAATTGATTTCGTGTTGGTATCCAATATTCAATGGTAATACATATTGCATATTATAAATAAAAGTACATTGGCTGTCCCTATATAATAACAAAACCAGAAAACAAACATTTTGGAAGCTAATTTCTAAAGGTAAACAATGTAGGCATACCCAATTTATGTGAATTAATTATTTAGTTTGACGAAAAATATTGTTCATGACGTAGGAAAAAATTTCAATTTAACCCTCGCTCGGTTTTTAGCAGCGAGCACATAATAATAATAATAATGTTATGTGTTCGCTGGTTTTTAGGTTGTCAATTTAAGCCCGGGCCGAGTCCACCGAAGCCGTAGTGACGAAATATAATCCCGCAATATCCACGGATAGAACAAAAACGGTATGGATCATAATCATAAACAAATTACGTCACTGACCCGAAAGTAAGCACGTGTTTATTAATATTTTATCAGAACTGTCAAAAACGTCCAAACCAGCTATTATGGCTATAGTATAGACATTCGAGCCAATGAAAACATTTGTTATGTTCATGATCCATGCAATTTCTGTTCTAGGTATTATCATTGAATGTAGTGAAACTTAGTGATGTACTCACCAGTAAACAGCATGTAAGCACCGGCTACGATGATGGCGAAGAGGGCGAACAGTTTGGCGTAGGTGAATGTATCCTGCACCCTGGTGGCCCATTTGACATCCCAACAATTGATGAAGGTGAGAACCACTGAAACAGCGAAATAGAAGATTACAACAAGGAAATGTAAGTAATAAAGGGTCAAGGTGGGTGTTACTGGAGCCTTCTAACCTACAGCGTCAATGTAAAATGAGGTAAAACACTACAGAAGTAATAGAAAAAGACATAGCAATAATTCTGGGTAATGAGTTTGCCCATGCAGGAGTTGTAGCCTATACGTATTAAACGTGACAGCAACGTATTGAAGGTTCTATGATAGATTAAATGTTGAGGAATTTCACAAGAGTTTAATGTGAATTATAAACAGCTGTTCTCCTCTCTTTATTCACCACTGTTTCGTTTAAAATTGTTACTATCAACTCCATCATTGCATCCTAACCTAACCTAACCTAAAATACAAGGACGCGGTGGCGCGGTGAGACAAAACTGCCAACGCCGCAGACCAGGCCTATTGAAACAGCTGTTGTACTTATGGAGCATATCCGCAATGTTTACACGATTGTTATTACCATTGAGTATAGACATAACCCTTAGGTTTATACTCAATGTTATTACTGATACCATGACAATCAGCCGGCAAGTGTGACGTTGCCACATACCATAAGAGGAGGCTATGACTCCAAACAAGAGGTTTAATTTACTATGTCATAGGCACAAAAGTTAAAGATAATCCAAAAGTAATTGGGACAGATATTGTTGAGGCGTTGGAGCGGTGAATAAAATCATGTAAAAAGTAAACGGTATCAGCAAACTGACACATACTTTCTCCCAATAGCTCGTCAACAAGCATTATCATGGGTATGCGGTGGGAGTAAGTATGGTATTTTTGGATAGAATAAGCTGCAAAAACTCTTGAACCGTTATGTTTACAGCAATCGGGGGTTGTACTACAGTATTTTGTTTAGAATTGTAAGGACCATGACATAGTAATCTTTATAAATAGCTTATTCCCTATATGGGAAATTCGCTAAAACCTACTTTCTTTCAAAAATCCGATTTCCCATTATTTTACAGTTTTTTTATGGGAAAATAGCATAAGTTACAATAAATTTTGAACCGTAATTTTTGCAAAGAGAGTTACAAAAATTTCTTCAGAATTTAAAGTGCTATAACCACAGCCACCTCTAATACATCTATTAGAGGTGGCTGTGCTATAACATATTAAATTTAAAACCAGATAGTTCGGGTCATTTTCGATAAACTTAAATTTTTCATTATTTTATGGGTTTTTTATAGGAAATCACCACTAAAATCAAAATTTCAAAAATAATTAAAAATGCCTGGATATACCATGGATTTATACCTACTTAAAAAATGCATTACAATCTGTCAACTTGTGTGACCTGTAGCTCTCTACACATACATACATCACTTTAATCCCACTTCTTTGGGTTCAGGGCGACCCAAAACTGATTTATCCACTCTAAACTTGAACTCGAAAACTTAAAAAAAAAAAAATACTTTCTTCATATACTATGGTGTAGGGGGAGAAAGTAACTAGGGTATGTTTTTATATTCATTTTAAGCTCTGAATGCAACAAACAAAATCAATCTTGTGCAGTTTCTTCGACATAGATGTCTAACTTTCTTCATTACTGTCATGTCACAAGAGGGGACCTGGAGGCGTATGTTCCAGAACTGGTTACACAGTAATACGAGTAATGCCACACTCTCCGCTCCAGTTATGCAAGGGAAAGTGAGTTTCCGTGGCAATCGTGAAGATAATCATACGAGGTTATAAACTAGCAGTCATCAGAAAAAAGTTCTAGTTCTGAACAAAAAACTCATGGAAACTAGAACTTCACGCGGAAGAGTTTTTTAACTCTAAAATTTAACATGTGAGTTTGTCCCGTTAGAGGTATATTTTGTCAAATGAAGATACTATAATACTTTCAAACATCTACCCTTTAAGTATCCCTATTTCGATAAATTACATTATCACATCTAAAATATATTCCAAAACCACAATCGCGTCGTCTGTACACGACAATTCCCATATAACGCTAGTATTTAAATGAGATATGAGTTTAGGAACCAGCTTGATCCAAAATGGAAAATGAGGTTTGTACGGGAAAAATGCTGTTTTTCACCAAAACATTTTAAAATGAAACAGTACTTTTAATACTAAAACTAAACTTAAAATACAAACTTACTTATTCTGTAAGAGAATACACGAATGATGTACATTGTTCGGTTATGGTTATACATATTTTTAAAAACTATTTATTTTTATTTTTGCTGATTCCTAAAATTATTCGCATAACCTTAAAGTTGTAGTTGTGTTGACTACCAGTGTGCATTATTATAGTGGTGAATAGTGGCAATAGGGTATAGCGTGGTGAAAAATAGTGTTCGTACCACAGACTAAAATGGTTTTGCAGCTCTCGATCGACTTAAGTTCTCGACTTCGTCTCGAACTTAAAAACTATATCGAGCCGGCAAAACCTCATTTTCGGCCCCAGGTACGAAATATACTACAGTATTTCGTTTTCGTAGTATGTTTTTATCATTAAAAAAACACGAATTCCTTATGTCCCTCGTAGTAACGAACCCAATCACTCATTTAGTAAAATTTTATTTATATGGCCTGATCTTCCAATTAAAAATAGTCTGTTTGGATAGAAGAATCAACAAAAATCTGGAAATTCACATACTTTATTGAATGGTTATTGCGACGATAAATAATTTCCATGGATGGAGTAAGAAAAGGTAATATAGGGAGCATAATTAGCGAAAATAACAATGTACATGCTTCAAATAATTGTTTGGTAAGATTTTTCATGATAAAACAAAAACATTAACTGTCACGGTCTAATACAGACTTTCTGTAAGGCGATTGGAGTGTTAGTGGAGATTTAACTTTGGTCTTGGACCCCTGGGGTATTAATTACCAAAGGATTCCAACTTCTTACTTAGATTGTTGTACACTGATGCAATAGACTTCTATGTTCTATTTTTACCAAATCAGTGCATCTTTATTGCCTGATTTAAAAACATGTTGTATTGATGCTATACAATACAGAATGTGTATTGCACAATAATATTTTGTTGAACTATACAGGATAGTAAAATGATTGTGCCATCAATATAGACACTTAGAAACTGCATGTAGAATTCTAGCCCTTATGTAAAATCTGATGATTGTTTAGGGATGTGTTAAATGTCGTTAAATGCCCGACTGTTCGCATGCGTTTGAATACGTTGTTGTCGACTAATTCTGTGACACTTATATTTAGGGTAAAATCTACAGTGTGCATTTAATGGAGGTTTATAATAATAGAGGAGAAAATAATTGTGTATACAAGTATATCGATTCAATTGGGTGATTTTAAAGTTGGCGAAATTATTAAATAAATAAAGTAACTCATTAACAGACTGAAACTCGCCTTACATAATTTTCAGCTAATACATTAATTGTAAGGATGTAATGAAGTGAATGAGAGTAGGTTTGCTATACGTATCAATCTTACCAGCTAAGTAATTAATTGTCAATTTTGCCTAGCGATTAAAACTGTGGAAGTTCATACGGGAATATAACAAATGCATTTTAAAATAAGGTCCAATATTGTTAACGTAATGTCGTCAATTTAGAGTATATTCATTTAGCAAAGCATCCCTGATGCAAATAAATAATTTTAAAATTTGTCAAGCCTTTGACAGTGTTAACAGTTTGAGTGGAGTGACAATAAAATACTATGTCTCGTGACAACTGTTTACTTTTATGTTAAGCCGTTTACAAATGCACATGGTTCACCTGATTTTACGAGTACTTATTCTACCCCTGCAGTAAAACTGTTAGAGCTCTTAACTATTTTGCACGTATGGATACATTGACTATGGATGTATTACCGTGAAATAGACGTTATAACGAATTCCCCTTAAGGAATAACACATACATTATGTTGGAACAGAACGGTATGGCTCACAAACAAAACAAATCACGTCACTGGCACAAATTTAATACAACCATAATACCTGGTCACATAAAGTTTTCGACGGTTAAATTGAAATATAATTACAAACAAGTCTACTTTCAGGCCAGTGTCGTCATTTGTTTAAGATGCATACTGTTTCTGGTCAAGTATTCGTGAGAAAAATGCTATTACCGTAAGTTTCGTGGTAAAATCTAGACTTCGAACCGATTTTTGGTAGCTTTGTTACCTTTTTGGTAAGCAATAAGATAAAAATTTATCTAGGTAGCTTACTTGTCTCCGTTTTCGCCTATCTTGGTAGTCGGAAGCTATCCGCAGTACTATCCTAAAAATTAGACCAATTCGTATATACCAAGGCAAATATGTGGTTCGGATTCCACTATAAACTGTAGGTCCCTTAGTTGCCATTAGCTGTATGGGCTATTAATTAACAGCTTTGTCTAAGGTATATGTCGGCCTTAGTCACTAACTACAAGATGGCGCCACTCATCCTACACTCATCTCCATTCATACTTGGCTTAAAATACCTACTTTGTATGGTCGCCATTTCATTGAAAAGTATTAAAGTATTAAAAGCTATTTACGGTTTAAAATTTAACTTGGACATTGTAATGAATTGTAATAATTGGTTCGTATTAAATAAATAGCTGTTTTCGGTCAGGAACAAAAATCTGCACCTCACTCATCTCCACTATTCATATTCTGGTCCAAATATTCTATAGTTAGGCCCTCTTCAATAACTTTGGTGGAGAGAAAACGTATACCAAAACCATTTGAGCATACATTACACAATGCAATTACTACCACACAGTTAGGTAACAGCTTTGACTATTAATACAACAACTTCTGTATCCAATAGTCAATGGTAACAGCGATCTCCCAATAGGCAAAAAGATTGTTAAAAATTGTCAAAAGTCGTAAAACATTTTGATTCTAACTTCATATTGCAACAATTTTAATATAGGGTTGAAACAATTTTAAAATTTTTTAACAATCAGTTTTTGTCAAAAAAATAAGTTTTAATACAAGTTGTAACTATTTTACAACAATTTTAAAACAACAATTTTAACAGCAATTTTAAGTTTTAATACAAGTTGTAACTATTTTACAACAATTTTAAAATTGTTAAACAATCAGTTTTTTGCAGTTTAAAAAATAATCTTTAATACAAGCTGTAACTATTTTACAACAATTTTAAAATTGTTTTATTCTCAGTTTTTTTTTTATAAACAATTTAAAAACAATGTTTAAATTGTTTACAATACGATTTAACAAATTTTTTTGTAGTTCTAAAAAAAACTAGTTTCAATAATTTTGAAATAAATATTTAATTTGTTTGATTATTTATGTTTAATCTTAATTAATGGGTTGTATCTCTTTTTTGGCCGTTTTTAAATTTGCTTGCATTTAATTTTGATATATACTAGATAAATAGGTTTTATCAATTATGTTTAAATAACAGCCTATAATTTTTAAATTTTTTAATTGAAAATGAAATGAAGTTGGAAAAGTACCTATTAAAATAAGTAAAAAATATGTTTATTGTACATGTAAAGCATAGCAATTAAATTATTCTTCTTATAAAGAATTTTTTTTAATATAATACAATTCTTTATAATTTCATAGTAGTTATTACATTATGAATATTGAATTACTTGAATAGGTAAATTCATAATGCATAAGTTACCGATTTTTTGTGATAAGTTACCGATGACGTTAATTGTGATAGTTGTGATACTACATACAGTGATGGAACACCAGCTTAACATATAATAATAACAATAATGCAAAAATTTTTGTTGTTTTTTTTCAGTTATTTGAGCAAATTTTTTGTAGTTAAACATAACGGGGGGAGATGAACTATTAATCATATAACAATAATTATAATATCATTAGCAATGTTAATTAATTCATATACAGGGTGTTCATTTGAAAACTTTCCATATCTGTTGTGTGCAAAGGTAAGGCTTTTAACATTTGTTTGTTCTCATTTCCCCCTAATTTGGACATGCCAAATCCAATAAAATTATTTTCAATTTTGAAAAATGCCCCAAACGGGCCCAATTCGGGGGGTAGGGGTGCTTTTTGAGAAATTTTCAAATGTAAACATGGGTTGTGTGATACATCAATTTAAAGGTCTAATCACCCCAATTATTTTGGTGCAAAAAAAGTTTAATTATCTTTAACCGTATTTACAGGGTGGGTCCAAACGTTTTAATAAAGGACTTAGAAGTTAAGTACCGTATTACCCTAACTACTTAACGGAACAGCGCCAAATTTCTTTCCAAGCTTATTCTTGAGCTACCCTTTAAGATAACTTGTAGTAAGGGCATTTTCCAAGTTATTTTCTAATTTAAAAAAAATCCCAAATTTTAAGAATAAAAGAAAGCTGAAAACTCAAAATTCTTAAATAGCGAGGTATAACAAATTTCATACCACGTGAAAGGTCCTTTTTTAACAAACATTTTACGTATTTAAGTTTTCTTTCTATCTCTTACCGATTAAAAATTGCAGTAGAAAAACATAATTTTCTATGATAAAATTGTAACTAGTTTTCTAATAAGACACATTGCACTTTGTTCAACGATGTAGTAGGATTCATAACAAATTGATCGACTACTTTTACGTGTGTCAGAATTCATCTTGGACCCCTCATCCTGTTCTTTTCTCATTGGTAACTGAGCCAGTTTCAGAAAACTTCCTAACTAAATCATTTACAGCCATATGACTCAAGGTCTTACCTGGATATCTATTGTTAAACACTTTGCAGTTATCCTGGAACACTTTTGTTATGACCAATAAGTAAAATAAAGTATATTTTTTTTAAGTTTACACCATATTTGATTAGGTACGACAGGAAATGGTACTTTTGAAATTAATACTACCATTGACTAGTCAATGGTACTACAGAAAGCGGCCCACGCTTGGGTTTTTCTCATCAGCTATAAAACTTGTTTTTCACAAAGTAAAACGTAATAATTTGTTTGCCTATCTGCCTAAAAATAATTATGAATTGTTTCCTTCAGTTATTGCACCATTTAATGTGTCTATTGACGAATTTTGGCTGTTTTATTAGAAAACTAGTTACAATTTTACCATAGAAAATTATGTTTTTCTACTGCAATTTTTAAACGGTAAGAGATAGAAAGAAAACTTAAATACGTATAATGTTTGTTAAAAAAGGACCTTTCATGTGGTATGAAATTTGTTATACCTTGCTATTTAAGAATTTTGAGTTTTCAGCTTTCTTTTATTCTTAAAATTCGGGATTTTTTAAAAATTATAAAATAACTTGGACAATGCCCTTACTACAAGTTATCTTAAAGAGTAGCTCAAGAATAAGCTTGGAAAGAAATTTGGCGCTGTTCCGTTCAGTAGTTAGGGTAATACGGTACTTAACTTCAAAGTCCTTTTTTAAAACGTTTTGACCCACCCTGTAAATACAGTTAAAGATAATTAAACTTTTTTTGCACCAAAATGATCGGGGTGATTAGACCTTTAAATTGATGTATCACACAACCCATGTTTATATTTGAAAATTTCTCAAAAAGCACCCCTACCCCCCAAATTGGGCTCTTTTGGGGCATTTTTCAAAATTGAAAATAATTTTATTGGATTTGGCATGTCCAAATTAGGGGTAAATGAGAACAAACAAGTGTTAAAAGCCTTACCTTTGCACACAACAGATATGGAAAGTTTTCAAATGAACACCCTGTATATTCAAATACCGGTATCCTCCTCAACTCCCAGAAAATCAATTCAACAACTTGATGCCTAAACATAATCATAGTATAAAAAATATTAAGTACTAGCTGGCCCGACAGACGTCGTCCTGTCCTAATGTGGTTTTATGTCAAATGCTCGTTCATTTTCAAGATGAGCTCGTTCTCATGGCTCAATCACGTCCTGGTTGAAGTTCGTTCGCTACGCTCACTCACCTTTAGGTTGGAGCTCGTTCGCTGCACTCACTTGCCTTCAAGTTAACTCGTTCGCTACGCTAACTGGCCTCCAGGTTGAAGTTTTTTCGCTACGTTCACTCACCTTTTGGTTGCAAATTAGCTGTTGTCATAAATAAATAATAAAAAAATAGTGCTGCACCCTGTTGGTAAACCTATTAACTTTTTAATGCTATTGAACATCACAGTCACAGATTCAATTTTTTTAGTTGAACTAGCTGTTAAGATTCTTTAATTCCATTTAAATATGAGTAGCCTACTCTAAAGGTTAACATGGGAAACTCCAGAGCCACTGGGGCAGAGCCCTTTTGACGGATCTGGACCAAACTTCACACAAATCATCCTTGAATAATGCTTAATAATGCCTGAAAGTTTCATTACAATCTGTCGAGCGGTTTTGGAGTCCATAAAGGACAAACAAACAAACATAAATACATTGGATTTTATATATAGGGTGTCCCACGAAGGGGTTTAAACGTTTGATTTTATATTACGTGCCCATTCATGCACCGAACTTTTTGAAACTTTACACAGTTTACAAAGTAGGTTCTAAAAATATTCTGGAAAAATTTCAACTCCCTAACCTTAGTAGAAACAAAATGGCGGCATATTGAAAAACGTTTCTTTAAAAACATTAAAATAGGTATTTTTGGTTTTATAAAATATTATTATTGTTACTTTCCAGGGCAATATGACTTTTAAATAAAAAAAAAAACTATACCATAGCCTAATGGAAAACTAAAAATAAATCAAATAACTAATAAATAATAACAATAAATAAATAAATAATAATAAATCATGAAAGTAGTTTTTATAAAAAGCACATTGGTAAATTAGTCAATATGCCACCATTTTGTTTCTACTAAGGTTAGGGAGTTGAAATTTTTCCAGAATATTTTTAGAACCTACTTTGTAAACTGTGTAAAGTTAAAAAAAGTTCTGTGCATGAATGGACACGTAATATAAAATCAAACGTTTAAACCCCTTCGTGGGACACCCGGTATATATAGATTGCAACCATTGCAACTGTCCGCTCCTCTTTGACCGATTGAAAACATTCATTATCAACAAACACAGATAACTCAGAGGTAAGGTAAGGGGTTCACAATCTGGAGGTCCAGGGTTCAATTCCCGATGGGGGAAGATGTTAATTTTGATTAAGTTTTTTCCCAAAATTGGTTTTTATGAACTATCCAAAATGCTCAACTGATATATACATATACAGTATGCGTTTCATACAAAATCTTTATTATTTCGTGTTTATGTAGTATATGCCCATGGGATGGTTGGTCCTGTGTGAAAACAATTTTTAACTTGTTGCAAAGTCAATTTTAAAATTGTTGTAAAAACAGTTTTTAAATTGTTGTAAAATTGTTATAAAATTGTTGCAATATAGTTGTGAAACAACTTTTGAACTATTTTAAATTTTGCCGGTTGTCAACTATACTCATATTAATAACAGTTTTAATATAAGTTTAAAATTGATATCAAAACAATTTTTTCTCGTTTTTCTGCTACTTGGGCTGTGCTTTACCTACCATACCATAAATCAACCAATGGTGCATATTTTTATACTCAATAAGATAATTAAATTGCTCTATTAATGAAATCAATCGTGTGGTCTACAACTTGTTTAACATTTACCTCCTATAAATAGAGGGATAAGAGAAAACCAATTATCTTGTCCTCTGAGATAATTAGCTTCCCCAGACAAGATATTTGCATACCCCCCCCCCTTCCCTCACCATTCTGTCACTACCCCCCCCCCCCCCTTCGCAACAATAAAATCTACGACTAATAATCGAACGCTTTGTACAAAAAGTCCTTCACCTTTTGTCTCATTCAATAATGCAGGCAAGGTTGCATTGCTTGAATAATTTATTGAACGATGTTTTTGCAAATACGCAATACTATGACAAAAATTATTCGAGTATTTGTAAAAAAAGTCCTAGTCTAATACTTGTAAAACATTAATTTGCCAAGGAAAAACTTTAAAACATTTTTACTACTTTAAGCCGCAGTCTATGTTATAATTTTCTCAGGCACAAACTACTTTTGTAATTTTCCATACTAAATTTGTATTCTTGAATAAGTTATGCACAAGAAAGGGAATAACCAATTAAACAGATTTTTTTCCAAACGTTTGCCAACCATTTAGGCCTAGGTTTTAATCCTCTTATTTCAAGTTGACAAACACAACACTTCTCCTAATGCCTTCTCACAATGAACGCTCAGTTTTAATCCATTAGCGAAACTTCTGAAATTGGCTATACTTTGATATTTTCACCTGAGTTCAAGCTTAAGTGATTGAAATTTGATTGAAAATATACGTTACAACATGTTGGTTTTGTAGCTTTAATTTATGTGACAACTAGCTGTAACCCCCGGGCTTTGCCCCGTTTAACTTCTTAATTTTCAAGATGATCTCGTTCGCATGGCTCAATCACGTCATGGTTGAAGTTCGTTCGCTACGCTCACTCACCTTTAGGTTGGAGGTCGTTCGCTACGCTCACTCACCTTTAGGTTGGAGGTCGTTCGCTACGCTCACTCACCTTTAGGTTGGAGCTCGTTCGCTGCGCTCACTCGCCTTCAGGTTAGCTCGTTCGCTATGCTAACTCGCCTCCAGGTTGAAGTTCGTTCGCTACGCTCTCTCACCTTTTGGTTGCAAATTAGCTGTTGTCATAAATGTAAAAGAAATAATAGTGCTGCACCCTGTTGGTAATTAATCCTTGCAACTTTAATGCTATTGAACATCATAGAACAGAACCAACTTGTTTAATTGAAACAGCTGTTAAGATTCATTCATTCCATTTCTCATAAGGTTAACATGGGAAACTCCAGAGCCACTGGGGTGGAGCCCAGAGGTCGGAGGGTAAATTCTTAGTGAGCGTCTACTACCCAAAAGGAAGATGCCTGCCAAGTTTCAGGTTCCTAGGTCTTATGGTTTCTGAGATTTCGTGATGAGTGAGCGAATGAATGAATGGCACGTTCTTGTAAGTGACTAAGGCCGACATATTCCTTTGACACACCTGTTAATCAATAGCCCATACAGCTAATGGCATCTAAGGGACCCACAGGATAGTACTGTGGATAGTCGTAGTAATCACTCGTGCTGACGTTAATCCACACAAGACAGTATCGCATCCACAGTGAATGCCTATTTAATATCCACAATTAGTTTTATATTTGCACATATTTTGGTATCTTTAAGCGTCGGGGCGGCGCCGGCCCGTCTACGACGTAGGGGTGTGAGGGCGTGGGAGGGGGTGGGGGAGGGAGAGGAAATGACGCAGCTATCGACCCCCTGACGTCACACGACCGTCATCTACACCTATCGACGTCATAAATCATTCATTACCCACGCAGTCAGGGGATATTACCTCCTACATACAGAAAGCCAGAACGGAAGGATAGGGAAATACGGAAAATGACAAATATTTTATGTCAACTGAATTTAATAAGTAAATAAACTAGGCCTATATCTTCTGTTTTTTTGCGACGGTGGTATTTTTAGAACAAGATTAGTGACTTATGGATGTGTGGTCCGTGTTGGCCATTAAAGATTTTCTGCAACTGGAGTGTTTTTAGAAATTATTGCATTTTCATTTTTAGTTCTTTTTAGAGAACGGCCCAACTGTGGTCTTATTACTACAGAATACCCTCTGGGGAACATAAGACCAGACTTGTTATTTCCCGACATTTCTCAGATATGATATTTTATTTCCACGCCGCGGAGCAGCATGGATCCTCTAGTAACTTCAAAAAGTAATTTGATTGGGAATCAAATCGGTAACATTTTTATATTAATGTGCCACTGAAGAAATTTAGAAAGCTGATTCTTTGCGTAAACGGCCAGGTAATATAGAATCAAACATCAACATGTTCTTTGGACACATTTTGTATATTTTACGTTGCAAATATAGTTATACGTTTCTGTAACGGTTGAACAGCGTTTCAAAATTGCGAAACTTTTGTCACTGTACATAACACATGGCAATAGGAGCGATTAAATTAATTAAGCTGACGCAAACGGTTGCCATCAGTTCACCGTCTCACCTAGAGACCACACAACATGGAACTGCTGCATCTCTTGTGCTTCTCATCTCTGCTGTAACCCGCAGCATCCTTCATCCACGGCTTGGGTGAGTTAATACCAAGTCTTATAAGTTTGCAACCTTACATGCCTAACAACAACTTAAAGAGAATGTCTGAGAAGGTTGAAGATTTGACGGAAGAAATTGCCAAAATAATAACACCAGGTCAAGACATCGGAATAAATTATGACGTTCCACATGGCAAAGACAATAACTTAGAACAAAAGTTGGAGTGTTTAATGTATGACATCAAATTACAGCACATAAAGACAGACCATGGAACACAAAGGAGCCTTATTACAATGAGATACAATGTCCAGGCGAAGGTTCAGTGTACGTGTATTCAACTCTATGACCGAAAAGAATTGAGGAGAGACCCGGACTATCTACAATTTAGTGAACCTTTACCGGAACTTTACTTAACCTTCCACTCGAAAAATTTTTTTGGAAAATGTTCGTTGATGTTACAGAAATTAGAACTCAGCACACTACAGAGTGACTCCATAGAGAAAATCAACGGTGGCAAAACATGGCAAGGACAGGATTGGCTGAATCAAGTATCTCAGGGCCAAGCACGAAAACAGTGGCTGGAAATATTGGAGCACATCATGATAGATCGTGCGAAGAACTTTGTCAGCACGAAAACAACTGATTGGTTTTGTGTTAAATTTTGATGAAGCACTATGATGAACAGAAGTTTAGTGGTTCTTTTAACCCAAAGATTATCACCGTTTGCGTTTACTGTTTCGATGAAGGTTTAGGCTTTATTTATCGGGGGTTTTATTTATAAGTGGTAATTTTACTTTCAAATCCAAATAATTTACAGCTAGGACGTATGTCTTGTATTCAGTTAAAATATTAATTCAAAACGGCAGTTTGTGTATTAAATTTATTTTTTAATATGAAGACGAATTCAAAATTCACATACTTTGTAAAACACAATATAAGATAGTTATAATACAAACCTATTTTTTATCTTCATACTCCGTTTCAAAACACGGATAAAGTCAATCAATCAATTAATAGTTCAAGAAAACGTTGTTTTATAACTTAATTTCTAAAAGTTTAAAGAGTACATCACATTGGCTCGCGTTCAGGTCCTTCATACAATGAAATGAAATGAATGAAATGAGTTAGGTAGTCCTTCATACTCTGTTACAATGTGTTGAGCTAAGGGATAAACTCAACCCAAATCTGTACCATTCTAGCCGCCAACCACAGTCATGTGCATTAGATTTGTTTGTCTGTGGCTCTGTTACAATGTAAATCTGTTAGCATGTATCCTTCCTCTTATACAAAACGTTTAGGGTAACCATAAAGTTAAAGAAAAAATTAGGTTTAAGTGGGTTAAGCACGACATGGTTGACGGATTTAAAAATGAAATTTGGAACTATGACTAAAATCAATGTCAATTCATATTTCATTAATTTGAAAAACTTACTTTTAACTCTGAACCAATGACCATGATCTTTTTTTAAATATATACTTGTTGTAGTTTTGGTTGCCATTTTAATTTTTGATTTTAGATTTATTTTCTGTTTTACCGCCTTCGGGTTTTCAAAGTTTGTTGCAGTGTTCCATAGATTATCGATATTTTGTTGTATAGCAAAATCTAACTCTTCGACAACAAATTGAATCTAGGTTCAAAATTGGCATCTCGTGGGACCGAACCAGACTCTTTTTAGTAGTAATTAAAATAAATAAACTATTTATCCCAAAATTAGGGGTTTTTTGTGAATGATATTGAGACACGTATGTGAATGAATAATGCAACTCTGAGTTTTATACTGTAGAGTAAACACTAAACACAGTTCAGATATCCTGCCAGGAGATTATTAAGATTTAACAGATCGTTTATATATTTCCAATATTACGTTTATATAATCTTCTTTACTGATGATATTAGAATCTGATTGTATTGGCAATATTTATATCATGGTTTGTATTTCTTTTTATCTTATTGGGTTTGTATTGTTTATCTAGCTAGATTGTATTGTGTTAACTAATTGGGCTTATGATGTTTTATTCGATTTTGTGTTAATCTTTTGGTCGTGTATGTTGCTTGTATCTCAATTAATTTAAACTTTCACATCTCACCGAACATTTACTATATTTTCTTGATATAAATAATTGCATACACTGTAATAAATAAAAAATATATACATTTGTGCTTGCTTTATCTCGTCCTTCTCACCACTTATTAGTGTTATATTTGTTTTCATCGTTTCCTGAAGCCAAATCATCATGAATATCCTAAAACTAACATGTAATAGTTGAGTTGTGCACAAATGATGTGCTGCTAGAATATAAATCGGGGCTGTGAAATATCTACAGGTGTATCAAATCTCTTAAAAGGCCACTCGACCTTGATAAGTAGACATGTGTGACCGGAGGTAGGAAAAGCGGCTTCATCTTTCCTGGACAATTTTAGAAACATGATTCTTATTCTATTGTGATATTACAGCTATGTTATGGTAAATGTTTGTATATGAAGGGTCCGAACTAGTGCATCACAAGACTTGTGTGAGAAATCCACAATTAAGGTGGAATATCTTTGAAGATGAACCTATTTTGCTGGTATTTACTCAGGGGAGGTATAGAAGAGGCTACGATGACAGCTGTGGGCTTCTTATTAGCTGAGGGAACGGCATTACCGTAACAAAACGATCAATAGTCATCGGCCTCGGTGGTCTAATGGTTAGCGTGCCGGGCTATGCTGAAGGTCCCGGGTTCAAATCCCGCTCGTGACGTTAACTTTTTGTCCAAGATTTTTTATTATCAGCAAGTTTGGTTGGTTTGGTTCGGTTATGACAGTTTAATTTTATTATTAAGTCATTATAAAATTTTAGTAGAGCAATTTCTAGTTTTATTTAATAAACAGAATTATTTTTTCTATTAATAAACTTTTGTTATATTATTTCATTATCAGCAAGTTTGGTTAGTTCGGTTAGGTTATGATAGTTTAATTTTATAATTAAAAAATAATAAAATTGAATTTGAGGCATTTATAATTTTATTTTATGAACAGAACTATTTTTGCGATTAGTAAACCTTCTTTGCCAAAGTACTCTCTACTACAGCGCTGTTTACGGAGGAATTTTGAACTAATGCCTCATTCGTACCTCCCCTAAGTCAGACCCTATTTTGCTGTAGTGCGATCATGTGTTCATATGTGTCAAATTTTGAGGTTAAATCAAAGCAAACAAACTGGCATATTGTCAAATTAGGCATAGGGGCCGTGTTGTATTACTTACGAAAGAATGCCCATTTAAGATAAAATGAATTAATTTAGTATATTTCATTGTCTAATTTATTAGAAAATATGCAGTATTTAGGCTACTGCATTTTATAAGCCAAACTCGAATCTTGCTTCCTTGGCCTATCGTATAATGTTATCCTGTTTGTACGTGGTGAACTTATCTGATTGCATTCATGAATTATCTGCAATACAATTTATGATATACAGGGTGACACAGAGGAACCGGACGTTTTTTAAACAGCTGTTCCATTGTTGTTGCACGCAGTAGGAAGATTGAGGTTATGTCATTACCTTCAGTGAGGCTTGCCATTTTTGTTGAAATGGCTCAGTGGACCCTAGACCATCGTGTTTTCGCATACGATACTTTGGTGCAAAATGGTGAATCCGCCGTCAAATCCAGCGGGAATTCAGTCAAAATTTTTATATTGAACGCCATGGAACGGTTCCAAGCCGAAATACGCTATTAAGATAGGTTTCAGGGTTCCGAACAACTGGGAATATAACATGAAAAAAAACCACCAGGCCTTGTTAGAACTTCGAGAACACCCGAAAACATCGCCAAAGTGAGAGCAGTATTGAATTAATGTTTCCTAACTAGGTGATTTCTCGCTTTGGTGACATACCGTGGCCGCCAAGGTCACCTGACTTGTCCACTAGTGATTACTTCCTTTGGGGGTTTCTTAAGGAGCGTGTTTATGTTCACAAACCACGCACCCTAGAGGATTTGAAGCATAGATGAAGTTCATCTATGATTTGAAGTTTGCAATCACAGAAGGTATCAATTGCATTGAACAAGACCCCCTGACCCGAGTTTCAGATGATTTTCAGACAAGAATGAACATTTGTAGAGAAGTACATGGCCGCAATATGCACGTCATTTTCAAAAAATGACTGTTTTGTAACAAATGGCAAATGTTTACCTCACTATGTATAGTATTAAAACCATTTTATTCCTTTTAACTACTGAGTACTACTTATTTAAAAAACGTCCGGTTCCTTTGTGTCACCCTGTATATATATATATAAAATATAAAACATATATTTAGATGTTACGTAAAACTCATCATTAATGTATGTCCCAAAACAGTTATTTTATGTGTATCCCAGTCACAACAAAAACATTATTCTATTAATATAATGATCGAAATTTCAATAGCCTATTTTAATATTTGCTCATATAATTAACTATTTCCAAAGCAACTATCGCTTATAATTTGGAGACAATGATAAAATAATAACTCATTCGTTGGTTGATTTGGAATTAGGAATCACGCCTCTATTTCACAGTAAATATTCTCTAAATTACCAAGTACTTTTATAAAAGTAGGCTTGAGTAAGTTTAAAGTATTTTTAACTATTGTCAATTCCAAGTATGCCAGTTTGTTTTGATTTAACCGCAAAATTTGACACATATGAACACATGATCGCACTACAGCCGCACTACAGAATAGGTTCATCTTCAAAGATATTCCACCACACCATAAGTGCTTCTAGCTAAAAAAAATCCAACTGTATATTACAGATTTTAAGCAATTCCAGCCTTTGAAAATTACTATAGTGGTTGTAATGTTCTTCTGACTTCATACATTGTACAAGGATTCTTACGAAATAACACTCTAATATAGTCTACCGTTTGACTAGATTACAAAACAAAACACTTGGCATATTCAAAACTATACTGAATCCCTAACAAATAATAAGGCAAGGATAACATATGTTGACAATGCAATGGTGAAACATTTACAGCAAAATCCTTCGCAAGTAACGGACGTCAATAAAACAGCTGATTTCCATACAAATAAAACTTTGTTGTTGGTAACAACAGTGAACCCGTAAAATCCAATTGATTCCTAGCAATCAAATGCGTTGGGAAATTGGATTAGCGTTTTTCACTATTTTTATTTTAGACGTGATCCGATTTAACTACTCACCAGTTGGAGATTTGTACAGTCAATTAATTCGTTTAAGGCGTTTCTTAATTATACATTTGTGTGTATATTATACATTTGGAATCTAGAATCAAGGTTTCTTATTTAACTTAAATTACAATTTAACATGATATCTACTTATTGTCTGTTTCTGAAATATCTCAAATAAATCAATTTGAAGATATCATCTTGTATTTTTCTATGGGGCTCACTTAAACGGAACGGTTAGCGAAGCGAAATCAGATTCATAAAACAAAATCTATTTTTTGAGTTTATTTCTACTTAGTTTATCGAGCTCAGTGCAGGTTTGCTTCAAAAACGCTAAGGTTTCGACCATCAACTTTCATATTATACAGTAGTAAACTTATAGTAATGCGGATTAAGGTTACAACAAAAAATTTTTTTTTATAATCCAATAAATGTTGAACCGATAAAACGTCTATTGCTGCTAACAGTTTATTTGACTTGCTAGCTAGTCCCTGCAAACTTTAGTATGCAGTGTGCATGGTTGAACATACACGGTGTTGCGTTGTAGTGAATAAAGGCGCTAACAATTTAAGTAAATACAATAAATAAATCAATTATATTTTCTTCGTTGTACATTTATTTCTTATAGTATAGCCTATGTTCATTTTTAATACTAAATTGAATTGGGTCAAACAATTAATTATATCATGTACTAGCTGGCCCGACAGACTTCGTCCTGTCCTAATGTGGTTTTATGTCAATGCTCGTTCATTTTCTAGATGAGCTCGTTCGCATGGCTCAATCATGTCCTGGTTGAAGTTCGTTCGCTACGCTCACTCACCATTTGGTTGCAAATTAGCTGTTGTCATAAATGAAGAAACATAGTGCTGCACCCTGTTGGTAAACCTATTACCTTTTTAATGCTATTGAACATCACAGAATCAAATTGTTTAGTTGAACCAGCTGTTAAGATTCTTTAATTCCATTTAAATATGAGTACTCATAAGGTTAACATGGGAAACTCTAGAGCCACTGGGGCGGAGCCCTCTTGACGGATCTGCACCAAACTTCACACAAACCATCCTTGAATAATGCTTAATAATGCCTGAAAGTTTCATTACAATCTGTCGAGCGGTTTCGGAGTCCATAAAGGACAAACATACTTTGGATTTTATATATATAGATAGATAGACTAGCTGTAACCCGCGGGCTTTGCCCCGTTTAACTTCTTAATTTTCAAGATTATCTCGTTCGCATGGCTCAATCACGTCCTGGTTGAAGTTCGTTCGCTACGCTCACTCACCTTTAGGTTGGAGCTCGTTCGCTACGCTCACTCACCTTTAGGTTGGAGCTCGTTCGCTGCGCTCACTTGCCTTCAGGTTGGCTCGTTCGCTACGCTCACTTGCCTTCAGGTTAGCTCGTTCGCTACGCTTACTCGCCTCCAGGTTGAAGTTCGTTCGCTATGCTCACTCACCTTTTGGTTGCAAATTAGCTGTTGTCATAAATGTAAAAGAAATAATAGTGCTGCATCCTGTTGGTAATCCTTGTAACTTTAATGCTATTGAACATCATAGAACAGAACCAACTTGTTTAATGAAACAGCTGTTAAGATTCTTTAATTCCATTTCTTATAAAGTTAACATGGGAAACTCCAGAGCCACTGGGGCGGAGCCCGAGAGTCCGATCTGAATAAAAACAACTTAGTTTTCCTATTTAATGCCTAAAGAATCAGTGTACCAAATTTCAGCCTCCTAGGTAAATGGGAAGTGGGAGAATTAGTGATGAGTGAGTCAGTCAGTGAGGGCTTTGCCTTTTACATATATAGATAGATAGATAGATTAATGAATGGAACTAAACAATTCGGTTACATAGAACAATGTTTGCTATGCCTATTTTGGGTAGTAAATATAATTTCTTCCATTTACTTATGGATGGGAGGAAAACCTAAGTATTAAATATAATAGAAATCATACAACCAATTGTTATTGGAATTTAAAATATTTATTTTATTGTCAAATTTGGCATGTTTCCTTTTTAGTGTAAAATCAAAATGTGGTATGTATCAATTCAGTCATATAATACTGTAAATGTACAAACCAAGCAAGAACAAATCCCATCAAACTCACAAACATTAAAGTAAATTTCAGCTTTATTTAATAATTTGGAAACAATCGAAACATATTTTGAGATGTGAGAAAAAAATGTTCACTTAACGTCCTCTTCTTTCTTTGACGTCAGCGATTCCATTTTCGCGGTTTTGACGCAGGTGATGAACTTCTTCACGTCCCCGTCGCATACCAGAGGCTCCTTGGAGTTTTCCTTGTAACAGGCTGATACGGCACCCAGGTTATCTTTGCAGGGGTTTTCCTTCTCTTCGGCCGTCGAAGATGTCAGTGTGGCTTGCACATCCTTGAACCCTTGGTCTCTTTCTAACTGAATCACCTTTTTTATGTTATCCTGAAGCTCTCGTGCATCGTCTACTCTCTTCTTCCAGTAGGTTTTATTCTTCGCAAGCTCATCCTCTTTCGTGCTCTCACCGTCCAACAGGTAAACTTTTGCGTCGGGGTTTTTCATGCAGTATTTCCTCGGATCCTCTTCAGATTTCTTCTGCTGCTCCATGGTGACCTGGCGCTCCAGCCGGGTTATAACGTCTTCTTGTATGTAAACTGGAGGGTTTTCCTCGACTGCGTTTTTACTTTGCGTTTCTCCCATTTTATTAAAATTTTGTTTACATCGTGTTATGTTTTGTGGATTTGTTTATTTACTTGATGTACTGAAGGGTAAACTGATTAAAATAAAGTCAGCTGATTGAAAACCAGATTTATGGAAGATTTCTGAAAGCGTGCATACTAATAGAAATACTCGCAACTTTTTTTTCTTCAGGAAATAGCTGCTTAAACGAATTTACATAATAATTGATGGTTACAATTGAAGTAAAGTTCTTGGACACGTTTTGAGGCCTGTTTCGATACGCGTTTTGTGTTGGTAACGTTCAAGGTAGGAGAAATTGATAAAATATTTTCACTCTACTTACGGATTGATTTTACATTTTACGCTTTATATTTAGGCTAAAACATCAGATAACAATCATTAGCTTGCGAATAAGTGTATGCTAAAAATGCTATAAAGTGTAATTAATAACACGAAATGAAAAATAAACCCTCTTAATCACTGATGAGGTTCTGGTTTTGTTTGTGACGAACCGGGTCGGAAACATACTTCAAACTTCAGAAGTATCATACAGAAAATAAATCTTTGAAGGATATATGCTGAACACACTACAGTGATCCATATCCATTGAGTATCTTTTAAGATATATTATTGTTGTGTCAATTTGTGTGTGTTTGTCTCATCTTCGCTATGGGCTGCTGAGATGTCGCATTTGTACCTCGCCTGAGAATGCTTTTTACGTTTTGGGAATGAATATTACGATTAAAGTTTCGATGGGAACGATAATTTAATATACTGCCCACGTGGTTCAAGCTGCAGTTCCATGAGAAAACCACGTGGTCGTCATGCTGATTATTGAGTTAGAAGGGAGGATACGGACGTAATGGTTGTGGAATGGGGGAGAGGGGTAAAACGAGGGGGATGAAGGTCGCAGCTTCTCCTGGACCATCGATCCATTCCCCCTCCTACAATGTATCGGGATGGAGTGGGGGACAGACATTCTAACATTATGGTTATGTGCCCGTCATAAGAACTAACTACTCTTGAACCTAATGCCCTTCTAAGAACGAAAGTAATCTTAAAATATAATTTAAAATGTTACATCACTTAATAAAGACAAAGTCGCAATTTCGTGTATATTTTAAAAATACAGGGTAAGATGAGAATAGAGTGGGATGTTAATCTGGGTAATTTTTAACTGACTAAGATAGGATATTTACATCATTATTTTCGAAGTATAATCAAAAGTCAGCCATGTTAGTTTCACATAGTCAAATACCTGCAAACATTTCTCAGGACTCATGTTCAGGGGATTCACGTTCACTTCTCAAGCTATCTTTATCTGATTGAGTAGGTGATGATATAGTTTTGTGATACATCTATGTTCACGAAAAACACCGATAGGATAACTCAAGGTTTTAAATCCTCAGATACATTTGGAACCATACAACGTTCTGAGTAGTGGCAAGTTTACATCCAGACACAGTGCTCTCAATTACAAAATTGCAAGGAATTTTCTCATCCGGCAACACATTCGTTCTTCGTTCCCTTCTCATTTCTAAAACACAAAATCTTCTAACATTGTAGCTGTTTTAAAGAAATCCCTTGTTATGCCATTATTCTTCTGCTTTCGTCGTCACCAAAGTAAAAAGAAGATATTTTATTACTGAAATACTTCAGGGTAACACAACTTTAAACAGCTCTACACGTTTCATAATTACAAACTAAAAAAAAATGTTTCATGAAAATGTCATGTAATTTTGTTCCGTGTCCTTAGGAAAGTTGTAAGAAAACCATCATTACTTATTTGTTGAATAATTGTGAGCGATTAAGCAATCACTCAGACACTCTCTCCAAAAACTCTTTCGCTTGCATGTTTCAAAGGCAAATCGACTGAACGAATCAATCTGTTGTTGCAAGTGCAGCTAGTCTATGGTCCTGCAATGCTGGCGATAACTACTGCCACAGACTCAATATGATAATTCAGAGCTCAACTAAGACCTATATGGACCTAAGGAGAGCTTATAAGACAAACACGTAATAGTTCTCTCCGGCGAGGAAAAAACTCTTTGTACGAAAATTCATGCATTGAAAATATTTTAATAAAGGTTTTGAACTCACTTATACAGCAGACAGCCAACATCCTCACGCTCTCGTCCGGTGGGTTGCATTCTGGGAAGAAAGGCTTGAGGATGTAGACGCTGAAGGTGAGGGCTACTATGGCTAGCGAGCACGGACGGACGATCATGCACTCAATCCAGAGTCTCATGAACGCCATGAAGGGCCCGAACGTCTCCATGATGTAGGCGTAGTCCGCACCACTCTTGGAGATCATGCAGCCCAACTCGGCGTAGCAGTAGGCCCCAACCTGTACAATAATATGTGATAGGTCTATTGTATAATGATTATGCACTCTATCCAGAGTCTCGTGAACGCCAAGAGCCTGAAAGTCTCCATGATGTAGGCGTAGTCCACGCCACTCTTAGAGATCATGCAGCCCAGCTCAGCGTAGCAGTAGGCCCCAACCTGTACAATAATATGTGATAGGTCTATTGTATAATGATTATGCACTCTATCCAGAGTCTCGTGAACGCCAAGAGCCTGAAAGTCTCCATGATGTAGGCGTAGTCCACGCCACTCTTAGAGATCATGCAGCCCAGCTCAGCGTAGCAGTAGGCCCCAACCTGTACAATAATATGTGATAGGTCTATCGTATAATGACTATGCACTCTATCCAGAGTCTCGTGAACGCCATGAAGGACCCGAATGTCTCCATGATGTAGGCGTAGTCCGCACCACTCTTGGAGATCATGCAGCCCAGCTCAGCATAGCAGTAGGCCCCAACCTGTACAATAATATGTGATAGGTCTATTGTATAATGATTATGCACTCAATCCAGAGTCTCATGAACGCCATGAAGGGTCCGAACGTCTCCATGATGTAGGCGTAGTCCGCACCACTCTTGGAGATCATGCAGCCCAGCTCAGCATAGCAGTAGGCCCCAACCTGTACAATAATATGTGATAGGTCTATTGTATAATGATTATACACTCAATCCAGAGTCTCATGAACGCCATGAAGGGTCCGATCGTCTCCATGATGTAGGCGTAGTCCGCGCCACTCTTGGAGATCATGCAGCCCAGCTCAGCGTAGCAGTAGGCCCCAACCTGTACAATAAATGTGTGATAGGTCTATTGTATAATGATTAAGCATTCTATTCAGAGGCTTATGAAGAAGCAGCTGCAGTTTGATAGTTCTACAAACTTTTTAGAAACAAAGGGTGACGTTACAAAGGTCAACACATGTTTTCTATATAGGTCTCTACTGTACTTAATACTGTAATGACATCCACAAGACATTTTCTTTTGAAATAATAAGGAATCGAAACTCAGCATTCAATTGCTACTGAGGACTTACACTGTTTTTGTTTGGGGTTTAAAAAACTCAACGTTAATCATTTAACATCAATATTCTTGACAGTTTCATACACATGCTATGGTGGTCTACTTGTATTGTTTCGATTTTTCGGCGTTTTTTTTAAGGTCTTCATAAGAGGAGTACTACAATAGTTAGTTCTTATACAGATATGAGATGGCACCAACTGGCTCGGTGGCGAAACTATAATAGTTGCTGTAAGCAATTAGAGGTTACCATAAAGCTGGTATTCTACCATTTCAACATGTTCTGAGTTGTCAAAAGCTGCAACTGCATTGTAAATGATCAGTATTTAAAATTTAATTTTCGCTGATCACTGGTTCGGCTGCAAAATTAAAATATCATGAAACAAAAACCTACTTCCTCAATCCTTAAAAACAAGACATTTACGTACAGTAAAAATATTGTGGTTTTCAAACTTTACAAAATGTTATAAACGGGTATTCTAATTTAAGACTTAACAACAAAAGGGGTGTTTTGAGCGCATAAAGCATACAAATAGTGTAATTCTGTTATGTCGTTAGCAGATTCATGAGTCCAAGCTGGGATAAAGATTTCACTATGTGAAATCTTCCAAAATGTTCGTACTATCAGAAGACCCCTTCCCCAAGGAGATGGAAGGCGAAATGGTGGACATTAGAAAGTCAGTTACACGCAGGTCAATTATGCGAAATTTCGATTATCCGAAACCTGTAATTTAAGGACGTTACTGAACCAGTAACCAGACACAAATAGGTGAGCGTTGATACCGATGTACTACTGGAAAACACAAGAAAAAAAATTCATTTTAAAACTGTACAAGGTTAAAACTTGAATTGGAACAAAAATTATTTACAATCGAGCATAAACAATTTTTATGAATACAACCATAGATACAACTCTAATGGATTATAGATAAAATAGTCTTGAAACAAATAAAAATAGACCAATGAATAATGAATAATGAATAGTTTGAGAAAACAGTTCAATGTGTTATTTATTGTTCAAATAACAATTCAATTATCATATTGTTGAATAAAGCAATTAAAGAAATTATTGTGTGACTTAGAATTCAAACTGTATTTTATATTAGTAACGTTATGTTTGCACACATAAATATACAACTACTGAGATAACTTTTGCGATTTTTAAGTTGTCAGAAAAATATACACACCAATGGAACCACTAAAGCTCTTTTGATCTAATCGTAATAATAATCTCAGATCACCTTTAGCACAGATTCACAATTGAAAAATTGAAACTTTATAACCAGCTACATTCATAACCATTTATCAAGCTACATTTTATTATATCGTTCGGGTTGAATTTACAGATCGAGTTATACAATACGTCAAATCAAATAATGCGAAAAGATTTGACACACTCCTTTGACAAGAGGTTAGCCGACTGATCGACGTGTAGGCTTAAGCTAAGTAATGGCTTGCTGATCGATACATCAAGGTCGAGAGCAAAGTAAATCTAGGACTCGTTCCTCAATCTTCTTCGATCAGATCAGAGTCAGTTACAAACACGTGGCGTGGGGTGATTTGAATCCTGGTTAACCTCAAAATTGAGAATGTTCCAATGATCTGGTTGAAGGAGGTTATAAGGTAATGTTATATACTAGCATTGACTATATTATATAGTCAACGATACTAGTACATCGTTACTCAATCTTCATTGGTCAGATCAGAGTGAGTTACAAACACGAGGCGTGAGGTCTGGTTGTCAGTTGATTTGAATCCTTGTCCTCAAAATTGAGAAGGTTCTAATGATCTGGTCGAAGTAGTTTATAAGGTAATGTTTTAATACTAGTAGGCCTACATCGTTCCTTCCAATCTTCATCGATAAGATCAGAGTGAGTTTCAAACATGTAGCGTGAGGTCTGGTTGTCAGGTGATTTGAATCCTTCTTAACCTCACAATTGAGAATATTCTAATTAACTGGTCGAAGTAGTTTATAAGGTGTGTTGCTTAGTCTATGATACTAGTAAATCGTTCCTTCCAATCTGCATTGATCAGATCAGAGTGAGTTGCAAAGGTTGCAAACACGTGGTGTGGTGTGAGGTCTTGTTGTCAGATGATTAAATCGTTGTTAATCTCAAAATTGAGAATCTATATATCTATCTATATATTAATAGGCAAGCATGTTTCTTTAAAACCTTTTTTCTCAGCTCGTGTGTATCGTAGGGAAAATCTACGCATACCGTTAGAAAGCTATTTTCCTGTAGGTGTGCAGAATCCCTTTATAAATTAAAATAGGCTCAAAAATAAGCACGAAAAATGAATTTGAAATTTTAAAAAATTAACATGGGTCATATGGGTTGCTATGGTGATGACAAAATAACAACAAAATATAAACAGAAAATCAAAACAAATGGAAGACATTTCAATCACATGTTTTATTTACAGTGTGGGGTGAAAATAGAGAAGTTTGCACAAAACATACTTTTGGTCGATTTTTCGACCACGGGGCGTACTCTCGTACTTATTTAATACGCAAGCAGGTTTTTTGTGACAATTACTCCTCCTAAACTACTAAACCGATTGACATGTTTTTGGTGTCATTGGAAAGAGCGTAACGTGAAGTTGTGCAGGAAACTTTCTTTTTAGGGAAATAATTAGAGAGTGAGGCCCTGGACCCCTTGAAATTTCGTATTTCTCCATAAGATTAACATGGGAAACAAACATTGTTATGAAACTCCAGCTGTTGTCAGAAATGCTGTTCTGCTATTTAATTTAATTTGTTTACAAGGAGAATTGTTTCTTAGTGCCATGTGGTCAATGAATTATACTTTTGCATACATTTTAAATACTATACATTATATAAAATGATAGTACTGTAATACATTAAGAGATCTTCATTTAAATAATCATTAAGCACGAGAGCCTTTGCCTACATGTTTCCTGTTAAGTGTGTCGTAACTGTTTCTTATAGTATATTATTGTATCTTAATGTAAAACCAAATTATTCTTTTCTGCATTCTCACCCCGTAGCGAAGCACGGGCAGAGCAACTAGTGTTCTAATTAACTGGTCGAAATTGTTTTATAATGTTTTCAAAATAGTTGAATGAGTTTATTATAAAAACAATAACAACCAAATCAAAACAAATACTAATTTGACAGTTGTGATCTTTTGTTTGCAATCTGAGTGGCGTCAAAATATAACGGGAATAGCACACCCATGATGGAAGTAAAATACATGGGGGTGCTATTCCCGTAATATTCTTACGTCACTCAGATTAAGGAAATAGGGAAGGAAATAACCATAAAATTGTCTTCAGTTGATCCAGAAGGATGACAAATCTGCTAAGAGAGTACTACTGTATGTTTATGTTTTCTATTCTCAGATGTTTCAGGTTCAAGAAGACTGCTTGCATATCTTATCATTGCAGTTATTGTACCATTATCTTGCCAATATGACTTATCCGTAATGGAACCTCACTGTATTAAAATCACAGCACAGATCAGATGTCCATGGTGTCGGGCGAGGTTCAAATCTTAAGAAAACTAAAAATAATTGTCAACATCTTTGAATTTGCATTTCTTTACTGCATGACTTCAAGATCTGTTGATAAACCCTATTGATCCAACGTCACCTGTAGCGTGCCAAGACAATGCGAGAGTTGAGGTCTGGTTTCGCAATGCTACTACAAAAGACCGACCCTCAGTGAAGATATCGGTTTCATCATGCTGGAGGCTGTTGGCTGTGATAATGGAGGGGTACAGCCGGTTTTCGATCGTTCGCACAACGTTATCCGGCAAGACAGGTCGTTAGGACCAAATTGAGGCTTTGCGTTTGCATATAGCTACAGTGTTTCGTGTGGTAGGAAGTTGTCAGAATGTTCATGTTTCAAAGGGTATTTAATAGCGTTGAGTTCGATTTTTCTTGAAGTTTTTTTATGAAGTAGGTTTATGGTTTTAAAATAGGGCATAGGATGAATGTTATGGTAATGGTAGATAGGCAACGTATTAGGTAATGCAAAATGTTCACGTTGGTTTATATAAAGATCGTATGGAATCCATTTTATAGGGATATCCACTGCTGTTACAGTTTTTGCAGGAGATATCTTATGTTTCGTATGAATTGAAGCTTCGTCTCATCGCGGTACTAAAACTGCTTAAAATCATGCCGAACATCCACTGTTGATTGACTGGATTGAACCCAGGCCTCTGAAACTGAAACTTCATGTTTTATGTTTTAACCATAAAACCACTTGACCACTATAGGGTAGTGCACGAGAAAACTGATGTTTGAATCGATAAAAAATAGTTGACAATAAAACCGTGGCGAATCACGTTCATTAGAGAATCCCACCACGAAGGCAAAACTACTACTTTGGTATGACACAACACCAACAACATCGGTATGATAATCTTTAATGTTTAAGTTAAGGAATCCAGTCTTTCCGTTTCATTTTTTCAGTCCTCAATTCAAATGGTAACTGTCCCTAGAGATTCAGTAGTTCTTTGCTTAGAGCACTATGTAGGTCAACTCCTCCATTTTGTATTTTCGTAGTCCTCTGGCATATGATTTGCTTCGTGAGAGGCACAAGAATAAAAACTGAAAACGCTGTGTGTTATATATAAAAGTTAGATCAACTTTTACTTGTCTCCTAATAGTTCTACTTTTTTAGAATGGGGGATGTTAACGGTGTTTAAATCAGTTTCCAGTAGCCTGCATTATCTTTGAGGGAAGTTACGTTCCACTATCATGTTGTAGAGGTCATGATTTAACGACACATTCTCTGTCACGCAAACAGAGCCACACGTCACGCGATAAACCGTGAAAGCACCAGATATCTGACACGCGACAAACTGAATATTTAGATATATCTGGATATTTTTATATATCTGTATTTAGGTGCGAAGCAAACCCTGTTAAATTGGGGACCACTGCCCTGTATAAAGGTTTGCCATAACAGCTGTGCCCCATTCAATTGGGTCATCCTCTCTACAAAAATAAAGGTAGGAGATTGCACAGTTCTACTTATTTTATTTTTATATATTTCACCGTGCATCTCCATTTTAAGATGTTACAAAGCGATAATCCACAAGAACTCAGAATGGCTAATTAACATACAAGAAATAACACTAACAGGTGAGGAGAATGTTGTTCTGTTGAGGAAAAAGTTGAAGACGTTTGTTGTAGGTAACATTCGTTAGACAAGTGAAGGTGGAGGCCAGTAACTTTCTTGTCATACACAATGATCTAAAAGGTCGAAAAGTTCATGACTGGGGCTTGAAAAGTTCTTGTACTACCTGAAAAATTGCATGGGTCACAATGGATGGATTTTCTAAAGGTTTATACAATACATTTATATTTTTTACAAGGCTTCAAATCACATAGAACGCTCTAAGCCGAAAACTACTTGAATAAATCCAGATTGACAATGCCCAACTCGTTAGTTTCCATGATTTACAAAAAAGGTCAATAATGTTGTCAATCAACATATAAAAACAAATTCAATACTTTACACTTATCACCAAACCCGTAAAGAGATGTTGTACTCACCATGGAGAAGAGTCCAGAGATGGTCCACACTATGAGAGACACATTTACAGACCCTGTGTACTTGAGTACTCCAGTGGGGCTGACGAAGATACCGGAGCCGATGATACTACCGACGATCACAGTAATACCGTTGGTCAAGGTCATCTTGGCCTTGAGGCAGACTCCATCGTCTTCCGCAGCCCCGGAGGCTACCCCTTGCAAGGGAACCTCCTCGGGGGTCTTCAGCTTCTCGGCCGAGGTGCTTCTGGAGTGCACCATCTTGTCTCACGCACACGCACGCACCGGTCACCGACTCATCCGCACCTCCTGGAATCAAACAATATATATTAGAGGTAAAATGAAGGCATTTTTACTAAAATCCGTTCACAAAATTCAGATGTTTTTAGGGGAAGAAATCCAACCCCTCCACTTTCTTCTACATTCAAAACAATTCTTCAGCTGAGGTTTGCCAAAACGTCAGCTGCAACATAAATATTGAGAAAAATGCAGTTGAGGACCTCCCCTCAAACCACCTAAATTTTGTAAATGGTCGAACGGACCTCAAGCACTGTCAACTACGTAGTAAACATTGCGTAGTTTTTTAGTACTAATACTTTCTTCTTCTTCGTGATGTTTCAGTCCAATGATCTGAAACCCTACTGGACTGAGGCTGTTTTAGGACTTTGTCCTCTTCAACCAACTATATTAACTACTTCAAGCTATGAAGATAAAACCATGTATTCTAAGGTTCGTAGACAGGAGCAGAACTCGTTCTTTTCCCTCTCAACTTTAAATCAAAGATGTTATAGTTATGCTCCTTGATTAATATTGAGCAGAGAGGCACAGAGCAGTAAGCCACCCAACATTTTGTAGGTATTCATGCTACAAGATACTGGCTAGATATGGGTTACAGTAATTTGAAGTAGTGATCGGTGTAAATCATCTGAAAAAATGAAAATATTGACTGTATTTCCATGAGCTTATTCCGAATGCAATACTTTTATTTTCTGTATATTTCTTCAGGAACACTTCTGCAGCAACTTCTGCATAGTTTGAGAGTGTTAGGGAAAATGGTGGTGAGGGTGTATACAAAATAATACATAAATTAATATTCCTCTAGTTTCATGTCTACTATTACTTCGTAAACAACGTACGTCTAAGATAGTAAGGTATGTGTGGTTTGATCTAGTCACGTACGGGAAAGACGATCGTGCCACATCCGCTACAGCATCACCAATACAGTCAGGTACAAAGAGCCTGTTGTAAAAAGCTCTGTTATCGTGTGTTATGAATGGCTGTGAGTAGGAGTCTAATAGCTCTCAACACTATTGTTCAATAATTGTGTTCTCATTCAACGCTTCAGCAATATTTATTCAATTATTATATGGTTTTTAGGATTTTTAGGACAGGGAGTGCTCCAAACAAAAGTTTCTCCTTACCCGAAACGCGTTTCTTCTTTGTTTTGTAAATCGATGGGGAATGATGGGGATTTTAAGGCGGATTCCGAAGAATCGGGTCACGACGTTATTACATAGCTACGAAGTGTTGGGCGTTAGTGCGATTTGAGCATGGACCTCCAAGTCCTCGCTATAAGCAAAGACAATGTAAAATTTTAAAGGTGCTGTATCCCTTAGAGCACGATTGATGAACAAAAATAACTACATCCTGCTACTGACTGAGGTTAAATGGTTCTTTGTTAGTTCTAAAAGGCTCCTTAAGTAGGTTTTTGTTTCATTATTTGTTCAAAAAAAATCGCACCAAAACTTGAAATGTGCCTCATATCTAATCATCTAATAAATTTCTGTGGCTCTCAGGTAACAGTGTAAGGTTATGATGTGAAAAACGTCAAAAACAGTTGTTAAACTATTGCGTTTGTTGTAAGGACTCCTCAGGTTATTTTTCAAAGATAACATTCACAATATTCAACCAAATCAAAATATTTGTCTATTAAAGCTTAGTTTGTCGAAAGAATGTGGATGTGCTGTGAAAAACGTAATAAAAACTAGATCCCCTTAGATCAATTAGATATGACTTTGTTGTGACAATGAGATACGAAGCATTCCGTGGATTAGCTTCCATAGATGGTCAGGCATTGATGACTGGTTACAAGTGAATGAAAGTTTTTCAGTGTCTGCGTCTCAGACGTGATCGCCATGCTGCATACAAGACATTCACAGAAGATCGTGTCTAGACAGTCCTTATGTTTTTAGACAAAACCTTCCTCTCATTGGTTGATTTGCAACAATTAACATTCTGCGTTGACTGAAGGTAGACGTATATTTCCAGAAGAAGCGTACAAGATCGATCTTCTAGCTGAACTGTTGAAAGTTGCAATAAAGATCAAGATTTACAAGTAAAAGAATGTAAAAGTTCATACACTATGCATTATTATAGTTACTGATATAATACAGATGGGGGCGCAATAGGATGCATTTTAACCCAAGTTCGAATGATTTATGAGTGTAGTATGAAGTGAGATGTCATGTGTAACTTTGTTACTATCGAAAACCAGATTTTTCTTTAGCTGGGACCATATATTCAAATTTTAATGATCAAGGACAGCTAGAGTCCAGTTTCGAAAATTCAACAGAGATTTTTTTAAAAATCAAACCGGCAACCTTCTGTTGAAAAGAAGAGTACTGTAAAACTACTCTGCTACCTAACTGTGTATAGCTTGTGCCAAATTGAAACATTGCAAGTAGATGTTTTCTATCGTACTTAAAAAAAATGCAATAGGGTGTAACACACGATTCTATCATTTTCTATGTAATGGTAAAGATTATTAGACCGACAGCAGTTCTGCGATTAGCATAAGTTCTGGCGTCCACCACTTGGAGCGCAGTGTAGTTAATGCGCACGTGCTACGTAACTACACGGCACTCCTAGCGGTGGACGCAAGAACGTATACTAACCGCAGCACTGCTTTCGGTTTGCATTTAATTCTATTTGTCTATGTTATATCCAACGCTCGGAAATAAAAGCTGTACAAGTAGTGTGTATTTGTGCAACTTGTATTGTCAACTTGTCATCTTTGCAGGTGCACTAGGCGTCTGCAAGTCGCAGTAGGTTCTGTTGACTGTTTACTTAGGTGTAAGAGTAAGTAGAACACTTGCAGCAAAAACTGTGTGCTACATTGAGTAACTTACAAACAGTGCCTGTACAGCTTTCCAGGATTGACTATATATACTGATAGTTTGATTATGATTATCCTCATATCTTGACTAAGTTATTCAAGTGATCCCAAGATATACGCGGCATTGTTAACATTGATGTATTGATCCCAAGCGTTATCGCTTCATAATTATCACTTGATTCAAGAGCTCGGAACACTTCACTTGAAACTCCGACACAAGTACTGAATCGTAACTTCTTGCCTTCATAGATAAGGGAAGCTTCTTGAGAAGTAAACAAACTCAATCAATGTCCGTTAAATGTGATTATCTATTTTACGTCCGTGAACTTAAATAGTTTTTGTCTAATTTTGATTAAATTTGGCTTGAAGGTGTAGGCCGGGATGAACTTGAGTTCGCTAACCAGCATGATCGCACTATGAAAACGTAGTGTTATGGAGTAAAAAAAATAGGTTTTCTCAGTTTTTCCCAATTTCTCTTAAACAATTTTAAAGAGCTTAAGAACAAATAATTTAGTAAATACTGTATATTTAAGTGGTTTTAACGTTATTTGTTACGGATAAATTTAATAAATTGTAAATTCAAAATTCCCATGTTTTTCTTTTGGAGAATATGTAAACTGGTGTAGTTTACTTGTTCATGACAATATTTTAATCAAACTTGGCAAATTTATTTATTTTATACTAAGTATTCATATTTTACTAAAACACACTTTATTAAACCCCTGTAGCACGAAGCCTAGGTACTTGTTATACCTAATGCTATTGAAATTTAATTGAAAATCCAATTCCAGGTAAATGGAAATTAGTCTGCAGGTTTACTGTGGAGGGGGTATTTTTTATTACGTCGTAGCTTCTTCACAGAATGGGGGTTTGTTGCTTTTGGGTGTTTCCAAGCATCAGATTACTCTTATTAAAAAGTGCCAGATTTTTAAATTCTAGTATCTGAACTAACATAGTTTACAATACAAAATACATCCTTATATATAATACGTGAAGGCGATTTCTACGAAACACTACTTCTCCATTAATAATGGACGGATTTTTACAAACGATGTGTCAAAATTAAGTATTTTTTTGTGTAGACGCCCCCTTTCACCAATTCCTGTTACAAAAGTTTACTTTATTGAAATTATTTCATTCTTTTTAGAGCGTTTGAAGTCGGTTGTATTTTTTTACAAAAATAAATTATGATAACTGTAATAGCTGTAAGGAAGTGAATGATAACATTATTTTTGAGTTGACTCTTTTAAGTAACGTTTTGAAATAACGTCTGGAATACTTTGCAATATCTCGGATTTGAGCAACAGGTGCACTCGTATTACTATAGTATACAAAATTAAAAATATATTATTGACTATTTATTATACCACCAGAGGAGAGAACAAACTCTTTAAGGAAACCATAAGTGTTTATCCTACCATGGAAAATTTTTAAAATTATAAAACATCCACATCCTTATAATTAACACATAATTTCAATTTTTGTTATTGAATAACAACACTTCGTTATTAGTACAGAAAAAAATTCACAATCAAGAACGCCCAGCACACTGATAATCCTTATCAAGCGTAGGTCGTCTCTCCGCGCAAACCATACCATAGACGATATGTCGTATAAACTATTTTGTGACTTTTAGATTATTACTAGGACAATACTCATAATATTGTGGTTTGTCATTATAATTCTTTTTTTAATAGACTGCATAAATAGCTTAACAATATTCGAAGAATCAGAATGCACACACAACACACAGGTCTTTTCAGTGAATATGTACTTCAACCTTTGTAATAGCCTTTTAGAGAATATGTTTATTATTAAGCATGTATTTTACTTTTTACCTCTTTGTAGGTGTTAAACAATAAATACATTACCGATCTGGTACATGTAAAGCACTCATTCAAATAACTAGTGAAATATATACGTAAAACATTAAATCAACATCATTGTCATTATGTCAATGATAAATTTCCTTTCAGGCCTGAGTTTGATTTACTTTTATTCAATTTTATTAATGAACTAGCTGTGTGCCCGTTCTACGCACGGGGATCTTATAGTAGTCAGTTGAAACCTTCTTATATTAAGATTAAGAACAGCAGTTAGTTTGCATATTTGCAGATATGCTGGCAAAACTATTATATATAAACCTTCGCAAATACAGTATCTGACAGTTCAAGCCAAAATAAATGCTTCGCAATTAAATGTCACCCGGATCGTTATGGTCCATATGTCCAATGATTAAACTTAAAAATGTTTTATAGATCCATGAAGCGTAGCCCTAAAGTAGGCCTATAATTGAAAGTTACTTTCCACATCGGTTAACTTAAACGTATTTAAAGTACTACCTCAACCTCACCATTTAACACTTTATTCCGGTTGACATTTTCAGTAGCCTATCAAAGGTGCTCTTGTCCATTCCGTGAAACACTGAGAAATAAGGACATTAATGCGTTACCAACAGATATACACACAACAATCCAAAAAAGGCCACGAACTATTGATACATAAACCTAAAGTCATGATGGAATGGCCTCTAGATCGTCTGAATAAACTAATATAGGTTTAAATTACCTGTTTTCTGTCAAACTATCAAACTACTAAACTGATCGTTTTGACAGAAAACAGGTAATTTAAACCTATATTAGTTTAAACCTAAAGGTTTTATTTATAAAGGCGTAAAAAATTCATGATGGTTTGCCCAACAAATGTTTTACTCAAATAGGTTATCATTTTCTTAGCATACCGGGTAAGCTAAGATTTGGAATCCAGACAGAAAAAGCAAAACTTATACAGAGTTAAGACATCACTTAAATTGAATACGGACGGCTCTAATAAATAAGGTGCAACACCAACGATAACTAATTTGTAAACTACAGTGATGTGTTGGTACCTACGTAAAAATGATTCTAGCAGCTACCAACGGTTCTAAGGAAAAGAACCAGTACCTACGTAAGAACCTTCCTAAGAACTATAGTACATCCGACCAATTAAATACATTAATATCTAGTCCCGAGGTTATTGATCTCTTGCTTTTGGATTTTCTCGTAAAAAGTTATAGCGTAAACTTATCGGTGTCAGTTTGAAAAAAAAAAAAACAACCTTACCCAAACAACTTTTTGTTATTTAATAGATTACGCATTCTCTAAACAATGATTAGTATATCTATTAACATTAGAAGGAAATGTGACGAAAATCACACAATGTTGGGGTTTTGGTCATTTGTAATTATATTTCTTAAGTAGGTAGGCCATGTATTCTATGGAAAAGTACCGGTATCAAGGATCGTCGTCAAAAAGGTTGTTATGAATAAATATGTAGGCTTACGTACCCAAGATATGAGCTATGGGCCTATTAGCTGTATGGTCCAGCGATTGCATCACACGGTGAGTAGAAACAGAAAGTGACACATTGGAAAAGCGAGTTTAGCACTTCCTCTGTTAAACCTCTGTTGTGATTTTTTACTTTACACTTTACACAACCGCCATTGAAGTGCCGTCAATGAGTGGAAACCTTTTTTGTAAGCTATTGGCGACGATCATTTCAGTGTCCCAGCCCTATACAACACTGATTCAAGGTATTCTTTCTGGTTGTCAAAACTCAAGAAACATTTTATACTCAAAGAATTTCTGGTTCCGATTTGGACGATGTCTAGTTATTTAATTTCATTTACGGTTACACTATTAGACTATATTATTGCACTTGCGATTAATTAAATCCGTTATGTAAGAAAAACGTTTTTAATCTCACTTGGTTGGGATTTGCTTTCAAAACGTGATTCGAAATGGTTGCGGTATTTGTAAACAACATTTCAACATTTGTAAACATATCATTGACAGCTAGAAAAAATAATCTTGATCCGAACAGCTGTTCGTTATTTCATAGACGATTATGTGATAAAAATTGAACGAAAATTTTACAAAAATCGCACAAAACTGCATTTTTGAACGTCCGTAATTTTATTTACAAAGTAGTGAGGCTATATTTAAATCGCTAAAGACACTCTCGCCAATCCAGTGAATACATTAAAATGACTTGAATCTTGATAGGTACTCTGGTTTTCACGGAGAAGATTGCGTAAAATGCCATCTTGAGTGTTACAGACAAAGGGAAAGACAGACAGACAGACAGACAGACAGAAATAGAGATAAGACTCGTTTCTGCTTCTTTAATGTATAAAACGTAAAAATAACCTAAAAGTATATAATTCTGAGCAAAGTACAGACAAAACTCTAATTTTATTTATATAGAAGATAACGGTGCAACAATGTAACATGTGATCCAAAACTGATATTTATTGATAGTTATTGATTTATATTGTTATTGGTCTTTATATGTTTTAGCGAATTTCCCTATAGTAGTTGTTACCGTAGGTCTCATGGCAATTTTCATTTTTTTGTTGGTTTACTATTACAAATTAAAATGCCTCATTTTCATTACAACCATCGTGTAAGCCTAAAAAATAATTCCAAAAACTGTACCGGTACGTTAAAAATTCCCAAGTTATTCTAAAGTAGTAAAATAAATTGTTCGTTGTTTCCTTCCTTGAGGATACATCTCGAAAAAAAGTTCTATTTTTTTTTTGTATCCTATACAATTAACATTTGATCAAAAAACACTTTTTACCTTCCCCGTAGCAGCAAACCTAAGTACTCATTACCTACATCAAATTTTATTTGGATGTAGAATGAATCTGAAATGTTAAGGAAATATTTAAGGCCTAGCCTACTAAAAATCTAATTAGGCAAATGGAAATTCGCTTAATCTGCAGGTTTGCTGCGAGTGGTTGAGAACTTGACACGCTGTGAAGTAATGAGAAGTGTAAAACGCACCTCTAGAATTTGCTGACTCTTTAAGTCCGAAGGTCAACTTAGATGCATGACATTACAACCCACTACAGACCCACAATGCAACACTACTAGTCACTAGTAGTCACTAGTATCTGTATCTGAATACTAGGTAAAGTAAGATATCGTCAGTATCAAGTGAGGCATGTTTGTTATGACTTGGCCAATGCAACTTGTTTTGTTAATCCTAGCTAAATAAATGGGTTGTTTTGATGTGATTGTGAACACAAATTCTGGTACAATCCTTGAACAAGTAAAATAATTTCAACTTATTTCATATCCAATCTTATTTACTTCCTAGATTTACATAAAACTATTAAATGTGAATATTTTTTAAAATTTCCTTACCTACTCTGAGCCAATCTTTTAAGTTTGCATACACTTGAAATTGCTTTGTCATTTATCGTTTATAGGTTGGTAAAGTAACCTATGAATAAAGAGGAGAAGTCAACGCTATAACCTAAACATTTTGTAAATCTGGTTACACTGAATCTTAAAATTTTTACTCAAGATGTAAGTTTCAAAGTAAGGGGTTTAAGAAAACTGAGTTTTCATTCGCTTTGATTTAAATTGTAATGTGGTTATTGAATAATCAAAACCAATGCCAACTACCGTATTAAAATCTAAACAAAAGCCTAGTTTCAAGCAGTCTATTTCAAAATAAAATAGTCAAACAATCTACTTAGCTGACTGAGGGAAACAATTGTTTCGTCTTGATTTCCAAGTAAAATCGTGCAAATTGTGCCGTCTAGTGCTAATTTACATGGTCTGTTGCAATTTCAACCAAAAGAGAACTATGAGTTATTTTTTAGATGCGTAAAGACAATAATTGTTACATTGTTTTAAGGCTCACCTTTAAAAAAATTCAGTAGCAACTAATTCAAATAAACTCAATTCAATGACATTATGTATCTAACATCGACATGAAAATGTATAGGATCACCTAAAATAACATACTTTCTAGATAAGAGTATTTATTGTTTATTAGCGAATTTCCCTATAGGGAAGTAGCTATTACCGTAGGTCTCATGGTAAGACCTAAGCCCAGGACAGATTTACTTTTTCATTTTGATGTCCCTAGAGGCTAAAAACGCCATTCGTTCAAATTTTTATATATCTATATATAGATATATATATATTATATATATATATATATATATATATATTATTTTCTTGCATTTTTAGGGCTACTAATATAATAAAATTAAAACATATATAACAAATCCTTGAACAAGTAAAATAATTTCAACTTATTTCATATCCAATCTTATTTACTTCCTAGATTTACATAAAACTATTAAATGTGAATATTTTTTAAAATTTCCTTACCTACTCTGAGCCAATCTTTTAAGTTTGCATACACTTTAAATTTTAAAAAATAAAATAAAATAATTACTAAAAGGGTACTTTGTTATATATGTTTTAATTTTATATATATATATATATATATATGTCCATCCGCACGATAACTTGAGTAATTTTTGTCCGATTTTGATAAAATTTGGTTTGAAGGTGTAAGGCAGGATAACCTTGAATGAGTTCGCGAACCATCATGATCGGACTATGGGAACGGGGGATTATGGGAAGTTTTATGGGGTAAAAATAGGTTTTTCCCATTTTTGACCCTAAAAACACAAAATTTCACAATTTCTTTTTAAACCATTTTGTAGAGCTTAAAAAAACAAATAATTTAGTATATTGAAGCGTTATTATGCGCCTAATTGTTACGGAGAAAATTCAAAAAAATTGTAATTTTAAAATTCCCATGTTATTCTTATGGAGAATAAGTCAACTGTTGTAGTTTGCTTGTTTATGAACATATTTTGATCAAATTTGGAAAATACATTAATTTCTTACTAAACCACAGTACCTTTTAATATTTTACATTAAAAAAACCTTTACCCTCCCTGTTGCAGCAAACCTAAGTACTCATTAAACTAATTCTGTTTAAATAGGGAATAAATGTGATATTTTTAAGGAGACATTTTAGTTTAAATCTAATCAGGCAGATGGAAATTCGCTAAGTCTGCAGGTTTGCTGCGGCGGGGGTATTTTTATTTTGGAGCACTTAAGATGAACATTTGTATTATTATATTTTAGTAGAGAGTTCTCTGAAACATATAAAGTTCTCCCAGCACGAGAACCCTATCATCTTTGGTTCTCTCGAGAAGTGAGCCTAAAGCTTAATATGGGTTCCGAACCACCAGGCTACTAAAAACATAAGTGATTGGCAAGATTTGAACCCGTATCTTAAATACCGAAATCACGCACTAGATCAGCCTCGCCTTCTGTAATGCACCATTTTGAAGCTACAGCGCACTGTGACTTAACATTCACATAGAATACAAGGCTAAGGACTGGCGACATTCAAGATCAGTGTGATTTGCATTCAACAGTATCTCAAACCTGTTCTATTGCGACATAGGACTACTACAACTTGTCTTACGTCTACTACCCACGCTATACATAACAATAGTACCGTATAAGTCAAGATCAAAGTAAGCAGCAGCAGTAGACTAGACTTTGTTATTGTAAACCATATAAGGTTGGTATTTTGAAGAAGAGATGCAACTATTAAAAATTGCTCTATGCAAATGAAAGTGATGTAAATAATGTTAGGTTAGGTTAGACTGTGTTATGTTAGGTTTTATTAGGTTAGGTTGTATCAATTTATGTAATGTTAGGTCAGGTTAGACTATAACAGGTTAGGTTATGTTAGGTTTTATTAGGTTATGTTATATCAAGTTAGGTAATGTTAGGTTAGGTTAGACTATATCAGGTATGGTTATGTTAGGTTGTATTAGGTTCTATTTGGTCACGTTAGGTTGGTAAGGGGTGGACTCAAGTATACATGTTAACCACAGCCTGATGTGCATGATTGATGGAAAGGGACATACGTTAGGTTAGGTTCGTTACCTTAGGAAATGTGAGTAAAACTATTCACCTCAGTTTTTTACATAAGTATTTCTCTTTTACATCACCTTTATTTGTACGGGGTGACTTTCTTCTTGAAAATACCCAAAAAAGGTAAGGACTTCAAAAGCCAACCACAACACTTTTACAATTTGCACACTAACAGTAATTCAATTATGATCTAGACAACATGGACGATGTTAAGACTAACTATACTTTAAGGCGGATGTGAACGTAGAAAGAGTGTAAAATCAACTACATTAAAAAAGTACCAACTCTGTACTGATACTTAAAAAATATTAAAAACTGCTTCTGAGATTGTGGTTCAGGAGGCAGTCAAAGTGAAGGTGGCAGAGTAGGTCACGTATAGAACTACGCAATACTCGGGCTCAAGACTCAGCAAATGACAGTCCGTCAGTCGGTCAAGGCAAAGGAACAAGAGACTGTAGACATGCTTTGTTGTGGCCACTCGACCTGAGCATGATGTGTTTAGAGGCAGCAGCTGAGAAAATCAATGCCATTGACAGCCATTTTGTGGGATAAGTTGTACAAAATTGTCTCTTGACAATTAAATAAAAATACCAAAGGTAATGGGGTAAACCCATTTCAAATAACTTTCTAAAATGTTCTAAGAGGAAATCTTTAATAGGTACTTTAATACTTTCTTATTAAATGGCAACCATACAAAGTAGGTATTTTAAGCCAAGAATGGAAATGAGTGTAGGATGAGTGGCGCGATCTTGTAGTCTTGTTAGTGACTAAGGCCAACATTCTTTAGACACAGCTGTTAGTTAATAGCCCGTGCAGCTAATGGCAACTAAGGGATCTACAGTTTATAGTGGAATCCGAATCACATTTTTGCCTAGGTATATACGAATTGGTCTAATTATCAGGACAGTACTGAGGATAGTCGTAGTACTGTACTCACTCATGCGGACGTTAATCCACACCAGGGAGTATTGCATCCACAGTGCATTCCTATAAATATCCACAATTTGTGACCTCCTAGTACCTGTATTACAGGACGACGCCACCCGCCCCAGTCAAAATATTAGTTATTTATTTATATGCGTGTTAGCATGTACTAGGTACGCATGGTTAGGTAACAATGTTTTATTAAAATCGGCCAATTCAACATTTTTGACCAATAAGAAGTCTATTCTTCGAATAATGTTGCTTTCTCCAAAACACTACTTGAGCTCCTCACACCTCTGCATGGTGCAAACCATAACCTAGTTTTTAGAACCAAATTCAGTTTAATTGAGCCTGATAGGGTTTAATGCTGTAAATAGAGTTTTTACACACCGACTTTACGGCCATAGAAAACGTAAGAAGCAACTTTTTAACTCTTGCATCCAACATCAACTAATCTATAACCGAGAAATAGAAAAAATGCAACCTCAATAACAGAATAAGCTCATTCAAATAATATGGTATCATTGAATAAAAGCTAGCTACAACTGGTGCATTGGATAGAATGTCTAGTTCAGTATCCAATGTCCTTGCTAGTTTTCTCAGCTGACTTGGAAATCAGCTGAGACAAATGCAAAGCTACTTCCTGCTCAGTGACTCTACACTTGATTTTTAAATACTTTTAGCCCAAGATCTTTACATGTGTCCAACATTGTTTGAGGAAAAACGAAACCACTTGCAACGAGAGCAATAACAAATGATGCAACATTTCTTTACGGTGAATGACCACTCTTTCATTCGCCGATAGCGGAGGTTATGGCCTTCAACTTTCGGCCTGATTCAAATCAGATTTCTTTGATGGAGTAATTTGGCATTTGACAAACTAATTGCTGCGAGAGTTTATTTTGAAAATAACTATCAATTGAGGCTCATATTTTTGTTAAAATACAAGATGATGCCAGATTGATTGCTAACTGAAATCTTCGTTTTACTGCGTTAGACTCAATAGTGTTCATTGTAACTATTGATTAGCATTTGAAGAATATGTTTAGTGAAACTTCTTCATAATTGCAAGTAAAGAATCTTTTATAAATAAAAGATTTTGCAGAGGATTTCGATTGCAAGACCGTCAAAATAACGTTGAAAATACGCGTTTCCCTGGCATCTTTCTAGGTTATCTTCTAATGTGTTGTCAAAGAAACTACTGCAATACTACATCTTGTCGAAATCAAAATGTGTTTTTTTTACCAAGCTAATATTTGCTCTATTTTTTAGTGCAATTTAATATAATTTTACACGTATAAATGGATTTTGAATGTAATTTAGGAATGTTTATATGTTCAGTATTTTACTTCTCCTGTTTCTCAACTCTCAAAGATCAGGAGCTAAAGGTAAGTGAGTTACTTTTGCAAGTCTTTAAATGTCTATTATTTGAAAAATATATGAAAAAAAACAAAGATGGTTATTGCATAAAATACCAGTATCACACCAAAACGTATATCATTATTATTATATCAACACCATGACGATAAAAATGTAACTTAACTCAGTAACTCAGAACGAAATCGAACCCAACCTACAAATTCAATTCAATTGATATCTACATATCAATACCACAGTGCACATCATTCAAAGGTACACAAGACTTCCTTTATATTCAAATCTTAACCCATATCTTGGGGAACATAGAAATGCTATATATCTTATCAAAGGTTACGTATTAGTGGTATCAAAGTCGCCGACAGCTGGTTAATACTGCAGTTTATAAGGCCGTCAAACTGATGTCTATTGCAGCAATTATACCAATGATAACGTCCGGCCTACGGTGTAACTGGTATACTTTCACACAATACCTAGTTCACAATGCTATATTGCTGGAAAGTTTGTATTTGATATATCAAGGTTCATACAAAGAGCTGGTGTTAATTGAAGTGTATTGGAAAACTATCACGTTTTTGTGACTCTTAGATAACCTGTGTGTAGGTTTGTTACTGACTAAGATCAGCTGTTTCATTAGGCATTGTCATTATCAGAAGCACAAGGATCAAGGATACCGAAGTCACATTGCGAAGCTTTATTTAATTAACTATGGAAATTAATTCAGAATATGTATAAATGTTATTCGCTCTTACAAAAACTGACCAAAACATCCTGGATGGACAAGAACTAACATAATGGCGTTGAGATAAAACATCGGTTGAATTACATCTCTAAAAAAAATATGCACAAAACCTACATTGCATTTATACTTAAGTAATTTAAGGGAAACCACGAAAGTTAAAAATAGATTTATTGCAATTCCTTGTTGACTTAGTGTAAACTTCTACTCGTTCTAGGGTAAAATGGTATAAACAACCCTGAAATGCAATTCGCACCTTCATTTCTATAGATTTGTCCTCGTTGTATAAGTGTAACGAAATGCTTCTAAGTTTATTGAAAACCCTATCTTAATATGTTATAACTGTTAAGTCGGCATCAGTGCACTATCACACTTTTGAATTTGGGCGAGAAGTCTACTTTTGGAACTAACTCTGAAGAACATTGGATTCAAACAATACTATAGGTTGATGCTAAGCTATTTTAAGTCATCCGTTACATTCTGAAACCCAGATCAGAATAGTAGGCTGTCCAGTATTATATGATTCGTAAGTATTACTTTGATTAACTCAGGTACTTCATCTCCGTAGAAGTTTATTGAGGAAGCTGCGCAGTATAGCGGTACATCACTATGACAACGGTCATAACAGTGGGAACCAGTTTATCACTATGGCCTTCAGTCTTCAGTCAAGGCCCACTGGGATACTCCACGGTCCTGCGCCAGGAAACTGACTGAAGATCCCACAAGACTCTGGATTTTGAAGCAGACAATCTAGTAATTGGTAAAACTAAATTGTGTCGCTAGAAAAAAGGGAGATCGTAGAAGAAAAAATATCACTATACCAGCTCAAGGAATTGCTCCAAAAGGCATTACCCCGACTATCTTTACATAATTCGAAAAGAATGTGCCTCTACTGCTCCATAAGAATGTGCAGGGTTGGTTCTTCGGAGTCATGTTCCGACGAAACACTGCTCCGAAAAAAAACATGGCCAGGTACTGTGTGTCCCTATTTGGACCATATCTGGGTGTCAAATATAGGCTACCACTTTCGTTTACATTTACCAACATTGGTTATTTTGCATGTAATTGTATTTTGTAAATGTATTTTTTTGATGTACCCCTTGAGGGAAAATCAATAAAAAGGATGATGATGATGATGACCTAAGCAATTGTAAATAAAAAATAAAGCAACTCAGCAGACGCACATGCAAAGTTTTGTAAATGGCTGAATATTTCGCAAACCGCGATTTAAAATTTATAAAGTTTCATTCGAGTTAGTCTGTGTCAGCATTGTTAAAAACTTTGTGTACACTTGCTCTTTTATCATGTTCTATGTTACTTTATTTATGTTAAATGTCATAAATGTGTAAGAAATGGTGTTATGTTACAATTTTATGTGGAATGAACCATCCATTCATTCAGAGTACATATTTAAGTGTTTTTGGATATTTTTATTTGTTCAAACACTAAAATTTAAGTTTCCACATCACAATATGTGAGCGGCAACCATCCAAATTTGGAGACAACTGAAGAATGCAGACAACTGAAGAACCATTGGTGCATGAGCCCAAATTCTATTCCACCAAACTACTAGCTGCGTTCAACTTCGATTTTAATTATTAATTTTGATTGTGATAACTTAGATAGGTTGATAGATATCAACTTAGATTTAAATTACTTTTACAATCCTGCTTCAGTTCAGTTTACATACCTTATTTATCCGATATAACGCTCAAATTAGTCCCATGTTTACATGTTTCAGCTTGTATCCGCCATTGTCAAAATCAAAATCTAATATAATAAATGCAGACATTAACAATAAGTCAAGTAAATCATTCGAAATGAACACTTTCTTCATCAAATTTAGAATACTGTAGGACGAAAATAGTATAATTAAGTCATAACTTACACTTATCTTATCCATTTAGGTTAAGGGTGATTAAGCTTTAGCCGAAAACAGCTGGGACTGAATGAATCTTGTATCATTGTTGAATGTTTATTAAACATATTATGTTTACTTTGGAGCTTGTTTCAATAATTAGTTTTACTGACGAATTTGAAATTGAGCACATAATACCTGGAAATCTTTAGTATATCTGACCAACACTATTGATAACATTTTAAAACAGTGGGAATATTGAAAGGAATTCATACGTAGATATTAGCCCAATTAATATAATAATTACTTAGGTTTGCTGTCACTAGGTACAGATACTGATTGATTAAAATGATAAACTTTTAAAACCCTGCCATGAAACAAGGAAGAGCAATTTGCCAAATTCCATTAACCTATGTCCAGATACAAGCAGTATAGAATGAATTATTTACTATCCTAATGATACAATTGGAGGCAACGTACTTTAGCAATTTCAATACCATCTCACTTTCTAATAGGCATGGCAGAAATAAATTAACTTTCTATGTATTAACTGTTCTATGTACACTAACTTGAATTGTAAAAATTGCAACTGTTATGTTAAAAAAAAACGAAAAACGGGTTTTTGAGTCCATTGATCCAGTTCATTTTTGGATCGGGCTGGTTAATGAACCTATTAAAATACGTAGCCTATATATGGTTCAAGCACGAATACTGGTTTCAAGTAATGAATATCGAATATCGGATATTTCTATTAGAGCCATAGCTTATAGAGCAGAAACACAAATAAATACGAATTCCTTCGAACTTTGTTTTTAGCTTTCAGAGATTCTAGAACGAACCAAAACAGTGCAACTACCATAAACTAAAAAATCGTCCAGTGTTCAGGGACCACTTTTTATCCGACCACCGTCCGAAATGTTGTCATCTTTCACTAGGTGTCGAGTGCTGCAAAATTCCGGCTAATGGGTTTGAAAGACAGAGCTTCAACGATGTGTAAAGAGCGAGAAAATTGGGTTATGAAAGGTAACGCCCTCCAAGGCTGTAGGCAATTATCCATAAACTTGTGTCGAAAGTCCCGGACCTTTCTTAATGCTCTGCAAGAATTACGAGCAAGATAATGTTACGACCATGCCTCGACCACAGACAATGTAGAACGGGACTCTGGATCGTAAAGTGTACTATCCGAATGACTATCCGAACCGCCTTCGATTGGTAAACCCTGGGCGTAAATTATCCGAATGACTATACTTCTCATGGATAGTGTTAATTCCATAGATTTTAATCCCCCAATAACGGGGAGCGAGCTGATCTAGATGTAGAGCGCGGGACTTCGGTTCCTGAGGTTCCGGGTTTAAATCCTGCCAATCGCCAATGTATTTATCGAAATGATAATGCAGCAAATCCTAAGCATAGCTAGAAGTAATGTGAAAAACAATCCCGGGCTAGAGCATGCTAGGACAAATAATCCTCATACTGGAAACTTCGATGTCTTCGTTTCCAAATGGAATTGCTAAGTGCATACAACAGCTACACATTCAAACAACTACTAATTCAAATGTAAAAATGTTCAAATATTAAAACCTAGAGCGCCGCAGGAAATTTTCCCACATGAGCAAACCGGTATCTTCATCAGACCCGGGACCCGGGTATATCAAAGGTCAAAAAGGCATTTCCCATTTCTTTTTGTTTGTGTACGTTAATACCACAGACAATATAATACTTCATTGTCTGTGTTAATACGTTGCCTACTTTGGTATAAACTACAGCGATTTATTTGGGAGGCATTGAGCTATGTAAATCTAATTTATTTGAAAATTTAGTTTTTCCCGGAGAAAATCAGCGGACTTTCCTACACATAATTAAAATGAAAATACAAAATAGTTCGATGTATACAACCACTAACTTTTGAAATTTAAATCGTTGTAAATTCTTGGGTAGTAGCCTATATAGTTACATAAGGGGCTGTAAAACACAATTTGTCAGTCAAAATATTTGTTTCGTTCACACCGAAACCCCCTCAAAGGAGATATTCCAACCTTACAAATTAGATAAACGTATACAATTACTGTTCCATGTTATTCTCAGAGACAATTAAAATCCATAAAGGGCCCCCATTCATCTTTGAACACAAAGATGGATGGGGGCCCTTTATGGATTTTAATTAATTTAACAAAAGTCAAAACGCCAAATCATGAAATAACTTATATGCTGCACTTGACGTATAATATAATAATTTGAACAGTAAGACAATCATTCCTAAACCCCCTTTACACATCGCATATAACAGTTAAACAACGTGAAACCAGGTTAAACAAACACAATCAAGCAAAACACGGCAATAATCATCATGTCTATCGCGCGTACAGTAAATGAGTTATCCATTTTATAACGTGCTTATCATCCTCTGGTTATCTACTACATTATTGCTAAGCTCACCGTAAAACACTAGTCCTGTTGGAAACTGGGGTAGAGGGGGACTGTCTACTCCACCCTAATGTAAAGCAACCCTACCAATTCTGATTTCGTGTTACGCTAGCTGGAAAATGTGTGGCTTCACAACGTGTGCGATTTTAATTTAAATGTTGTTCGAATTCGAGGATTCTGTTCCAATAAGTTGTTTTAGCTGCTCGATTTTTTATCATAGGGAAACCGCTATGCTGATATCCATCGTGCAGTAAAGTTTTTTAATGTTAATTAACGAAGTGTGAACAGATTGGGCTAGTCCTAAGCCCCTTCTAGGATCTAGAACTGTTCTTAAATAATCCAGCAATTTAAAAACGATATTTAGTATGTGTAAAATCACATTATAAGGCTAGTTAATCAATAAACAACAAAACAATCAGTCGTGTTTTGATGAGTATTAGTAAACAAAATCTCATAAAATATGTAGATTAGTAATGTAATAAATTTGTTGCGCATAGGTATCAGTATGTATTTGTTTTTATCTCCAACCCAACATACTCAGTATATTGAAATAATCTTGGTTTGTTTCATAGTTTGTAAACAGAACACATTAAAAATAAATAATTAGTGTTTTCTATAACAATACGTGGATAAAAATTATAACTTTGTTGTGTCGATGATATTTATTTTACTGTTTACATTTATTTAAATAAAAACTTAAAACTGTCTCTTCATATTTACAGTACCACGAATAATATATAACAGTAGTATGTTTTCTGTGTTATAACTCGGTAAAACAAAATAAACCAATTAATTGTCACCACTGTATTTTACCTATCGATGAATTATTGGAGTCTTTACTATTCCTAAATTGTATCCCATACTTTAACATAACATACAGCATAAATACAGAGTTGTCAAACAACAATATCGATCTAATTAACCGAATAATCGTTTCCCTTCCAACCTAACCTAAAAACTTCATTGCGCCAATGCAAAATCTTCCTGACAAAATGCATTATCGTATGTCCGTATGTTTTGCCTACAAGGTAATGAAGTCCAAGCTACTTACATCGGCGTGTTAGGTCCAATACGCGGTGAGTATGCCGGGGTCCACACAACGTTGGTTCTATGATACACCGCGACACAGACTGGTAGGATTGTTAAGAATTTGCTGCCGCGCTGCTGCGTGCTTCGGTGCGTGGTCAGGCGTCGGCGTTCGGCGTCAGCGATACATAGTGCGCGCCGGCCCCGCTAGGAGCGCCTGCAAACCATCGATCTGCACACCGCACACCGTAAACTGTATACCATAATTATTTATGGGTTTGTATACTATAATTTTTGGGTTTGTATACGATAATTTTACAGGTAGTACGATAATTATGAATGATGTAGTAGCTACATTTTTATCGGGCATGATGTATAGTAATAAACAAACGCACTTTACCATAACTACATACAGTCTTGCTGTTTGTACGATAAATTGTTAAGGTATGCCATAATTATGAATTTAAATACGGTACTGTATCTAGAATCATAATATATGTTAACCAACTTTTAAAAATTTGTATTGTTAGAATTTTTATAAAATGGTATAAATAAACAAATTAACATAGGTATACTGCTAAAATTGTGTTTATCGATTTAGTATTTGTGTTAATTAGGTTTTAAAATTTTAAGGCACTGCCATTTTGAAACTTAACACCTATAAAAATAATATTTTACAAAAAATGTTACTTTTTAAAAAGTAATTTATGAACCAAATTTAAATTTACAGTACTATAAACATCTGTCCTCAAATCAAAAATAGTTTCATGGAAAACAAACAAAATGGTGGTTGTACAAGTAGCTATTGAATGTTGGCAATTTTAAATGGACATTTTGGTTTGTGTTCGACCCAGGAATCTGGTACAGTATCTTAAAAGAACAATAGAGAATTCTGGGACACTATATTTGGCCCACTGTAATATCATTTTCAGACCAACTGGTAGAAATTGAAGAACTTTAAATTCAATTATTTTTAATCATTCAGTAACAAAACTAATACGAATTGTGACCAGTGTGTATTGTATACTTAGAATAGTGTGTGCGATAATTTCAAGGTACTAAACCACAATTTCCATTATACACTGTTTGGAAGGAATAAATTATGTCTGTTTTATTTGAATACGATGGCACAACAAATTAAATGTGCTGGTAGCAAAGTTAGAGGGCTGGACCTCTAATCCAAAAATTGCTGGTCCAGTCATCTCATGATTGACTATTCATTCAACTGAATGTTCACACATCTTCAGAGCTACAGACTACACTTATAATCTGATTTTGATAGAATTTTGTCTGTGGGTACTAATCGACGGTATCTCCAAGTGTTTTTCGTTTATTTGAAATTTGGGGTTTTCAAACGGTTTTCATTAACATTTAGAATGTAATGGTCCGTTTAGGTCTCAACAAGATGGCATAAACTTATGGTTCAAAATGTATTCCAATTTTTCTGATTTTACCCATAAAACAGCATAGTTACTCCCACCGCTTACTTATTAACAAGGGGTTTCGCCCAGATAATGGAAGAAAGTATGTGTCATTTTGCTGATTCAGTAATATTTTTTTATAGCGGTTGTTGTCAAATAAAAATGAGTGTTAAATATATGGAATGATAACTGTTTAAGATAAGCTGGTTCTTTATAGTCAATCATTTATTAAAAGTGTAAAGAAGATCAATATAATGATTTGAAAGGAATAACTCTAAAGCTAAAGGACCCTGCTTCTAATGCATTCTAAAAACCTGATTTTAATCACAACATAGTAATCATAGGAGTTTAAACTTTAACATTTCTGCAAGAAAAAGTTTATAAATATAGAACTGAGGTTAAGTGTCCAGCAATTACGGTAGAATAGGTCAAAACATAGTCCACCACTGTCGCTGCCCAGCTGGCTGATATTTAGGCTAACATTGTTTATTCTAAACATCAGAGAAGTTAAAACAAACAAACACCTGTCCAAAATGCTCTACACTGCAACGCTCCCGTCAATAAATAGGAAGCCATGAGCTTTCAAAACATGAAACATATTATGTTTTGTCTATGATATTATTCTGTCTGAAAAAAAATAGTGATAAAAGTGATATATAAAGAAGTTAAACAAAAAAACTAACTAAGGACAAAAACATCATAATAGAAAATATTTAGGGGGGAGGGGGACATGAGCGTGTTTTGTTGAAGTCTTCCGAGCGTGAAGTTAAATGCAGTGTTTTAATCACGGATATTAGGACAGAAACTGTATGGATCATAACATAAACATAAACAAAAGACGTCACTGGCCCTACACTGGACTGGAATCCTTATAATATAATACGTAAAGGTGATTTCTACGAAACACTAGTCATCTCCGTTAATAATGGACGGATATTTACAAACGATGTGTCAAAATAAAGACAATAAAGTATTTTTTGTGTAGACGCCCCCTTTCACCAATTCCTGTAATAAAAGTCCCCGGGCTTTGTCCCACAGGCCATCAAAATCCCATTTCTTACGAAGAAAATATTTTGTCTACTTAAACAGACGAATAATTTGTATTAACTACAGCTGTTCATATATAGTAAACACATGATACATACAAGAGCGTTCGTTTTCAGAGTTAGTTCGTTTTCAGTTTCGATAACTGGAGTGGAGTGATTGATTACATTATCTTTGAGTTGATTCTTTTAGGTCAACTACAAAAATTCCTAAGAATATTCCTGCAGTCAAAAATACCAACAAAGCAATGGAATGAAAATACACCTCAATTTAATTTAATAATTGAAAGGATTATTATTTTGTTAGTCTTACAAAGAAACACTATTTACGCTACTAGAAAATTATTGTTATAAAAATAGATCAGATAAGGGAACCTTTAATTTAACTGGAGCTTCGACGCAAATTTAACCAAATATTAGCCAAAACAGTTATTTGGGGATCAATATGTAATTTTGCCAATTCGGCTTTCAAAATAATGTTTCAACATTTTTGTATTCTATTTTTTATGTGGTAAATTTATTTTCTTGTAAAATACATGTAAAACACGTAAAACCTCCAATGAGCATAGGAAGGAAAAGTGCAGACAAATGTTCTACTGTTGAAAAGAATAATATAATTTGCAAATCTTTTAGTTCAACTTAGCTTTAGGATCATCAAATTCCTTGATGCACCAAACTAGTTCTTTTTGGCAAGCACGGATATTATAACAGAAATATGCTCTTATATTCGTGGCAAGGGAAATGATCAACAGATGAACTACTTTGCAAACCTGTAAATTATATCAAATTCGAAATACTTTGCAATTATTTGTGGGGTGTAACACACGTTTGTTATCTCCCTAAAAATTCATTTTGAACTTTTCATTAATTTTTTTAATGCTGTGTTTTTTACCTATTTTACGATAGTTTTTACGACATAATATTTTGGTACGATACGTTATTTTTTACGTATATTGGTTAACGTTAGGGTGCTAAACAGATTTGTAATCCTTATCGATCAGCTGAAAATAATTCAGATGAGCTTAAATATTGTATACATTATGTTTTGATGTTCACAATGTATTTCCCGTAATTTACTTCACATGCAAACCATTTCAATTTAAAATGTATATTTTCTAATCTTTTAGCTACATTCTAGATTCTAAAAAAGAATTCACACATTAAAACTTTTGTAGGAAAATAGTCTACTTAACATCGTCAAACTCGCATATTATTGGGCATGGAGCTTAAATAAACAAATGATTTAGGTCTTGCAATAGGAATAAAAATCTACTTGCAGTATCCCAAAGTCAGCGGTTAATCTATGAAGGTCTGGGGTCTATCCGATTATAGGTATGTTCGATTTATTATGATTATGGTAACATCCAGTGCCGAAGGTCTGTGAATGGAACTCTTTTCGTCGACAGTGAAGTGATCATGGAGTATTCACAATTTCAGACGGATGTTTACGTCCGGAAAGATTTTTATCACTTTTCCGGCAATTATTGTGCACAAGCTTGAACGTCACGCGTTGGCTCGATTTGACGCTGACCTTCTACCTCTACGCATCAATGAAATGTGCGAGTGTTTGGAGTGTCCAATGACGATAACATACTTCCATATGAAAATGTATAATCCTGGGTGGAGGTAATGTTTTTGCATTTTAAAGCTTGATCAAATGGGTAATGTGTTGCGTATTTATAATTTTTTATCATTAGTTTGACTTTATAACAAACGACAAAAATAAAACGATATTTTTTAGCTAATGCTTGTTTCATTTCTTTCATATTCATTTTCTCATTCATACACAGAGTGTTCAGTTAAAAACTTTCCATATCTGTCGTGTACAAAGGTATGGCTTTTAACACGTTCTCATGTCATCCTAATTTAACCTTGCCGAATCCAATATTTTTTTTTAATTTGGAAAAAAGCTCCAAAAAGGGTCTAATTGGGGGCGGAGCACATGAAAAGAGCCCGAAATTTTAATCCCCAAAAGGTTTACTGATCTTAAGCATGGAAAGAGCCCGGGTCTCCACAGGTAGGCCTACCTGAGGAGGAGGACGCTGACTAGTGTCCTGAAATAGCGTTGTTTGGTTGAGTTAGGTTAGGTTAGTTTAGGTAAACAGACTATATCTTTTAGTAATGTAAATATCTTTTAATAATCTATATTTTAATAATGCATCTTTTAACAGTGTATCTTTTAATATTGTAAATAAATTCATGTATTTCAGCTGTGTTATTGGTTCTTTCTCCTTTAAAGACTCGTTGTGAAAGTTCTAAGAAGAACCCGGGCTCTTTTCGCACCGTCCTGGGAGGGACCTTATTGGAGGTCCGGGCGCTTTTCAAGCGTCTGCCTGAGTTTTTGGGCTCTTTTCATGTGCGCCCTCTTCTACTCTCCATGGTTTGGGCCCACCATGTAAATACGGTTAAAGATACAGGTAATTAATTTTTCCCCCACCTAAATGATCGGAGCAGCTAGACCTTTAAATTGATGTATCACACAACCCATATTTCCTTTGAAAATTTCTCAAAAAGGCCCTCCCCACAATTGGCGCACATGGGGGGAGGGCCTTTTTGAGAAATTTTCAAAGGAAACATGGGTTGTGTGATACATCAATTTAAAGGTCTAGCTGCTCCGATCATTTAGGTGGAGAAAAAATTAATTACCCCTATCTTTAACCGTATTTACATGGTGGACCCAAACCATGGAGAGTAGAAGAGTACGATCGCAGGTGACATTAACTTTAAAGCTTGACGAAAACGAAAAACGAAAACGTAAACGACGAGCAATTTTTAAGTCGAGAAACAAAAGAGAAAACTGGAGTCATTATAGATAGAGAGTGTTGCCATTTGCCATTCTCATCTTTATAAGTTGGTTTTATCTTCCCAATATTGAAGTGTGGTGCGCTGTACATCCGAGTTTTTGCAATAGGGAAGCTCTCAGCTGAATAGATCTGGTGGTTTTATTAGGAAGTAACATAGCTGACACTCTGGTAGATCAAACATTGATAGCACATAATAAGTTAAACAAACTGGTTTGCAGCATTCAAGCTCCCCCCAACACATTTTATATGGTAAAACACAAATCGTAAATCTACCATAGATAGAAAACCATCAGCGAGCTTATACCATTGATTATGTCTCTAAAGTCAGACATAAAACCAAGGATCATACATCAAAACAGGTATAAGATTTTATCAGACTTCAAATGTGTGAACGAATTTTATTACCATCTACTTTACTATTAAAAATTTAAAAGTCAATGGTTGAACGATATAAATAATTAGACATGTGGTGTAGTGTATTACATATACAAAGCAATTGCTTAAACGATTCATTTTTGTTGTGTTGGCTTACCTGTTTTCTCCCAAGACCGGTTAATCAATCAGGTGGTAATTCGTCAGATCAGATTCAGACATCAGCTTTTTTTATCTCGTGAATTCTTCTTTCTTATTCATCTTGTCAAAAATCTTCTTTCATTTTATGGTTCTCTTATTTATTTTTGGCTATTCATAATAATGTTACGACAAAGTAAAGATTAAACAGTGACATTTACTGTTGATTAAGATTTGTGTGTGTGTTTATCCTGCTTTGCAATCTAGGAATATCAGATGAAACCTGGGAAAGCTATGGTAATACTAACATGGTCTATCACTATTTTTCACTTGGGGCCTAGGTCTAATTGATTAAGCACTTCATAAAAGCTTTACAGGGTTTTCTACCTTTTTACATTTTTTTTATGTTAATTAATTCAACTAGGGTATTCAACTATTTATTTTAGTGATTACCTACCAAGAAAGAAAATATTTTTGTAGGCTAGGCCTACCTCTGTCATGATGACTTGATAGTGTGTTATGGACCTAATTCAATTTTTGAACTAGGTTGGGGCTAAGCATTTAAGTTTATAAATCCCGTTGAAAGATTTATTCAAATCAATTTACGCTACCTACTTAAATTACGCTACAAAACCTTGCTTAAAGTACATTTATAATTAATAAACAATAATTTTTAGCTGTTAAAGACACCACAACATAAGTTACTTGTTGGTGGATTACCTTGATTAAAATAATTTTTTTACAGCCAAACCACACAACACCGTTGGATGACGCTCCGAGGCAAGGTCAAACCCAGCTGTGCATGAAAGTGTTTGTCCAACGGGATTACAGTGACGGGACTACAGTCCGTTTTCAAACGCATTTCCCCTCTGAACTGGAAGGAAAAGTGAGTTTTGTTATAGATTGAGGACCCTAAGCCTAAGTAGTACTTAAAGTGTTTGATTCATGTTGCCACTATCAAAATAATTAGGCTGAAGCCTATTAATTTTGAATATTTGTGTTAGTTAATATTCAGTATTCACGCTAATGTGGTTCATTTGTTGTAAATGAGTGGGAATAGGCCTGAAATTTTAAATTCATTTCACTGAACTAAAATGTAACTAAGTTTAATATGGGAATTTAATAATTATTAAAATCTGATGACTATGCCTAAATATAAATGATATTATATCATTTTATGGTAGGTATAAAATTTAATTTGAGAGAGTGGGCCCACCTACAATGAAACCCCCACTAGGCATATATTTCATCCTATAAGTTAATGTGTTAAACTTAGGTTTGGTTGGTTCTTTCACAGAAAAAGTGCAGATGATCAGGATAGTTTGTAGGAAATCGCTTGAAGGGTTAAATTTTCTAACAAATGGCCTAAAGGACAGTAGCCTACTAAGCTAGCTAAGGGTAGAAACACACATATAGCGATTGGGAGCAGAGCGGGCGGGGGGATCCAGAGCGAGCTGTAGGGGAGGGGCTGAGAGCGACTGATGTTGCACACGTGCAGTGATTAGCGAGAGCGACACGAACGGGAGCTAGATCATTTCCAAGATATCACATGGTAAGTTCGCACGCAATTTGCAGCACAGCAAAACACTTGGCTAAAAACATTAATTTTGCGTGCTTCAAACCGATCGGAGTGAATGGAGGAAGGATACCGGCTACCGGTACATGGTGAATATCACCATTTGTTTCCAGTTCCTGATTCATGCAATACATGTCTACCTCGACCTTTGAATACATCCTTTCAAAAAGAGAAGGTTCGAGCAGGTTCCAAAACGTTCTGGGTAGGTTCAGTTTCCGGTAGAATGGGAGTACAGTGCGGCCTACTGGCGAAGTGGAACTAAAAATGTCCATAAGATCGTTACCCGCTTCGCTCCCAAACGCTAGAAAAACAAACGAGATTGTTCCAAACTTAACCGCTCCGCTAACGCTCGCAACCACAGCAGTTTGTGTGCACGATACTACTTGATTGTATAGGTTTGATTTTGTTGCTCTAAATCACGCTGCTCCGCCCCGCTCCCAGTCGCTGTATGTGTGTTTCTATTCTATCATTTAAAGAACGACCTCTATGCTGATTAGGCACAATTTTAACAAGAAGTAATGGAATAGGAGATTTAGCCTAACTAGTGGCCTGTAGGGGCCATAGCCCCTAATTTAAACTACAATAAAAAAAAACCATATATAAAAAGACAAATATTCTAAATATGTTTTTAAAATTATAAATTTTATGTTAGGCCTACTTAAAATTAACAGTGTTTCTTGTTTTATATTTTGGTTTTCCTTCTTTTGGAGTCGTATATTAGTTGCTTTTGATGTGTCAATGAAGTACAATTGTAAAATAATTATTAAATCAATAACACAAAATATTAACAAATGGAAACGTGCACACGGTTTGGCCTGAGCCCGGAGAACGACGAATCAGAGCTGAAATCATACAGCCAAACATTGCACATCTTTTCCAGATTAAAATTGAAGATTTGTTTTGTAATCTTACGAACTCTGTTATAGTTTCCATTTTTAGAACCAAATGTAAAGGTTAAAATTAATATTAATTATTATGAAGGCCCCCCCATCATAATAATAGTAAGGCCCCCCATTTCGCGGTAGTAAGTTATAAATATATCTATGAATTTGTCCCTGAATTTTAAGACAGTAAGGCCCATTTCTCGGAATCTCTTTTTGTGTAGCGGAAAGCGACGCAAAAGCCATTGTACTGTTGTATTGCCTTATGTTTTTTATGAAGTTCGAATCATGTACAATCAATCAATCAATCAATCAAAACATTCTTTATTCATTATAGTTTCACATTACATGAACTTGAATAGAGTCATAAGCTAAATTCAAAATTGCTTACTGCTAATTAAATACATAAAAAGAGTACAAAAATTACTTTACTTGAACTTTTAACAAAACCATGACTTTAAGGATAACAGTATTTGGCATTCAAATTAAGTTAGGCCTAACTGTTTTTTACTAATACTAAAGAATTCTGTTACTGAGTGGCAGGGAGTTCTTAAAAAATATTCCTTTAAGAGCTTCTTGAATTTATTAAATTTTGTTTCTTTTCGGATGTGAGCTGGTATAGACTGGAGAAATTTTAGCCCTATGTAAGATGTCTTTTTAGTGTAAAATTCGAGATTATGCCGAGGTAGGTTAATTTTTAATCTGGTGTTATATACTAATTGTTCTGTTGAGCTGGATGATAGTTGGATCTGTTTTGCATAAATTATTGTTTCATAAATATAAAGACTATAAACTGTTAATATTTGTAATTCACGAAAGATGCTCTTGACTGGCTCTTTCTTTTTAAGATTTTTCATCACCCTGATAGCTTTTTTCTGTTTAATTAGTACTTTATCTAAATTAGTTTTTGTTGTTGCCCCGTATAGAACAATTCCATATGAAATATGTGAATGTATTAATGAGAAATAAACAACTCTTAAAGTGTCTAAACTGCATACTCTGAACATCTGTCGCAGCGCATGGATACCGGAAGATACCTTTTTAACCACATAGTTCACATGGCCCTCCCAAGATAGATGTTTATCGATAATTAGACCAAGAAATTTTGTTTGCTTTACTTGGTTTATTCTTTCTGATTTTATGCAAATGTTTGGTTCAAAATTTTGTCTATGTTGTTTAGTGGAAAATGATATAAAATTGGATTTTTCTGTGTTAATAAGCAGATTTTTTCGGTCAAGGAATTCTTTTATGGATAAAAGACTCTCCTGAGAAAACGTTTCAATCTGTTGTTTTGATCTTCCGGGAATAAGCACATTACAATCATCAGCAAACAGACACATAGACCCGCCGTTACCAGGAATCGCTCCCGGCATACCTCTAATATAGCAGAGAAAAAGTAGAGGCCCCAGGATCGATCCCTGCGGCACCCCATATTTCAGCGTCTGATGCTGAGATCTACATTTTTCAACGTACTTTGTGTTTGCATGCTCCACAACATAATCCAGTTCAACAAATTGGTTTCTGTTTTCTAGATATGATGTAAACCATGCAAGCTCTTTTCCATAGATTCCCATTTCTTTTAGTGAAGTCAACAATATACTATGTGACACGCTGTCAAATGCCCTACTGAGATCCAAAAAGATTCCTACAACATTTTCTCCTCTGTCAACAGCATTTATTATAGTTTCTATGAATTCAATACCAGCTGTTATTGTTGATTTGCCCTGCCGAAAGCCATGTTGTTCTTTATCAAATAGTTGATTATTTTCCAGATATTTATAGACCTGAATGTAAACAATGCGTTCAAAAATTTTTGAAAAAACAGGTAAGAGAGAGATAGGGCGGTAACAGGAGGGATCAGTTTTATTACCTTTTTTAAAAATGGGAATTACTTTAGCCAATTTTAATTTTGAAGGAAAGATTCCTGAAATAAGAGAAGAGTTTATGATATGTGTTAGTGGTTTCTGGATAATGTGTATTGATTTTTTAACTATGGTGATTGGAATTTCATCAAAACCTGCAGAGTACTTGTTTTCAAAGGAAAGGACCACTTTAGTGAGGTGTTCTTCCGTTATTGTGTGAAACTTAAATGACTTATCTGTAGGTAAAATATTTTTCTGGATATCTGTTTTTTGTGTAAGTGAAGGAGAAATGTGTGGCAATATAAGCTTTTCCACAGCTGATACAAAGAAATTATTTAAGTTGTTACTGACAGCTACTGGATGCTTAAGGAGTTTACCATTTTGCTCTATACATATCGGTATGTTGCTGGTAAAATCATTTTTTGAGTTAAGCTTTATTTCACTTTTAATTATGTTCCACGTTGCCTTAGTTTTATTAGAAGAGTGTTTTATTTTCTCATTATAAAATGTTTGTTTGGCTTGGTGTATTGATTCTTTTAGTTCCTTTTTCTTAACCTTTATCTTTTGATATGTGACAAAATTTTGTCTTATCCTACCTAGCTTTTCCAGTTCATTTATCTCACTCTTTTTTTTAAATAACTCCTTTGAATTCCATTTACATTTACTATATCCACTATCTGCACTTAAAACTTTGGGAAAATTAACATCAAAAATGTAACTAAAAATAGAAAAAAATGCATCATACTTTTTATCTACAGATGACTGGTAAACATCATACCAAGTCTCATTGCCTAAATCACTGAGAAAGGTTTTTAAGTTATTCTCTGTAAATTTTCTGTGCCTTTTCTTTGTTTTCTTTTTATTCTTACTTTTTAAATCCACAATTTCAAGAAGTTGTGCATCGTGATCAGACACATGAGTAATGATTCCGGTTACAATTAATTGCACATGATCTATATTAGTGATAATATTGTCTATTGCTGATCTAGTTTTCAGTGTAACCCTAGTAGGAAAATTTACTTTATATGACATATTATACATTCTCAAAATGCTCAAAAATCTATAATACAATGAGTTATGATTTAAAATATCTATGTTTACATCTCCTGCTATAATGATGTTTTCATATTTCTTAGTCAATATATCTAGTGTAGTTTCTAGTTTGGATAAAAAAGGATCATTGTATTTATATTCTGGAGTCCTATATACACCCATCAGTACAAAAGACATGCTTTCAACTATTACTTCAACCAAACAGCACTCAAACTCCTTCTCTGATGTTATATTTTGTATTCCTTTTAGTGCAACCTCTTTAATATTAAGTGACGAATTTGTGAGGATTAATACCCCTCCTCCAGTGGTTGTAGTTCTAGTCCAGGAAGATGCTATTTTGTAGTTTTTAATATTGAAAAATGATAAATCTGTTTCACGCATATTTATTTCTGTCAATATAATAACATCTGGTTTAATTTCATCAAGGTTTACTTCTAATATTCCAATACGAGTTGATAAATTTTGGACATTTTGGTGAAGAATTGAAAAGTTTTGAGTGCTGCTTGAATTGTAACAATTTAAATTACTACCGGTACTACATTCTTGCAAGTTTTCTCCAAAAAAGGATGCATACTATTGTTTAATACACTAGGGTTATCTATGGAAGCAGGAATTTGGGTTTCGGTTTTCGGGTTTTTTTTAGAAAGTTCTTACAAACAGTTCTATTAGTTCGTCTTTTACTTGTGGTTGTGGCATGTCCATTGTGGCAACATGCGTTGAAATGTCCATTTGTGGCCTCCTCTGCGAAGTGAAATGCGCTACAATGCATGCAAGTGCTTTAAGAGGACCTAGATTGTGAGAAACAACACTCAACTCATTTTCCAGCGTTCTTCTAAAGACAGGCTGTAAAACAGCTTCTGGATTTCTTTCACAGTTAGGCCCTGCACGTCGTTCTCTTTTGCATTTTTTAAGTCTGTTGAATTCCTGGACACTCTTCCACGTCTTGCAGGTCTTCCCCTACCCTGTCTAGTTACTTCACTCATTATAAAAACGGAAAAAAATTAAACTTAATTCATTTTGAAACATTATTTACCAACATGGACTTTTGGAATATATGTAAACATTGCAAATAAATAAGTAACAGCTGATAGAATGCAGACGTTTTCCAGTCCCCATGCATTTCTTATGGTGGATATTTTACGTTATATCTCGTTTTCCGGTAACTTTATGGGAATTCTGCTATTTTTCCCGAGTCCCTGGGGTCAAGACCTTTAATTTAAGACCCCTCCCACTTTTCTGCGACTTACCAGCCGTCCACAATTTTCTGGTAAAAATTTTGTCTTACAGAATTATATATATAGACTAGCTGGCCCGACAGACGTAGTCCTGTCCTATTGTGGTTTTATTTCTCATGCTTGTACATTTTCAAGATGAGCTCGTTCGCATGGCTTAATCACGTCCTGGTTGAAGTTCGTTCGCTACGCTCACTCACCTTTAGGTTGGAGCTCGTTCGCTGCGCTCACTTGCCTACAGGTTAGCTCGTTCGCTACGCTAACTCGCCTCCAGGTTGGAGTTCGTTCGCTACGCTCACTCACCTTTTGGTTGCAAATTAGCTGTTCTCATAAATTAAAAAAAATATAGTGCTGCACCCTGTTGGTAAACCTATTAACTTTTTAATGCTATTGAACATCACAGAATCAGATAGTTTAGTTGAACCAGCTGTTAAGATTCTTTAATTCCATTTAAATATGAGTACTCATAAGATTAACATGGGAAACTCCAGAGCCATTGGGGCGGAGCCCTTTTGACGGATCTGCACCAAACTTCACACAAACCATCCTTGAATAATGCTTAATAATGCCTGAAAGTTTCATTACAATCTGTCGAGCGGTTTCGGAGTCCATAAAGGACAAACATACAAACAAACATACATTGGATTTTATACATATAGATTTATTGTGAATAACTTGCCGGTTCTTTGGTTTTTTTTTTTTTTTTGGAGGGGGAGGGGAATTAAAAGTTTGGGTTACACTACCCGGGAAAAGAAACAGGAAGGGAATTTATGGTGAATGCTTTCTGTGTTATCAAATGGAAGCTGTTATACTATACTGGACATGATATAGGCCTATAGTGGAACGACATGCCACACCACTTGCGCAATCTGGTTAGTTCTTAAAATAAAATTCAACCAAGATTTTCCTGTTGTAGCGTTTTATTTCACCACGTATTTACCGTCTGGCATTTAGATAGAGGTACTTGGGCCATACTAGGTAGAAAAGGAAACCGACCACATTCTGATTAGATACAATGTACACTCAGTCTGGAATTGTTGGGTTGCTTGCATGCACTTACTCCCAAAAGAATTTGTTCCTCTTGCAGTTTCTTTTCTCTGTTTCCGCCGTCTAGTTTCCTTTCTTTTCCTGTCTCATGTAGGCGAACAAAGTTTCACTATTAAAATTCAGAATACCATGCAATTAGCCTAGTTGCACAAAAATATTTCATGGGCATAATGTGCGGTAATTTATAATAGAATCAACAGTGAATGATGGAAAGTTATTTTCTCAGTTACCATATTGTGCTTGTACCTAAACGACTTATTTTACCGTTTGGTTTCCATAAAAGCGGTTTAAAAAAATACCATTGTTTCAAGATCCTTTTAAAGATATAATTTCTTATATTTTTATGACAGCTGAACATGTTTTTGACCAGACCATACAGCTGATTAAAAATTTTATATTGTAAATTGTTTGTTTGTTATATCCATGGTTAAAAACATTGAATGAAAACATTGACCTACATTACTTTCTATTATCAGTAGTATCAATGATAAAAGATTGTTTACTGTAGCTTCAAAGAGGTAATCTTTTACTTTATGTATGTATCGCAAAACTTCTAGTAGGCTATCAATTGAATTAATATTTATTCTGAGTAATATACAGAATAGTTAAAAAGTCAATATATTTATTTATTTTTTATTTCTACGGCAAGCAAGCAATTTATAATTTGTAGGCCTACAACAAAATGTAAGATGGTTTCATATAGTTTCAGTGTTCCCTTGCATTTACTTCCATTGAGATATATGACTAAATATCACCTTGACAAAGGTTTTCTGTTACTGTAAGGTTATGTTTGCTCACCTGGCCTGTGTGATAATTGATAAGGAAACATAACTGTTATTGCATAAGCGTCACGTGAAGGAAATGTATGTAAATTAAATACCGTAGCATTATCGATAGCATTAATCAATTTATAGTGATTTTTGGAACTAAGTAGGTCTACTAGACATGATCAAGAGTTTTAACCATCCAATAACATTTGCTGTTGGGAGTGTTGACAAAAGTGCCCAAAAATAAGTTAACCCTTCAAAAAAATCTGAAAAATGTCAAGCCATTTTTGGCAGTTTTGCAGGCGTTTACAAAAAACGCTCAATATAAAATTACCTACATCTATAAAACTATATATTTAATGAAAGTAGGTAAAATGGGCTATCATAAAACATAAAAATTTCTACCTTTCTGTTAGGTTCAGTAGGTGTAGCTATATATTCAAATACAAACAATATCAAATCAAACTTATTTTTAAGGTTAAGAGACCCGTTAAGTATATTTAAGCACTAATAATGAAAAAATTCAAGATAAAAAATTAGTTAAAAATTGAATAAGGAACAAGAAAGGTAATATGAATAAAATATATTTATGATGAGAAAACCAAAACATGACCTCATGTGTTCTTACCCTAACCCCCATAAGGACACCTGTAAAATTGACTGACGGACATATAACTTACCCCTCATATTTGACATTAAAAAACTCGATAAAATATACTATTTATCTCAAAATAATACCTACTAATAGAAATGAGCGCAATTTGGAATCATTTTAATCTTAAAATCATTAGTTTCTAAAACCTCATCAGAAACCTAAGAGCAGACAGCAAAGGTGATGAAAACAAACTTTGAGCAGATGTTCGCTTCATAACAAAGAGTAAAAAAATCTGAAACTAGACATTGAATTCAAGCTTAGAATCTGCTCTTTCTGTAGACCCCAAATTCAATCCAGTTCAGTACAACTGGAGTTAATTCAGAACGAATTTTGTAGCGTCTGCAACATCCTTGGAATTCCGACGATTGATACTCGGAGGGTTAAAAAATCCCTTTAACTTACTGTAAAATGTTAGGCCTATTTTGAGAAGTTATAGCTCTTGTTTCGTTAAATATTTTTTGGTGAAAAAATTGGAATCTTGGATTTAACCTTGTTTCAAGGGGATTGTGTTAGAAAATTATATTATTAGTAGGTTTTCACGATCCAAATGTAGCAAAAACAAATTTTTAGGCCTATCTTTTGTTATGAAAAATGTCTTCAATATTCCTTAGATAACATAAACTCTCACCATTCTTAATTACTGTATATAAATGTTTAGTGACTGGTTTTATAGCTAAAGCGTTTTCCATCCTGAAGCCTGTATTCTTATTTGCTAATACCCAATGGCTTTTAGATGTAATTGCCTTGACATGGTGGTTAGAGCTCCAGGGTAATCTTGACAAATAACCAATGGATTTTATCCAAGTCATAATGCCACAACCCCTAGGTCTAGCCTAAAATAATAAATTGAATAAACTGGAAGGTATGTTTACCAGCGTACATGGTCAAAGAAGAACACCAAAAGGACGTGACTGCATCGTTGATATGAGAAAAATACTGGCTGATCTTTTGGATGAATTTTAGTTTAGTAGAATTTTAGTTTGCCCTGAAGATAAATTGCTGTAGCACGTCAGAAACTCTGGTTACCTCCCAAAAACAGTTGATAACCGGTAAATCAAATTGTAGCATTCACACAAATTGCAGTAGCCTACTTTAACATCTTAAAAACAAGAGTAGTTTAAAAACGGTTAACATATTAAAATTTTCATACCTGATGTATTACATAATGAGAAATGTAATCAATTCCTCTTCACTCTACAGCTGGACCGAGCAGCGTTTGAGTACACAGTCTCACAGCTGAACACCTACTTCGCTGAGGCTGAGAAGGGTTCTTGCAGCACTTACTGTGAAGGCTGCCTAGCCTGCCTCACAGCCTACCTAGTCTACATATGTTCCGAAACACACTATGAGAAGGTAATTTCCAGTTTTACTTTTGTATAACCTTTAAAAATTCTTGGTTTGATCAGTATCAGTTTTGAACGAGATTAGGCCTAAGAATGTTAGAGCCTTTAAGTAGGGGGTCTGCACAGTGCACACAAGACTATTTTGCTTCGGTTGGGGTCAAAAATGTTTTTTGGGTCTTGGGAATTGTATCGCTTTGGAAAATTGTGATTTTTAAAAACTAATAATCTGTTACAACAATCGGTTTCTAGAATAAGCTATTGTATATCCTCTCCTGCAATCAAGGTGAATTCAAGAATATCTTTTGTGGTTACTGCAAAATCATGAATATCTCCTGTGGTTGCAATAAAAATTGTGAATGCCTCCAGCAAAATTGTATACATCTTTTGCGCTTATGTTGAAAATTTTGTGGTCACAGTGAAATTGTTAATATTGCAAGAATAAAAGCACATCTCGGCTCTATTTTTTATCACATACCACGAATATATAAATTATCCAATCTGAGTTTGGCCTGCATATATTTGTTAACAACCCTTCTGAATGAATACCAATCATATTTGGCCAGAATTAATCTCTTGAAGAGCCAGTTGTTGGCCTGGCCCAACTCAAAAATTTTGGGAACCCAAAGACGAATCAAATCAAATCAAACATCCTAATTTATTAACCCAGGAATTACTTACTGGTTTTAGGGACTCTATTTTGATCATATTTTTCACATCTTACCTCAAATCTGTCACTTACAAAGTACAAAAATGCATGATTGGGTGAGCAACTCTCAAAAAGTCCACTCATCCCATCAAATTTCAACACAGCTGGCCACGGTTTATTAGTGAAGCTTTGTTACAAGTAAAATAATAATAAAGTTTATGTAAGTTAGTTTTAAATCACTTGCATTTGTGTTTCTGACTCTGTTATTTTTTATGTTTAGTATTGTTGAATTGTTTCAGTGTTTACGGAAAGTAGCCAAGTTTGTGATGGAACAAAATGAGAGAGTGTACATGCCAAGAGGACTTCTACTGACAAGTCCGGTGGAGCGAGGGTTGCGAGTTGTATCCTTTTAACAGATTATCAATACTTACGTTTAATTTTCCAAACACCAGTCTTTTTAGAAACCTGTCCGGAATAAAACTCGGCAGCTAAAAATTTTATGATTTACACGTTTGCTGCCATATTTTAGGTTCAACGAATATCAAAAACTAAAATTCTACTAGATTTTTTGTATTTGCCTATGTGCTTGAGTAATATGTTTTTGTGTAACCCTATGCATTTTGACAGATTGTGTGGCATATTCAGGGGTCTTCTTAAGCTATCTTTTTACGACTAATACTATAGTTTCTAAATTTCAAAGATTTTTTACACAAGTCACTGGGTCTAGCAGTTGGGTTGAGCGAACAACGCGATGGAGTCACGGCGGGAGGTATTTCTTCCCTCAGTTTGATTTCTTGTACTGTTTAAGAACCAGAACATACACAACAACTAAAAAGGTAATCTAATACAGTATTACATTATATGAATGAACATACCATGTTTTTTGTGTATACATTATTTTACACACCGTATACATTATCGTTATTTTTACTTCATTAAAGCTACAGAACAATGTAGCCTTTTTACTTCTTATTTTATATGCTGAGGGTACCATGTTACCATTTTTCAGTGAATATTTTACTCATAAAAGCTGTGTTGTGTATGAGCATTGACTGAAGTAGACTTCCCATTGATATGAATCAGCTGTAGCCAATTTGTCGTTAAAAAAAGAATGTAGTTGTGTGAGCTAGTCATAGAATGTGCTAGTGTCTACAATTCTATTTTATAGCTTATTTTTTGTTGCTGAACAGGCTGATGGGTCATAACAGTTGCTATAACTAACTCATCATAGTCATTCCCTAAGTTTGACTTGGTTAAAAAGATTGTGTATTCGGCAGAATTTAGTAATTAAGATCAGTGCAATCTGTAGGTGGCTCACATCAACTACGACGAATTTGATAATGCAATTTTAAATAACAAATTTAATCAAACTTTATACTTCACAATTCTTCAAGCAATTGAATATTTCGAAGCACCATTCACAATTGTAGATTTAATTTACAGAAAAGCTGGCTACAAATTTAACATGGGGATAGAATGTCTATGATAGTCAATAATAGAGTAGAATGGGGTGAAATTTTTTGTGTTACTGAATAAGATTAGCCTTTTTCAATTAGCCATAATTTATTAAATCCAAATGATGAAAGGCTGAGGAGTTCAGCTTCAAATAAGTAAAACTCTTAACTTCCCTACAGAATCAGTATGTTCCAATATATATATATTTTAACTATCCTTAACACCATTGTTCAGATAGAGATATCAATTCTGGATCAGCCGATGGTCGCTCGAACATGACTCAGTCTCTCCGAGTCTACAGAGGAGTTTTTTATGTGACTTATCTACCTTGTGTTTGGCAAACACACTGGAGTCTTCCCCGCAACATCGTCCAGCTACCAGATTCTCACCTAGCAACCTGAAGTAGAAAAGAATTAACATATGTTAGTTTCCTGTGTCAATCTACAATCGTTTCAGTGTGAAAGTTTGATTTGACTTTAACTTTGTTAGATTTGATTCATAGGAAACCTGAAAGATTTTTTTAAAGTTTGTTTATATGGTTTTAGAAAAGATTTATGTATTTGATTGGCTTGTGACTCGAAAATATTGGTACTGTGCATATAGTTTGAACTCAACTATATGTACATTCCTTAACTCATTTGCTGAAACCTGAAAGCCCTTCATGGTAATCAGTTTAAACTCTATGGTATTTTTGAGCAGGTAAACTGTAGGAAATTTAGTATTTTGGTTGGTGTGTTTATAGGGATACAAAATTCCATTCAAAACCTTTTTTTTCATTTGTTTGCAAGAAGAGTGTAAACTCGAGTGTTTCAAACTTCAAATTAAGTAGGCCCTTTACCGTTAATTTTAATTGGTGGAACTATCAATGGTTCATCAGATGATTATTGGAATCAACTGATCATTTCTAGGTTTTCTATTACAAGTGTAGCGAATTTGTCGATTGAATCAGTGCTATTCAATTTGTACGATCCAGATATTGATCAAACTTAACTTTATCATAACAATAATAAATAAACTAAAAATTCAAAAATGGACTATTAGTTAAGTTTTTATTTTCAATTTAAATATTTTTTTGTGTTCAAAACTTCAAAGATTAAAATCTAAATCCACAGACTGAACTCAGTTAATTATCGGCTGGAATTTGGTGAAGTAATGCCCTCTGTAAACTCGATTGTTGAATGTTCCTTGTTGAATTTTGTTTCATTACATGGTTGACATAATTTATCGTTATTTGTAACTAAAATAATTTTAAACTTTTTTTGTAGATAGTTTTTTGTAGTGGTGTAATTATTTTTAAATATTGTATGACACACTTTTTTGCAGGTCGTATTTAGTTAAGTTTTCTCGCTCCTTAAAAGTGTGACAGGCTTGTTTAAAAGACCAAAATTGTATATATTGTTTTATTGTTTGGGATAGTCTAAAAAAGTGTATTATATACTATTTCGATTTGATATTTTGTTAATAAAACTTAAAGGGAAGCTCATTAAAAGTTTTTTAATGTGTTTACGATTACTCTTGTACTGTAAAATAACTACAGTCGGGACCACGTAAGTTTGCAGTTGGCGGCAGCCAATCACAAGACAAGGCTAGTGCGATGTTGCCACATCGCCCGTTGACAACACTAATAATATTTTCACACTAAGTAAAGTAACACTGGTAACACTAAGTAACACTGGTAACACTAAGTAGTAAGTAATGGTAAGTTTATATACACTAAGTAATATTTTCAAATCAGCTGGTATTATTAGATTTGGCAACACCTCATTCGGTTCTCATTGGTTCATTCAAAACCATATGGTAAATAGACACTACAACTGCTCTCTCAACTGCAAACTTACGTGGTCTCGACTCTAGGCTTCTTTTTGTTCATAATTTTATCATCTGCAAAAAGTAGTTAAGTTTTTCTAATCAGCTGACTTGAATTTCTTTTTACTTTCAGCTGAAATTTCTTACATAATAAACTGGCAGGACCGCTATATTATCCTGATAGTTTTTCTTTCACTTTTGCTCCAGCAAATTATGGAAAGTGATATCAAATTTAAATTTTCTTTTTATACAAATTCATACCATAATGTTTTATTACTTTGATGCAATTGAATACTGTTTGATATTTATTTCAGTACAGATAGTTCATAACATAATAATAGTATTTTAAAACTGAGTTGCCACTTAAAAGTTAAAATACTCTTAAATTATTTCGGTTTTAAATCTGTGTATGCAACTATCCTTTGATTGTATACATTTTAGGTTGTTATATGATTAAACTAAATGAATTGATTTGATTTCAGTTTAATTTATTTACAAAGTTGGTGTTAGTTTCTAATATGTATATAGTTTTAACTCAAACTTAAAACTTTCACAGGCTGGTTTTGTGTACTGTAAAAGTTGGTAGTTATAAATTTATTTATTAGATGTGTGCTTATAATTGGAAGAACTACTAAATAATAGATGGATTTCCACTTTAAGGAAACAAATCTTTATTTGAATAACGATTATTAACCTTCTATCAAGATCAACCTATTTAGAACAATTGTTTTTTATAATATTTGTTTTGAGAGTCTGTCAATCTTGGTGAGACACGCAATGTGGTCAATTATTATGACAATTGCGATTTCAAGAAGTTAGTTTTTATATAGAAAGCAAGATGTACCAATTAGTTTTAGGCTGTAAAAACTATTTGTTTGTATATACAAACTGAAGAGTACACCAGTTTTTAACTGTACAAATAATTTATAAACGTCTGTAAAATAAAATAAAAAATTGATGAAACTAAAATCCCTTTGTGTTAAGGATTCCAGAAACTTGCCACTCACACAAAATATGATACATCCTTCAATTCTAATTTCAAAGGTTTAAATTTGACCATCCTGCTTTCAATATGAAAACAAAATATTTAAAATATTTAAACCTAAAATAAGGAGAAATGTCAAAAAAAATTTAGAACCACAAATACTTGGGTTTGAGAGACTAGTTTGTATGTTAATATGAAGAATTAAATCTTCTACTATCATATTTGAATTTCATTATTTGCATTTCACACATCATTGTTTGTGTACCACATATCTATTGTAATGAATGACTGTTAGTTCATAATATTTCTTCTTGCAAGAGTTTGAAGTGTTCATTCCCCCTTCGATGTTGTATGGGTGACAGTTGTTTGCCAAAATATGTATGTTTCCTCTATTAAGATACTTATTTATTTGATTATATTTTGTTTACCTACATTATGTAAATAAAAATATATTTTATACAAAACTAAAAAAAGAGTTTGATTTTTTTATAATAGAAAACCCAAATGGTGACTTGGTGAGTCAGTAGGCGGGTCCAATGCAGTGTGGGGTCACTCCTGCTATTTAAAATTAGTACAATTCAGTGTAATTTTAATATTTCAGTAAACTGAATATTTTCTCTTATTTCAGGGTAAAATTTACAGTTTTCAATCTACTATTTAGATATAACACCAGAGTACAAGCAAATTAACTAATGTAGAAAACTAAGTGTAGAAAATAACTACTAAAGTGAACTGTTTTAGACACTACTGGGAGTTTGTTATTTATTGATACCAACTCAATTGTATATTGTATACAAAAATTTTAAATAGTTTGCTGTGGGAAAAATTAATGTTATGTAAGCCAATTTGACCCCTTCTGCAGGGTTAACCAATAAACTTACGGGTGGCGTCGTCCTGTGATCCAGCTACTAGGAGGTCACGAATTGTGGATATTTATAGGTATGCACTGTGGATGTGATACTCTCTGGTGTGGATTAACGTCCGCACGAGTGAGTACTACGACTATCCGCAGTACTATCCTGATAATTAGACCAATTTGTATATACCAAGAAAAAATTGTGGTTCGGATTCCACTATAAACTGTAGGTCCCTTAGTTGCATTAGCTGTATGGGCTATTAATTAACAGCTGTGTCTAAGGAATGTCGGCCTCAGTCACTAACAAGACTACAAGATTGCGCCACTCATACACTCAACTCCATTCATACTTGGCTTAAAATACCTACTATGTATGGTCGGCATTTCATCGAACAGTATTTAAACTAAGTACTGGCATAGATAGACCATAGACTAACACAAGTAGACTTAGCTTCAACATTTACAATGGGAAGATAAGTCTACTTGTGTTAGTCTATGGTCTATGCCATGTACTTACCTAGTTTAAATTTATTGGTTAACCCTGCAGAAGGGGTCAAATTGGTTTACATAACAAAATGATGTTGGTGACACTGATCGCCAACTAACAATAAAATTGTCTTCAGCTGATTGATAAGGATGATAAATAATACTAAGGAGCATGTTTCGTCTATATGGTACAGTACTGGTGATAATCACTACGGATCAGTCAATTTGATTAAAGTATCATTATTGACATTGATATTTGGAGTAGATTGAAGTAGTAGTAGTATAGTATCAATAGTAATCAATAGTATTGAAGTACCGGTAGATGTATTATTCTATTGCAAAATCTGAATCTTGTTGACGCCTGTTTTGACATAACTTTTAGATGTTGAATCTTGGCATTTGCGGAAGATTACCCAGTAATTAAATACTGGATATATAGGCAAAAAATGAGTAAAAAAGGAAACTGAGTTGAATTTTAATGGCTATTATGGCATCCGATTTGTATAATTTGTAGCTTGATTCCAATCTAATGAGTAATTAATAAATTCATGTAAATATAATGCAATAAACTTAAGTGTAGTAAGACAACTTGGAGCCATTTGCGTTCAGTGCAGTCCCATAAAACGAATCGGAACCTCATCCTTCCCCAAGTGGTTCTCTGCAGAGCTCATCAATCTGGTTATTCAAAAGAAAATAGCCCGCAAGCGCTACAAGCAAACATTCCTTCCATTGCACTATTCAAGGTTTCGCGAGTTGTGTAATGTCTGCAGGAAGCTGAGTCGCACATGTCATAGAAACTATTTTTGCACTATTTCACATAGAAGATTCAATTCCTCTCAGCAGTAAAATAGCTTCTGGAGCTTTATTCGCTCTTCTGGTGGATCTCCTGTTATACCATCTATTATTAGTTTTAATGGCAACTCTTCCAATGAACCACAGGAGAGAGCTGAAATGTTCTCAGCTTTGTTTTCATCGGTTTTTCTCGAAGCCCGTAGTTTCACCACCTCCTTTTATATTAACTTAAATGCCAACTCTACACTACAGATCATCTCCTTCTCTGTATTGCAAGTCTTAGAAGCCTTTGGAAAACTTGATGTCATGAAAGGTGCTGGCCCAGACAATGTACCTCCGTCCTTCCTTTAACACTGCAGCGACACTTTGGTCCAACCTTTGACTATGTTATTCAACTTGTCCCCATTCAACAAGGAACATTTCCTGAGACTCTCAAGACGGTGCACATTGTTCTGATTCTTAAAGGAGGCGACCCATTGAAAGTTGAGAACTATTACCATCCTTGCATCAATGGGGAAGGTTTTTGAAATGTTAGGGCTCTCTCGCCTTACACCCTTTCTAAAACCGCCAATAAGTCTCAGTCAACATGGTTTTACCTCCTCCAGACCAACCTGCTGATATTTGAGGAAAGCATATATTACAGTTACAGTATCTGCTATGGGATCAAAAACAGCTTGATGTTGCCTAAAAATCGATTTTGGCAAGGCATTTGACAAAGTTGACCACTCCATCCTCATCAGCAAGCTAGAAGCTTATGGAATCCATGGCCAATTGCCTTTCTGGTTCTCTGACTATATCTGATGTATTGCCGGCCCCTGAGAGTAAATAGCCTGGTGCGCTTTCCCATGAATTTCTGCAAACCTCCCGTGTTCTTCAAGGGTCGCTACTCGGGCCACACCTTGTTCATCAACGACATAACGTCTGTTCTTCTCGTGGATGCTCTACTCTTTGCTGACGATGTGAAGACCGTGGTCTCCAAGTGATGATGACTTTGCACGCCTGCAGACAAGTCTCAGCAATTAATTATTGGATTGGTGCATTGTTAATAAAATGAAGCTAAATCTTTCCAAGTGATCCGTTGTGACTTTTGGCCGTATGCACAACCTGCACCATTTCCAGTATACACTGAATAACCAGCCCCTGGGAAGAGTGTATACAATATGAAGGATCTGGGTGTCACATTTTCTTCTGACATTTCATTTAATGAACATCATATGCATAACGACATATGCCGAAGAGCTTATAGGTTATAGGATGCTGGGTTTCATCACTAGGTCGACTCGTGGTATGACAAATGCTCTCGTATTAAAGACTCTACTCTTCCTTTGTGCGTCAGCTGGAGTCATACCTAGGTCCACCGCGGTCAATCTCCCCCGCGCTAGTTTCCGCAAGGTCTGCGGCCGGCGGAGCATGAGACCAACAATCCCTCCCACTTGCCTCTGAGTCGCACAGTTTGGTTTGGCCGACCTAACCAAACGGTGCGGCGGACAACTGGAGACTACTTCACTCGTAACTACGCCTGCAAAATGTAGGATACTTTACCAAAGCACTGCTGTATTGCGGGCTGACTAATGAGACCGTTTTCTGTAAAGTAGTAATTGTACAAATTACCGTTCACTTGCTTGGCTACGAGAAAATAATTATTCAATTGTCATATCTATTCCACGATTATTAATGGTTTTGAAATCCATACACCACTTTACTCACTAATATTAATGGTACAGATTAAGCACATAACATTAGAATAATAATTCACTTTAAACACAAATGCAAATTGTTAACGACAACATTATTACATTTATTAATTAAAGACAAATCAATCAAATAACAATAAGCCGTTTAATTATTAACACAAAAGGTTTCGTATGATTAGATTATGCATACTGATAAACCACCTATGGCCATCTATAATAATATTTATTTGGGTTTTCTTTTCCGAGTCGGGTTAGCTCTTCTACTCGGCCGATTTTCATAATTTTGGCCTCAAACTAAAGGTATGGACGCACTACAGATTTGCAATCAAGAATCGGCATTCATTTTTATTGACGTATATTTCGAGTTATGCAAAACTCATAAACTAACTCGTTCATAAACTAACCTCATAGTTCTTAGAATATTTGTATATTCAACCAGCTGTTAGTTATAACAAATTATATTGCACTAAAACAAACTAAAGATTTTATAGACTGTTGAAAAAATAAATTAGAACATCTATTATTTTAATTTTACTTTGTACTAGCTGTTTTGCTCGTTCTACGTACGGGAATCTTGTAGTAAGTTGAAACCTTATATTCAGAACAGGAGTTGGTTTGCATATATAGTGTGCATTTTTCCAGATATGCTAGCAAAACTATTACTGTATAGGAATACATATAATCCTTCGCAAATACAATATCTGACAGTTTCAAAGCCAAAACGAATGCTTCGCAATTAAATGTCACCCGATCGTGTTAGTCCATATTTTATATCTAAAAGGAATTGCTTTATAGATCTATAGCCCTAAGGTAGACCTGTAATTGAAAGTTACTTTTCACACTGGTTAAAAGAAGTTAAAAAAACTACCTCAACCTCACTACTGCACACTTTATTCGGGTTGAAATTTTCAATAACAAAGGTGCTCTTGTCTTTTCCAAGAAACACTGAGAAATAAGGACATTAATGCGTTACCAACAGACATACACACACAATAGCAGTTAGGGGATTTGCTACGCTTTAACCAAAGCAAATTACAAACAAAATAATTATTTGAAAGTTTTGATAGTGTCATCAAATATTATGATAATCGTTTTTAGGCCTAATCAAACTGTAAAATTTGTGTAAATCCGTTGGTAAATATATAAATAAGTAAATAAATACACAGTCCACAAAAAATTTATTCGTTAACAACGCCAAGCTTTAACAATTCATGATGGTTTGCTAAAAAATCTTTCAATAATGTTTTATCATTTCATAGCATAAACTAACATTTTGGAGTCCAGACAGAAAACGGAAAAATTATACAGTAGGACATCAATTAAATTTAATAAGAAATAAGGTGCAGCACTAACGATAACTATAGTTGTAAATATTGATGTGTTTCTACATAAAAATGATTCTTACTGCTACCACCGGTTCTAAGGAAAAGTATCAGTACCATAAACCAACGTTTACATTTAAGAAAAGAACTATAGTACTTGCAACCAATTCAAACTGTCCTTCTAATCAAACTGTTTTATATAGGTTTTAATTCGTTGGCAAATAAATAAATACACAGGCCACAAAACATGTAACATGTAACGTTAACAACGTAAAGCTTTAAAACTCACTATGGTTTGCTAAAAAAAAAACTTTCACTTGATGTGGTGCAGTACCGAAGTTATTAATCTCCCTTGGTTTTAAATGTCTTTTAAGTTTTCGAGAATCAAAGTTATTTCCCAATAATAGCATTAATTGTAAGCAACTTTCAATGTTAACATATTAATGACAGTTTGAAGAAACCACCTTTATCCAAACAAAGGTTTCTTATGTTAAATATTACGTAATCTCTCTCTAAACGATAATTGGTACATATATCTAGCAAATATTCGGAGGAAATGTGACAAAAAACGCACAAATCTGGGGTTTTGGACGTTTGTAGTTTTAGTTCCTAAGTAGGAAAAGTACCGATATCGTTGTCGAAATGTAAGTAGTAAAAACCAAAAGTGACACATTGGAAAATTGAGTTTAGCTACGTCTGTAAGTTAAACCTCTGTTACGATCACAGCAAAATCAGAAAGATCTTCCACGATCGCAGCAACATCCACGATCACCCAGTCATCCACTGCAGCTGTGATTTTTTACTTTGCACTTACCACAACTGTCCTTGAAGCGCCGTCAATGAATGGAAACCTTTTTTGTAAGGCACAACGTTTTTAATCTCACTTGGTTTGGATGTGCTAACAAAACTTGATCGGAAATGGTTGCGGTATTTGTAAACAACTTTTACTGTAAACATATCAGTGACAGCTAGAAGTGAGAACTAATCCAAACAGCTGATCGTTATTTCATCAAATGTAATAGTAAACATTAGGAGAAAATTTGACAAAAATCGAACAAAATTGGGTTTTTGATAACACGTTATTTGGTGTTCAAAGAAGCGAGGCCAGGTTTTTATAGCCAAAGACACTCTCACCAATCCAGTAAATACAGACAAATGATTAGAACCTTGATCGGTACTCTAGTTTTCTAGGAGTAGGCCGCGTAAAATGACATTTTGGCGTTACAGACGCAACCACAGAATGGACGGACAAACAGATAAACAGACATACAGACAGAAATTGAGATAAGACTCGTTTCGGCTTTCTTAGCCTATGAAACGTAAAAATAACCAAAAACTGCATGATTCTAAGCAATGTACAGACAAAACTGTAATTTTATTTATATAGATATTTAAATTATCTCTCGTCCTCTAACCGATTAAATAAACGTATCAATTATTAAAGCATTACACATAGTATAGAAAGTCAACCCTACGTATGTCATTTCATTTTCATCCAAATGCTGAATTTGTGTCGAAAACGCTGATTGTTCAGCTGTTACGTTAAGCAAATTGTATTATACCAAAACCTAGAGTAGAATGATAGCGTCGGCTGCTGGACTTTTTAAAATTTTAAACTTAATTAAAAAAAACTGAAACCCTAAACTAAAATTGTGGCTTCGACATTCCCTAGTTCCCAAAATTGGCTTCTTTCAAATCTTTCTTTCAACGCAAAAATGATGAAAATCAGTCAAGTGGTTGATTCAGAATCGTGAAATAAAAAAAACCTGTTACGTTTTAATATATAAGATAACGTACACATTTTTGTAATATTCCTGGAATTAGTTTGGGTTTTTATTACTCGATACTTAAATTATATAAATAGCCAAAGGCAAGACAACGTCTGCCGGCTTCAGCTAGTTTTTTGATAATCCTATCTCCTCTCTGGCATTATTTAATTCGAAAATGATTATTGCATTATAAAGTGATTTCATACGTTGTAGGCCCACTTATTATGTCTTACAGTATACCCCTTCAATCACCGTTAAAAGATTAAATACACCTATAAAGAGTTATTAAATTGTGAGTGAAAATAGAATGATAAGTATTTGTTATTTAATTAGAAGAAGATTTACCTAAAAATGGGGCCCATTGGCTTCCTTATGGGGCAAGAATAAGTGACCCAATGTCCCCAGTGTCAATAAGCAAACTTTTTTAATTAAAAGAAAACTGCTTTTCGTGGTGGGCCCTCCATAATAGTAGGCTATTTTTAGGACGCATTCATCCCTTAGCCACCTTCCTAAGATAAATAAATTATTACATATGAGTTATGAATTTCAAAATGGAAAAGAGTGTTTCTTCAGCGTGTAGATTCTTAATATAATAATAATACGACATATTATAATAACGAATAATATGACAGATTAAAGTGTTTTCCGTACGTAAATGTGAGTGAGTGTATGTATAATTGAAGTAACATAAATTATGGAAGCAGCCAGATTGGGTAAAATAAAATATGTAAAAACAACAATTCATTTAATTTAAATAACAACCCCTAATTATTCGGTCCACAATGGAATGACATGCCGGGCACGTTATCGGTACTCTTACTTGAGTACCATCTCCATTAATAGAGAATAACTGTTGAGAGACAAATGCCCTCAAACACCAAACACCTACTACAAAACACGGGGTGGCCACAGGGGGTGCAAAGCCTCGTGGGCTGCATAACACCGCAGAAGCGGAGCGGCGCGGCGGTTCGATGACCAGAGCGTCCAGTTTTGCGAGCAAGAGAACAAAGAGTTTGCGTTTCTTGAAACCCAAACAAAGACTGATGTGTTGGGGTGCGAGCTTTCTCTCGGCGGCAGGTAGCTGGTAGCTACAGCCGCGACAAGGGTCGCTGCAGTTGTAGCTAAATAATATCATCGACGCAATTACGGCGGTGGATAGATATTGTTAAAATAAAAATGAATTATAATAATTATCATAGTTCAATGTCCTAATTAAGAGCTTAATTGTTACGCAAAAACCTTATATCAGACAAATGTGCTTTATGGACAGATTTCGCGTTTAAGTCCCTACCACGTGCAACACTTGGTTTTTTTAGCAAATTTTCCTATAGGAAATCAATAGTTTCGTAGCAAACGTATTGACTGTTTACAATAATTAACATATGTTCTTCTTCTCACTTTTAGTTTCTGCCAACAGTGGTTGGAATTTCATAACAGTGTTTGTTTCCCATGTTAATCTTATGGAGAAATACGAAACTTTATAGGACCTCTGGGCCTCACTCTCTAATTATTTCCCTAAGCAGAAGGTTTCCTGCACAACTTCACGTTACGCTCTTTCCAATGATACCAAAAACATGCCAATCGGTTCAGTAGTTTCGGAGGAGTAATTGTCACAAAAAACCTGCTTGCGTATTAAATAAGTAACTAGTGTACCTGTTGCTCGAATTCGAGCAATTGCTAAGTATTACAGGCGTTATTTTAAAATGAACAACACTCATAATTTCTGATGACTAAGATTCAACTCAAAGATTATGGAAATACTCAAGATGTACATAACAGATCGATATAATCAACATTTCTTGTAAATATCTTATCATATTTCAAAATCTGGTCTTGTTTTTTAGTGTTTTCTACAAATAGCCTAACTCATAGCCGCATTAGGTTGTCCATAATAACGATTTTAAATATAAAAAAAAAACATTTTTTCTATTTCCTCTCGTTGGTGGTTTTCTATGACTTTCCTATGTTTCCATAGTTTGCAAATCGGCTCTTTCAATGATTACTAAGAAATGCAGCACAGTCAGTGTTAATTCAGTTTTCTTCTTAGTATATCAATTTATCCAGGCTCTTTTGCTTTTTATATTGTAATAATTACGCCAACCTAAATTCAAATACAGTATTAAATATTTCATTTCAACCAAGTAAGTAAATGTTTGTAGCAAACTGTTAAATTAGCAGACTTATTGACTGTTTACAATATTGACATATGCTCTTCTTCTCACTTTTAATTTCTGACATCAGCTGGAGTTTTATAACAATATTTGTTAATCCCATGTTAATCTTATTGAGAAATACGAAACTTTAAAGGGCTCCAGGGCCTCACTCTCTAATTATTTCCCTAAAAAGAAAGTTTCCTGCACAACTTCACGTTACGCTCTTTCCAATGACACCAAAAACATGTCATTCGGTTCAGTAGTTTCGGAGGAGTAATTGTCACAAAAAACCTGCTTGCGTATTAAATAAGTATAGATAGATAGATATACTGTTATAGTGTCCCTGTTGCTGTTTTCTTTTTAGTATATCAATTCATCCAGGCTCTCTCTCTTTTTTCTATTGTAATATTTGCGCCAACCCAAATTCAAATCTTTATAATTAATACGCTACATTACACTTTGTCGGTTGAACTCCTCCGCCATTTCTTAACCGATTTTATCCATTGACGTCTCATTGGAAAGAGCGTGTCGAGTAGATCTGCAAACTTGCCTTACATTTATGAAAAAGTCCCTTAAGCTCTGCCCCAGTGGCTTTAAAGGTTCCCATGTTTTCCTTATGAAGAACATAATTGTTTACATTTTGATCAGCTGTATAATTTAATTGCTGTTATTTATCTTTCAATTCAACGAAACGCATTGGGTTCATTTACTGATTTTGGCTGAATAGAAATGAAATAAATGTACTACTTTTAGTCCAGTCAATGAATGATCCAAAAGTAGGTGTAGAGTGCATGAGCAGGTAACTAAGCGATTCCTTCAGAAACTTGTTCAGGGGGCTTAGGGTGTTAACATACCAAAAGTCCTGACTCCTAGGTGGTGAGCCAGGGGGTGGAGGGGGGAAAAAGGGGGGGGAAAAGGTACGCATTTTGGGTTTTTTTATTATATCTCGAAAACTATCAACTTTTTGTATACTATAGTAAATTATAAAATTGAAGAAGATTAAATTTTCTACAAGAAAAATATATAATGTGTTTATTTTGGTTCAACAGATTACGAGTTATAACTTATTTAATTGATATCTTATTAAAATACTCCTTCCATAAGAAATGCATGTAAATTAGTATGCGAAATGGGGCGAATCCTATCCGCCCAAAGGAAATATAATTGATATTCTGGAAATCTTGACAAAATTTCCAGTAATTTGACACTTTAATAATGAAATTTTGTCAAAAATTAAAGCGAGGGCGAGCGTTTAAAAATGGGATGATTTAAGGTTTTTTTTTATATTTCCAATAAAAAAACACCAAAACTTGACATTTTGTTACCTTGCCCTCGCCTTAATTTTGGATCAATTTTAATGATTAATGTGTCAAATTACTGGAAATTTTGTCAAGATTTCCAGAATATCATTTATATTTCCTTTGGGCGGATAGGATTCGCCCCATTTCGCATACTAATTTACATGCATTTCTTATGGAAGGAGTATTTTAATAAGATATCAATTAAATAAGTTATAACTCGTAATCTGTTGAACCAAAATAAACACATTATATACTTTTCTTGTAGAAGATTTAATCTTCTTCAATTTTATAATTTACTATAGTATACAAAAAGTTGATAGTTTTCGAGATATAATCAAAAAACCCAAAATGCGTACCTTTTTCCCCCCCTTTTTCCCCCCTCCACCCCCTGGCTCACCACCTAGGAGTCAGGACTTTTGGTATGTTAACACCCTAAGCCCCCTGAACAAGTTTCTGAAGGAATCGCTTAGTTACCTGCTCACGCACTCTACACCTCATTCCTTGACTGGACTATTTAATTTACAATTTAAATAATCGAAAAAGCCTTGGCAATTTGATATATTTTACCTCCTATATAATGAAGAACACCTACAGTGTGAATATTCCCACAAAAAATGAACAAGGATGTTAGTCGAAGTGTTACTATTTTGTAGGAAACACGGACTTAACTTTATGATTATATTGGCAAAGGAAAACAATCTAAGGCTGAATTAAACTGTTACGGCAAGGACATTAAATATATGTTTTATTAAAAGTCAAGAGATTTAAAATAATATGACTACATCCAAAAAACTTTAATAAAACTTTCATTGAAGGATTTGCATTATTCACATTTAAGGGAAACAAAAAACCATCTAAACAATATTAGGCCTTTCAATCCTGCATTTTTTCAGGTAAATTTATCCATTGAGTATACACGTATATAATTGAATATACGTGTACTCAATTACATAACATACGTTATAACAGTAACTAGCCAAATTATTCCCAATTGAAGCAAATACAATTGTGATAGAGAGGTTATGCAGAAAATCAGGCAGTTCTTAAGTAATGTAAACAAAATGTTATCGTTGTAAAAAAATTACAGAAATTTGTAAACGTACTGGCAACAATGGGTAGTACCATGCAGACTACATTATCATTGACGAAGATCAACATGGACAACCTAATGCGGCTATAAGTGGGAAATATTTGTAGAATACACTAAAAAACTAGATCAGCTTTTGAAAAATTATAAAATATTTACAAGAAATGTTGATTATATGGAACTGTTAGGTACGTGATCTATGAGTTGAGTCTTTTAAACTCATCGGAAATTATGACTTTTATTAGGTTTTAAATAAGTTATTTGTTTTTAAACAACTACCGTACTTTACTTCTTCGCAATTGCTCGATTTCGAGCAACATGTACACTTGTAGTAAAATGTTTCATTTCAACCAAGTGTTTGTAGCAAACTGTTAAACTGTCAAACTTCCATTACTATCCAAACTATCCATTATTTCGTAAATTGCCCTTTAAGGTCATAATTCATTTCTAAAGCGAACTTTCCATATACCTACCTAATGTTAAAAATACCTTAGCTGTATTTATTTGTTTGTTATTCTTTCAATTTATTTCCTTATTAAAATAAGTGTGTTTTTTTTTGTATTAGGTACTGTATTCTGTGTTAAAACATGTAGCACATGAAATGGTTGATATCACCTCATTTTTCAGGATTCTCTACGGAGAAAATTTGTTTGAGTAGGTTGGCGTATGTCTCAAATCAAAGAAATAAAATGACTCGACTTAAATTACTTAACACAGGTTATCAGTAAGGCATATAAGGTTTTCTTAAGTTCTCGATTCTGGAAACACTTTGTTGCAGCATGTTACCTCGAATTGAAGCAGATCGTTTAGCATTCATTAGAAGTCATCAGTTAAAACTGAGAGCATAAATACCGGTAATGTAAGTGAGCCTTGACGACGCAAATAGAGATATTTAAAATTAGTTTCTAATAAGTTTTCAAACAACTCTAAGATGTAACTAAAACTATTTGAATTTAAGCTTAATGTTTTTCTTGGCGTTATGTTTCATATGCGGCTCATTGAGCCTCACGGGTTCTCTAGTACAATACAATAATTGAAAATATGATGTCATTTTGAGAAATTTTACAAAACTACAACATAGCAGCGCATAAATAAAATATTATTAAAAGCAACAAAGATTAACAATCCATTGATTAAATGAATGGAAAAGGCGTTCCTGTCATCCCACAATACAGCGGGGTTTGCAAAAGTTATACTAGTTTTTGCAGGCGTTGTTTCGTATGGTACTCAGCCATACATATACAATAAGTGCCGGCTATGTATAACAAGCTTTATTTTTACAATGATTTCCTTGTAAAATCAAATAACTCAATTGTTAATATAAGTGTAGTAAGAAGATTTGTTCACTCATCTATTATTACAATTAATACAATAATAACATTCCCCAAAAATTTAAGTTGCCTTTTTTAAAATAAAACTTATTATGATATCTTCTGGCCAAAAGTTTAATTATCGTTCTGATTTTAAAATATTTATTTAACATTGCAAAGTTTAAAGTAAATTATTCACCTACTATAGGAGGGTTTCGAAAAGGGTAATTAACTTCAAAAAATACAAAAGGATTTTTTTATTCTAAGAAAATAAGCAGAAACCAGATTTATTTATCTTAGTAGCAAAAATGCTATACAAATATATAGCACGGGTTACTTTTGTATTAGTCTTACTCTTATCCCATTTAAATGCTATGATAATGATAGTATCAATAAACAAATGCATATTAGTTATGTAAAGGAGACTTTGTCCTGACCGCACCAGCCTAACAGATGCGTTGGCCACTGGCAACAAGGTCTACCGGCAGCAAACACGACTACATCCCCTTCACCCGTCACGGAACTGGTTCAGCTCGGACATTTCGCACCACCAATCGTAGGTCAGGTTGGTGGTCGTAGACCTTGTTGGCCGCGGACCTTGGCGCGTCCCCGCGTCAGCTCCTGGAGTATGCCAGCCCTGTATTGTCCCCCTACCACCTCTGCGTCTGATCGATAAGTTGGAAGCTGTGCAGAGGAAGGTACATCATAAATGTTTTCTTGTATTGACTCAAAAGCCTCGTATAATATTATTTCCTTCTTTTCCTACACATCAGTGTTTTGTCAGTTATAAAACATCTAAATTAATAGATAATTTGCGTGCTTGCTCTAAACCTCCGCGGTGCGAGCGTTCAGTGGTGTAACGATCCAGCCATCCCATGCGGTGTTGCCACTTCGAACGCCGCAGCCGTGGTTAAAGGCGGTCGTGCAAGGACTCTTGAAGGAAGATATTGTTTCTGAAGTAATTACAAATCAGCCCAACACTTTACATAGTTAGGTAGAATGCTTTTATTAATAAGGTCGGATTATGATGAGCTAACAAAATAATAACTTGCATCTTCTAGTCCACAACAAAGCTATAGCAGGATTTGGGATTTATCCTAAAATACGTTTACTATGTGCTTTGGTGTCATGTTGACATATTTCAGTGAAATTAAAGGAGCCAAAAAAAGACAGGCATAAAAAAGAGCACTATTCATTATTTAATTATTTACTATGAAATTCGTATACAGTACGTGTGACTTGTTTGGATACCTGCCTAATTATGATGTTTTTATTTGTTAATCTTTTATTAACTATAATCATTGGTGTAATGTAAAATGTAACTTTAACGCTGGGCCGTTTGTAAAAGTGATTGGTGGTCTTTGGTTTGTCCAATGTGTCGTCTGCAAGGATCTGTTTGGTTTTCTTCTGTATTGGGTTTGTTTTGTTTTTAGATTGTGGAGTAGATTATGTTGTGTGGCCCAGGCCAGGACAAACTGCCTAGTATTTTGCAAAGAGTTGACTGAAAACTGTCCAGGGACATATTTGTATAGCCACTTTTTAAAACAAATCGTGTTAATAAAATGTATTTTTACGTTTAATTGCAATTTTAATTGTCTAATAAGTTATTATTTCCTAATACCTTTTCTAAGGTTCAAGACTAACATTAGGTAAGTAGCCTAGTTGCAAGTAAAAATATTAGTTAGGTATCCCTAACATTGATTCTTCTAGCCACCAACTAACTTGCATCTTAACAATACGTCTAACTTACATTAGTAAATAGGGTTTAACACTTTGTACTATAGGGTATGTTGCAGCATGTCCTAGCAAATAAAGTAGCACACCAACCTTTTAAAGGATAAAATTATTGTAAACTAAGAGTTAAGTTAATAAATTCTAACCCTTCAGTAAGTTGTTATTAAAATGCCTAATTTCAGTCTTAACTAGCATCTTACAATTCAGTGAGTCTTTGGATTCCAAATTTGAAGTGAAATATATGGTACTGGTTAGTTATGGATGCATCCAGTGTTCGATCATTTGTAAATTGAGATTCCGGAACTGTGACATATTTAATTTGATTTGTACCTATTTATGCCAATATTTTGATCTTTCTGAAAGAGAGGTACCGGAACTCCGTTTGGCCACGTTCCCCCGCAAATCGAGCACTGGATGCATCCACCTTTTACTTGGAGAGAAACTACAACTACAACTGCCGTACTGTTACTTTGGTAGCCTATCATACGGAGACCACTTATTTTAGAGGAATTTTTCAACCGAAGACAAAAAATAACTAGGCCTACATGATTGGAAAGAACATACTTTAATTGACTTACTGTCCAAATTTGACATCATAACGAATAGTGGCCTTTGAGTTCTGCCTCCCAGAAAGGCAGCGATGTCGGCGAAGATTGAATTGAATGCGCCGCCGCCGCTATACCTACTCCGCCAAGTAGGTATACAGCTCGCTGTGGCGGTAATGTTAGGTTGGGTTATCATAATACTTATATGTTTGTAGGACTTTCCTCGTTTCGTTATGATTCAAACGATACCAGATGAGTCATACTTTCGCCCGCCAAATACCCCATATACAGGCAGTGACAGGTGATGCGGACGCTCCTGTCAACAACCTGACCTTGGCCTATTTGGAGGGGATTTGGCGTGTTAAAGTATTACTCATCTGGTATCGTTAGATTCATAACGAAACGAGAAAGTCCTACAAACATATTTATGATAAACCAACCTAACATAACCGCCGCAGCGAGCTGTATAAGGGTGGCATCTGGATAATACCAAAGTACCGCAGTACCTTTCTGTACTAAACTAACAGTATCAGCCACGCCAGACTTGATCAACTTGTTTGTCTCAGTCAGTCAAATTTGCATGGATGTTGGTAGGCCTATGATCCATCCTGTGATATAGTTATGTATGTATCGTATCATCAGTTGGTCAGGTAACCATGACCCATTATATTACAGTACCGGTACAATAATTGTTTGTAAACCTTATTTAACATAAGTTAACTGTTTGTATTTGTTTCAGCTGCAAATCATTTAAAAAGGAATGATGCTGGCTATACCATGTTTACTTCTAGCAGTTGTAGTAGCAGCTCAAGGCGAAGATATACACACTACCAAAGTTTTCATCATGACGATTGGACCATGGTTTTTCAATTGGACTGATACTAAAAGTAAGAGTAATTAATTTAGTTGTTTTTGGAAGTCAAATTTGTTAGCTCATTGCTTTTGGTTAGCTTATTATTGTAAATCCTAACCAGTTTTGTACTAAAGTAAGCCAACTAATGAACACCATCTTATTTTTAAAATCATTTTTTTCAGCCTAAAAGTATGTAAGCAGACTTTGTAGGCAAGTCTTTTTTTGGTTGTATTGGAAATACCTACATTTAACTTACCAATCAAGCCTGATCTCTCTAAATTAGGCCTCCTGACTCGTTTATAGTTCAAAAGAATTACAAAATTTGCTTACTAATTGCATATGTCATCCATCGACTTCTGGTACTATGTGTTCCATATACACAGCAGCCTAGTATTTAGGGCAATGTCGCACCAGCCCAACCATGAACAGTTTAAGGCAGTTAGGCAGGTATAGATAAGATGCAAGTAAAACAGTGTGCACTAGTAAAAATGTGACTGGTCGGACCTTGTCTTTTGGTTAAAACCTATTGAATGTTAAAGCCCAAACTATAAGTCGCGCAATGTTTACCGACTTCACTCCAACCCGCAGAGCTCGCAAGCTCTGACTGATCAAATAGAAAGTGTGTTCTTCCAAGCTGTTTAATACTTTTTGTGACAGAATGTCGCAGTTAAATTTTGACACATAGAGTTTTCTTATGACTATATTTTAAAATCCTCTGTCAATTTATCTTCATATTGGTGTAGCTCCCTCCCCCCCTTAAAATGTAGCAAACTGGCTTCTGTAGACCAGACAGCCAGCATCGGATGCATCCATTATTACTTTCTCTTTTTCTAAACGTACCTACAATACAAAAGCACTACTATTGCCAGGCTTTCAATGTCTTATCTTGACACTGAACAGGTAGGCTATAACATTCCTTGTTGTGGTCATGGTCGTGGATGTGTCACGGTAGAGGTCAGGTTAGTGCGAAATCCCCTAATCACTGCAAAGTAGTGCGGCCCTCCTCTTTTTCCTTGCTAAAACCATCTCGCTAAAAACTTAATAACTAATAATATTTCTGACGACTTAATTTTAGGCTAACGAAAATCTGTTCTCTCTAGTGATTGCACATGAAGTATTTCATAGTTTAAACTTTTAAGTTTTTCAACATATTGTTTCTTGCTCCAGGCTCCCATGTAGGTAACCAGTTCTCTTATCGCCCATCGCTGTTGGACTCTCCTGACCTCCCGTCGTGGATGTTTTACACCTTCAGTGAGAAACACAACCAAGGATTTGTGTATGGAGCCCCACCATCACAGCAGAAAGACCTTCAGGTGAGGCTAGGCCGTTTAGTTTGCTTGGTGCTTATACAATTCTTAAATATTTCCGTTAATTTTACCCAAATTTAGATTTTTACAACCTAAGTTATTGTTTTTCTTTTAATTTTTGAATTCAAGTTATTTTAAGCAAAATTAGAAGACCTGATAAAACAAGTTTGACAGAAACCGCATTCAAAACGACAAATATCTTGGTGCCACCTTCCCCCCTAAGAAGTTTATAACCATGGAAATGATCAATTTTGTGGGACTATAAAAGATCGAGTACTTACTGCATGGGACCCTTGTCCTGGAGACCCAAATTCAAACTCAATCAACCCAATACAAGGGGGAAGGTGAACCTTACAGAGGCATGAGGTTATAAATTATGAATTAACATTATATTTAATCAAAATTAGCACTTTCCCTTAGCCCCCTTGTTTTCTCCTAATCACACCACTGTAAATCACGAATATCAATATATATTGATACTGCCAAGAGTCGGTGGTTTAGCTGCATGTCCACGTATCTACATATCAAGGTTAGGTCTCTTAAATATTGAGAACCATCTCTCTTTTGGAGACTGTAGCCTATTCATTTGTAGATGAAGCCACACGGCAACAAATTAAATCATCACACGATGATTTAATTTGTTATAGGCCTACTTTAATACTTCTCATTGAAATGGCGACCATACGATACTCACTTTTGGATCTTTTGCTAGTGAAAACAAGCGGAGTAGAACCTAAGTACTTTTCACTCTAGACTCATCCCTCAAAAATGAATCTAATGGGTGCTGTTTTAATAAAGGTATACTTAACTTATAGTTAAACTAGGTTACTATTACAAGAACCCAGTGTTATATCTTTAAATTTGTTTACAGATAGAGGTGGTGGGGCTGAACAGGAAAAACTATGAAGCTAAACGAAGAGTAATCAAGATGAATGTTCTTGAGAAAGATGGTAAATTTAATTGTAATTTAATTTATAAATCATAAAAATGATACAGCTGGGAATAGTCTTATATTTTAGAGAACAGTGTCATTTTGTTTATTTTAACTTTATATGAAAGTTATTTGCCACTAGTATAGCTGTTCCCACAAAACAATGCCTCCACGTGAATTTGTACTAATATTCTCTAAGTTCCAGGACTAGTTAATCAAGTCCCTGATTAAAAAAGGTGTTCTCATCACTATCGCCAAATACGGAAGAAAATTATACAATCAAGTTCTTAGAGGCCCAGCAACAGCAGATTCACTGGAAAAATTCATTTTTTTAATTATTAGGAAGCTGCTCTATGTTCTTTTTTCACTTGAAATTTAAAAGTTGTTATTCAAATAGTTCACCTTATTAGTAAGCTTTTCGGTTGTAAAAACATCTAAAACTTTAAAGAAGCAAAACACATAATCCTGTTGTAGAGCCAGCTCTCTACGAGGTCCATCTGAAGGTAGACAAGTTGAACGTAGAAGACATGTTGGAGTCGGAAAGATACAATCGGTTGTTGGACGTGTTCCGTCGCACGCTGTGGCCTGACAGTCAGGACGACTTGTACATAACCTTCCTCGCCTCAGCGGTCCATCTGGGCGCAAGACTGCCTCTCAACCCAACTGATGGTGAAGGGTGAGTAAAAATTATATGTGATTATCCACGCCATTGTCCTGTTATTACGCTTTTTTGTAATGAAAATGTTCTAAACCTTGTTACTGCCACTATTTTTAATATCTGTCGTGTTGTCAGTATTGTGATGCACATCGGTAGCAGAGCCCCGTTCTCACAGACACTCCTAGATCTACAGAAAGAGGTCAGTCCATTGCAGTCCAAAGGTCAAACTAACTGTCCAGACTTCAAACACACCTCTGTGGAACGCTTCTTCAAGCAGTACAACTTCTCTTTGGATTGGTGTGCTTTCTCCCTGGTGAGGATATTATTTGTCTATAGAACATATTTTGCAACAATCAAACTTTTAACAGAATAATAGTTTAAAAGTCGGTGTCTTTTTTTTGGTTAAGTTTTTTGTTGGTTTCTGAAAAGGTTTGTGATGTCACCTCAGTATGAACCATAAGGCTCAGCCCCAAAGCGAAATTCCGGGTGACAGTGTGGGAACAAGACAGTGTGAATGTCGGAGAACAAGAGTCTGCAGATCCTTTAAATTCTCTTTTTCCAGTTAAAACAAAATTTACAAAGTAAACAATATAAGTTCAATTTTTTTATATTTATTCTTGGTTGAATAATTTAAAATTACTCTTAAATACTTATTTTAGTTTGTTGAAACACACTACAGTAGACCCCCCCTTAACCGACCCTAATGGGACCGGACCTAGGTCGGATAGTTCAAAAGGTTGGATAAAACGGGCAATCCCTAAAATCATAACATAATGAAGTACTATTCATTTAGAATTATATAATCATTATTTTGAAGTCATACTTGCATTATTTATAAAATAAACTACTCTTATCTCCTTTTTCATATTGATAGAAATGTCACAAATAAACACAAAACACGGTTAAGTCAAATAGGCCTACTTTCAGTGAATATATTATAATACTAGGCAAGAGTCAATAAAATCCCTATTTTAATAACTTTACTACTGTAGTGTATTAATTAATGCTTTCCAAATACATCGTAATACAGTACAGAACCTTTTGTCGTCATTAAAGATACAAGCGACAATTTTCTTACAAGACAGGACGTTTATTTATGACCACTCACTCCGTTTGAGGCACAAAAACTATCTTGACCTTGGAGTTGTTAACCCCCTTTCCCTGCCTTCCTTACAAGTTGCATTGTTTGTTTACTCCAGCGATGAGATAATCAGTTCTCAAAATCGTAACGCACTTTATGATGTTATAAATTTGCCGCACAGATAACATATCTGATCAGATGTGCTCAAGCTACGAGCGATGATGACAAACTGACAATAGGCTATGCTATATTTTTTGTGATCAACACAAAATAACTTATTGTTAGTCATATCCTGTGGAGATAAGCGTATGGTTCAGTTCACATCGCCCAGCGTGGGAGCGGAAATGCCGAGATTCCTAGAAAGCGGCGGTTAAACCGAGCTGCTCTCAAAGCAAGGTCGGTTAAAACAAACTGTATTATTTTACGATCAAAGGCGGATAATCCGATTATCGGTTAATACGAGGTCGGTTAAGAGGGGGTCTACTGTACTCAGACACTGAATGATTTCTCTGCTATCTTTTGCCTTCTTTGTACAATAAACTATTCAACCAATTATCACTGTTGTAGAGTTTTAAACCATCAAACACACAAGAAAGTCCAGACAGAAACCCCGAGACAGCTGACACATCACAACAATGGCAACCTGTTAGTCAGCAAGAGTTGCCAACCCGAAACTACCACTCGGAGCTTGCAGTCACATTGATATTGCCACTGTTCTGCTTCATCGTGTTGGCCGCACTGCTAACATTCATCCTATGCTTCCAGCAAGACACTGTGTGAGTAATTCATTACAGTTGATTATTATTCACATTTAGCCTACTATGCATAGTAATAATCATGCATAATAATTTACTTGCATGCATTTATTATGCAAGTAATTGTCAATAATTATGGTGACAATTGTATATTTTAGCTGAAAGTGCTAAGCTAGTTAGTCACTTTGTGTACTTAAAGAATTTGAGTTTATAGTTGTTAACTTAACTCAATATAACCTAACACAAAGCTTTAATGACCTGTTTTAATCTATAAATGAATTGATAGTGCCCAGTACAAGCACTTTCAATTTAGTTTGTCCAAAAACGTTAAAAGTAAAAAGCCTTTTGTATCGCTTTATCTAATTGTGCACAATATAACAATTGCAGTATGATTTCATAGATTTTTTAGGCTACAAATTGTGTTCATTTGTTTAGTTACTAGGTAGAAACCTTTTAACCATCTAAGCAGCTCAAAACCCAGTTTTTACAATGAAATAGTGCCTGGACCATTGAAGTAATTAAGTTAAAGTTTAATCGTGCATGTGCTTCATTCCAACGGTTTGTAGTTGCAATTGCTAGAGCCTTGAGTAAATCATCAGGTCTAATTATACTGATCATCAACATCAGGAGAATGCTGTATGTTCTGTTGAAGTTAGGGTTGTGCTCGTGAAAAGAGATAGGATAACTCATCTAAATTAGAGATAGAAAAAATGTAGGCACATTAAACAGACAGATAACTTGACCATATACTGTAGAATAGATGACATGGATTACCTGAAAACATGATTGACTACCTTTTGTTGGTTGCAAGGAGTTGAAGTTTTTTGACCAAAAGCCGTATGTACTGATAAGTTCAAAACAGCTGTAGTAACTTCAACTAAACAAGACCGTTTGACTGTAGCACATGTAATAGTAGTTTACGCAACGATTGCGTTAAGTTAGTCTTTACGATACGAGTGGAAAATTTAAGGCACGAGCCTTGGCGAGTGCCTTAAAAACTTCTACGAGTGTCGTAAAGACTATTAACGCGAGTTGCGTACACTACTTTACCTACGACAGTTTTTTAATTACTAACTATCTGGTTTTTAATTACTAAAAATCACTACTCATTACTTCTTAGAGAGGTTATGTTTTCGTTTATTGTCAGTGCCAATGAAAGGAAAGTGATGTGACTTATTGTATAATCAGCTGATTTACTGTAATTACGTGTTTGTAAAACTTAGTTAAAAAAATACGTTACCTTTTTCAGGGAATGTGTTCTGCTAGCAACATTCTTACCATAAATACTGCATCAGGTACAATTAGGAAAATTTTGCATTTTGTTTTTGACAACTGAAAGATTATAGTGAAACTGTTAATTTACAGTTAGATCTCAGCATCGAATATTATAGAATATTATAAACAGTTTGTTCTCTCATTTCCATCTCGTCAACTTCACTTTCACTAACTGACATTATTAAAATCAGTTTTCCTTTAACTTCCACAAACTTAGGTTAAGAATACGCGAGTATCAACAGGAACAAGTCAGATCAACAATTAAATTGGTCAACTGATCAGCTGATCAGCTGATTAGTTGACGTTCGAAGCATTACAATTTTAATTCTTTTCTCTCGATACTTGAACCTCATTGGTCCGTTACCTGTGTTGATATGAGAAAAACTATGCTGATATGAAATGAAACTATGCTGATATGAAAGTAAACAGCTGTTAAGTGAAACTTTTCAATTCTAAGAACTGAACTGAAATGGCTACTTTAAAAAACGGTCGTAGGTAAAATAAATTTTCTTAACACCCAAGCTCTAGGGAGAGGCAAGGCAATCTAGACTACTTTAAAAACTTGGATGAATAAATCTTTTCAGTTTTGGACCTAAATCTCCAAATCACTGTACACTGTACAGTGTTTTTGCAAATTCAAAATTACATACTGTTAATTCTATTTTTAAATACTCGTCAATGTTATTTATAATTTCAATCATCAGATTTGTAAAAAAATATTTTAAATTCCCTTAACTTTCTTTGACACTCACTGTCGAATAAACATAAGCATGTATCTCAGTTAAATGTTTATATTAAATTATTTAACTTGTAAAGCAGTAGTGCAATTTCATTTAGCTAGACTATTAATTTACTGCTTTTTACTTACTACCTAACCAATGTTGATTGTATAGTTAGTTTCCAAATTAATATTCCAGGATACAGAATGCATCAGCTGCCATCATAAACTCCATATCTGTAATGTTTGAAGGTCTTGTAAGGTATGTTGCTGAGTTTGTAGAGTTGGCAAACATTCTCTCTTATCGCTAGTGTGACTTGAGTGGTGTGGTGTGTGGAATCGTATAGACACAACCAAAACATACAACAATTTATCTTAAATTTGCTCCTTGATGTTGATAGTTTTTACATTGCATGAACATAAAACCGTTTTATCACAGTGATTTAACAATCATGTCATAGATGTTGGGACACACTTTTGTGCCACGACTCTGACATCATCAACTGGTAGACAAAATATTCTAGTCAGAATCGTCACACAGCTTAAGGGCTTAAGGGCTCTACCCCTGCCATTGCGTCCCACGCAAGGATCTGGGGCAACAGTGTTCCCGAAGGCTACGTTTCACGTAGAATCAAAGTTAGGGTTTCATTTTAATGAGGATTAAATTATCTAAAATATGGTGGTTGCAATATGTTTACTATTGTACCATAAGCCTGAAAATCTTCCTTTGAATGTAGACAAAAAATTACAATTTTTAACTGCTGTAACTTTTTATAGAATCGTTACTTTAAAATTCTGAAACCAGGATCACATAGGTTGTTCCTTGTTCTTTAAAACCCCGTTTATTGTTTTTCGCTAGCATGTATAGGTAGCTTAAAAAGGCAGTTGCCGTGGACCTCTGCAACTAGCAAATTTAAATCCGTAACGTACCGAACCTACCGAACACAACATCGTACTGAGAAATCCGAGCTGAGGTGCTCCACACACATTGACACAGGACTATTTTTATAGGTTATGTCAATTTATGTATTTTATATCTTGCATCATATTTATTTCAACATAATATGTTCCTATTGAATAAAAAATCTGTGTCCTTCTATACTAATGTAAAAAAAGCAAAACAGAACTTGTGTGCAATCCCTATTAAACTAACCCCTGCTGTCAACTTCCACCCAAGCTCGACAACGTTTATTTAAGGTGGGCCTCTCCCGCCAGCTAAACCACACATTAGTAAGCTAATATAAATTGCACATGTAAGAGATTTGTACCTGCGCAAGTAGAAATACCTTAATGCTACACTCGTCAGTGCAACACCTTAATTGAGCTACAATGCCACTTTTGGCCAATCGTTAAGTACATCCACTGCCTGACAGAACATGATTAAAAGCCAATGATCCGGTAAGTAGCTATAGCTACTAGCTAGAGATGGTAACTTTAATGTGGCTTAAAGACGAATTCCAGGCAACATCTTTTGCAGGATATCCATAATTTCTTTTCACCTCAATTTTCTGTTGAATACAGCAATTACATGGACTTGCTGCAACTGTCAGCATCGTGCCGAGGTTTGCCATCAAGTTACAGCAGGGAATGTGTTTCAATATTATTTCTTTACATGGTGATCCTTGTTTGGTTCCGTTTGACAAACTTTGATTTTTCCTCATACTGTTGAGCCCCAATCATCCAATCTTCATTTATTTGACCGTATATATTACCGTACCTGACAATCCCTGCGAATGATTGAACACTGCAAAATGATTTGCTATTTCAATGTGATATACATCTTGCTGTTTTCGAAAGGAAGGGGCCAGGTTTGTCAATTGTTTGCTCTTCATAATGATAACTTCAAACTAGAAAAAGTTTGTGAATTTATGTTTTAAAACAAACTTAAAACAAAACATTGAATGGGTTTTACAACAGAGAAAAAATTACTAATTATTAATTATTAAATTCACATTTTAAATTTTTAACACACTTAAAATATGTTACAATTCTTTTGTCATCCGGCCTTTAAACTTATCCGATAATGCCAAAGCCAATTAATTTTGATTGGATAATTGGGACTCTACTGTACCTAACAAAAACTCCAAACTTTTATTTTGGATTGTATTGAGTTTTTGGATTTGAAAACTATGTAATTACTTGTGGTGATGCTGAAACTTCCTCTTGATTTTGAAGAATACCTCGTATTGGTTCTTCCATCTTTTATGTTTACGTTTAAGTAAAATAGAAACTAAAAAAATACGGTAATGTTTAAACAATTTTTTTCAAAATCACTTTTTTAGTAGATCTTAAGGAATACACTCTATTACTTTTTTTATCTTATTCGTTTATCCTGTCCTCAACACCTCAACCTATTTTGTGTCGCTTATGGTTATTTTCTTTTACTAATGTAACCGCATTATTAATGGCTCAGCTATAAATCATTAATGATGTGTAGGAAGCGCAACGAGGACACTCCCCAGTCACTTCTTGTCCAGTATGAAGCTGTCCATCGAGCCTCCAATACCCTCCGATCTTTGTCCAACCAGCGAGACTCTAGTCCGAGGTATGTCTCACAAATATAAAAACTGAGTTTTAGCAGACCAAAGATTTATATTTTTCTGAGTAAAACTGTTACCCAAAGTTCCTCAATCAGTTATTATAATCAACAGTTGTAATCGGTACATATGAAATCATCAGTATGTCAAAAAGTAATTATATTTTCTGTGGTAGTACTTGAAAATCAGGTAATTTGATCTTTTCCCAGTATGTTTAACATCAATGATGTCCACAAAAGAGAGAATTAGTTTTGATAATGAATCGACAAAAGGAAAATATAAGGCTCGATATAGAAACCTCTGTTATCCTATTCACAATTCAACAAAACTCGAGAAGTGTGTTAAATATACACTAAAGTGAGCACAATCTGTACACAAAATTTCCCTAACTTTCTAGTGATTTGTCTAAGCATAGAAAACACTGTGCAGGTGTTTAAGGCCACCTCCTATCTCACTTCACCCCATGCACATATTTTATATGTTTAACCACTTTACCCTATTAACATCCACCTACTGGTGATGGAATTCAACCAATGGTGGGATCTGGTTAGATTAGTAATGGCTGAAGTAAGGAACACTTGATCTTATATGTAAGTAAACTATAATGACTGGAGCTCGATGCAGATCTTAATTTAAGGATTCCACTTGTAGGCCTATTATTATTGCAATAACAAAAATCTAATTTTTCTAGGTCGTCATCAGAAAGAGGTGGTCTGCGACCTAATCCACCTCCGTACACCGGAATTCATCATTCGTAAGTATCTAATCCAATTACTATTGCATTTAACATATTTTGTGCTATTGTTTTTTGAGAAATAAACTTCTTGTTAACTTCTCATTGACAGAGAAAACGGAAAAGCAATAGGATTATTTAGGAGAAAAAAAGGAGAAACATTATACAGTTACAGAGTAATCCTGTAAAATTTAGCAAACACTTGTAACCAATTACACAGTAATCACTTATTGTAATTTCAATACAAAATTTTAAATTGTATGTACATATACATAAAATTTGAAGTTTTAATTTTAAAAATACTCACAAATGTTTTTTATAACACTTTTCCTTTATTATGTTGATTCTAAATTTCTAATATTCTACTGTAGAACCCCACTAATCCGTCATCTACAGGAAAGGGACCTTGGCCGGAAGTCCAGACTATCCGAGGAGCAGCATGTTCAGGATCATGCCGCCATTGTGTGAGAAATGTTTCTGTTACCTCTGAATATATTCAGGAGTTTGATGTAATTGCAGATAACAACAATAAAGTTTTTGTGATCACGGGAGACAATAATAATGTCCCCGCGAGTTCGGGAGATTTACAATATTTTGCTGCGATTGCCGAAGACGATAATGATTGAATTTTCCATGGTTGCAGGGAGGATTTCTCTAGTATTTTTTTGGGACCACTGTAGAGATGATAAAGTTTATGTTCCCAGGTTTGATGGCACAGTTGAATTATACAAGGAGTCGGACTAGCCGAGGTCGGATTAGCAGGGTTTTATTGTATTACAATATATAATCAATTAAATTTAGTATTAATAGTGATAATCTTACTGTTTACTTAATGCACAATCAGTGGTGTAGTGGGGCTGAAAAACATGGGAACTGTGTTTCCACTTTGCTTTTCCTAAGAATGATGTCCATATAAAAGATAATCCGATTTTTGGCGAACAAATTCTTCAGTCACAAAATCTTTAACGTCTCCTGCGGTCGCAGAAAGATCTAGATAATTTCTGTGGTCCGGTAAATTCATAAACATCTCTTACAATCATGATGAAATCGTGAACAAGGCATTGTCGTGTCCTGCAGTCCGAGAGTCATCATCCTCGTCTGCTACAATAGTGGCCAGGTTACAAAAATCTACCGTGATTAAGGTGCAATCATGATCATCTACTGCGGTCATAACGAGATCTTGATCGTCTCCTATGAACGAGCAAAATCAAAAATGTCTCTTGGAGTTAAATCACAAACATTTCTCCCACAAACACGGCAAAATCATGAAGGTATCCTGTAAATTTAGAAAAAAATTGCTTAATCGTTGGGGAAATCATTAACTTCTCTTGTGGTGCGGCAAAAGCTTTAGCGTCTCCCGTGATTGCTTTGTTATCATGAACATCGCGTTTAAATCGTATACATCTCCGATGTTAGTCAGTTTTCAGAAAACGATAAGGATCCTTCCAACGCTGGAAAATCTACAACTACACCACTGTGCAAACTATTTCTTACCCCCCCCCCCTCTTTGAATCCAGGTTTATATGTTTAAGTTGGATAAAAGACAAGATCAGATAGTGCTGAGCAAATACAAATAAATTAATGATGCTCATAGTGCTAAGTGGGTCAGGATCACTTGTTGAGTTAAAGAGTCCAATTTACATGTCCGCCTGTGATTAATTTTTCTGTTGTCTAAAAAAATTAACTTAGTGTAAAATAATAAACCTAATTTAATTTACTTTGTTCCAGAAACAGAGAGGAGTACCTTGATGATGATGATGCCAAGACATGGTATTGTTAGATACTACAGATAGATTTGTCTTACTGCAAACAGTAGAATGTAGCTTGATATCTCCAGCTTTGACTTCCAAAGTTGGTCTAAGGTGTAGTACAATGTACTTGCAGCAATTTACATTTCTTTAAATCCAAACAAAAGAAGATCTCCCTTTCATAATTTAAATCCACAGCACTAAGTCCAGTTTCCTTAATCCAATGAAGACTCGGCTATCCAGCCAGAGTAATAAAGACAAAAGGTAATCTTTGACTGTACAATTCATAGTGTAAGACTCCACACCATAGCTACATGACCGATAAAATGTCTTGCACATTTAACTTTACAGTAGTTACATCTAGCTCCTAGAATGTAAATATGATTGAGCTGTGACCACTTCATTTCTTGGAATGGGAGAAATTGCTGTGAGATTCTATATTCAAATTAAAAGTATTTATTTGACAAGAGTTAACATATCCCCATAAGTAATACGCAGTTAATGTTTAAAAGGTGCAATTATTTAACCTAAAAGATTTAAAGTAATAATAGTAGTTAAAAAGTAGTGTAAAAAGTAAGGTTATTAGTCTTGTTTACACACGTTTATTTGCAATAGGATATTCAATGTCATGTATAACTCTTTATATGACTTTATAGGTTGATAGTTTAATGACAAAATAGTTTATACTTTTGTGCTAGTTTATTTTCTTATAGTAATCAGTCATTGAAATACATATGATAATGAAAGGAAAAAAACAGTGGGCAGTGAAAATATAACAAAACTTTAGCATTTCAATGATTTTAAAAGTAAAAAAAGATCCTATGGCTAGGGAAATTATTTCTTTCCATATAATCATTAAATCTAAATACTGATTAAAATAACTACAGCTCCATCATTATTTTACAACACTGACACTATCAAATGTAGTTTAAGTCTTTAGAAAAAAATCCATGATAATAAATGCACTAATATAAGGTCAAGTTATATGTTTAACTTCATTACTATACTACAACTTACTTATCTAAACTACAAAGAGTTAAATCTAGTCTTTTTTTGTAAATTTTAATTTATTTAAGATGGTAAGTGAACTGTAATACTAGTTTCATCATTTCTAGTCATTCAAAATATGCTCATTTTATTGAATGAACTATTCAATTTATTATTTTATAATTTATTTATAGTTTTATTTATAATTTATAATTATTTGCATTAATTAATAGTAGTCCTACAGATTGATGTATAGCCTACTATAAATAGACAATATTTAGTCAAATGGGTTTTTTTATGAAATATTTATAAAATCAGAGAGATAAGTTTAAGTTTTTGTTATTATAGGTTGTATTATACCAGTTATATTTAAGACCAAAAAGTAGTGTAATGACATTGACTATAAGATAACAAAAAAACATCCTCCAAATTTAAACTGTCCCTACTTTTTTTTTTACTGTTAGTTTTAACCTGGAATGGTGCTGTCTGTTAATTTGTTTCAGTTTTACTATCACAATAACACAACAGCACTTGTTCGTTGCGTTTGTACGCAATCAAGACAATATTCAAAATAAAAAAACTTTTGTGAAACTATTGTTTTTTTTTTTGTTTTTTTATACCCTTACCAGTTTATATTAGAACTATTAATAACTATATTGTATTTTATTTTTCCTCAATAAAGAAGCATTTAATTTTTTTTTTACTATTGAATATTTCTGAAATTGTAAACTGCTCCCTAAATTTGAATGGATAATGACTAGTAAGACTAGGTACATTCAAGGTATAACTAGTCTTAAAACTTGCTTCATCTCTAAACACTATCCTCAAAACACACACCCTGGTGTAACTAAATCGTTAAAATAGATCAAGCCTGAATATCTAAATACAATTTAAAACAACCATGTGTTATCATGACAAGGGGATGCTTAATTTTGATATCTTTAGTCAATGGTGATAGTTTAAATGTTGAAATGTGAACTATGTGTAATACTAGTGAATAAATTAAATATTTAGTCAATTAATCAATGAAAAATGTAGCTTATCCAGTGCAGCTCCAGAGGGTAGGCCAGGTAGGCCCGGGACTACCAAAAATTGTATTAGATACGGTATTTTAAAATTATAAATAAATAAAGACATTTAATTACTGTATATGTAAATAAAGGGAAAGCATTAAAACTGACTATTTTGCATCTACATTTTTAAATTCCCCCCTTTTTGCAGGGAAGCCCCTCAAACGTCTCATACCCTGATCTAACTCCTTCTTGATCCTTGTCATGTCTACTCAAAAAATTATTCCTGAAGCCGCCCTGAGCTTATCTATGCAATTACATATCAATGAGTATTTTTATTCACCAATAAGATCTCTTTACGATTTTACATGCTTCCGTAAGTGATTACAAGTTTTTGGCTTTGAGTGTGTTAAGCTAGTAATATACAGCATTATCAATAGTTTTAAATTATCACAATTGGGTACCACATTCATAGAATAAGTTGTTTATGTACAGTGTGATCAATATTTTATGACGGTCAAAGAATATTGGACTTTTTGGATTGTGTTCATACATTTATCACACAATTATCAATATCTCCAGACAGTATTTGAATATTAAGTTTGTAAGCTACCATATTCATAGATTGAGTTCAATTTTTATACTCATTAATTTGAGAAACAAAACTGAGTAATTTGTTTCTAGACATACAAATTAAATTAATTTGTTTTTACTTTTTAAAATTAATATTGTATTGTTGATGTTTTACCATTGTTTGTTTATTGTTTGGTCAGTAGTGTTAGCAGTTGTACCAAATAAATGTTTTGTTTTTGTTTTTAATTGTTGTTTGAATTCAATCCAATATAAAAGAAGTAATCATACAGGATGTATTTTTTAAACGCAACCCAAATCAAAAACTGAGGGACACGGACACATTTTAAGGACTAAACAAGATTTATGTTGGTATCCGTGTATTCTTTACTACATTGCTGATTAGCTGATATACATTATTGCTCAGGTATCTAAAAGGTTTAGCGTTATAGGAAATGTATAAGACTCAACATGGTGTTTTTCTAAGCAAAGGATTAAAAGAATACTTTAAAAGTAAATCATTGGTTCTATGCCAATAATGGTTTGAAGTTAAGATTCCAGGTGTGATTCTAGTAACTTATCTAATAAATCAATTATTAGTGACATGTACCCAATAGTAAGGAAACCGGAAGCGTAGTAAAAAATGAAGACCTACAATACATTCTATTTGAGCTTGTCAAAACATCATTATTAGTCTTATAAATAAATTCCTAATAACAATAAACCTCAAAGATATGCAACAATGCATATCAGCTGATCGGCAACGAAGTAAAGAAGACAGGGATACCAAGATATAAGCTTGTTTTGTCGAAAAAGTGCCTCACAGTCACAGTACTTGTAATAATATTTGTGTTGCGTTTGAAAAGAAAACACCCTGTATTATTACATATTTCAGGTTATCCTGCGTGTGAGGTATTCCTATGCATCATTTACTTGCTTAATGTTATGTGACAATGAGGTCGTATGGTGATGGCTGCTACAGTAGTTCCAAAAGTTGTTTATTAGGTTGATCTTATTTTGTGTAAAAGTTACAATCAAGTAGAAAACCAGGGGTTTCCTTGTAAAAAAATCTTTTAACTTATAACTCAATGTGAGTGTTTCATTAAAGAAGGTTTAAAGTCTAAATTAGGATTTAGACTCTGATAACTCTGCTATCAGTCACACTACCAACTGAGCCACTGACTACAAAATATTTCTTACCTAAACTATTACAGCCACAAAATTTAAACTGGTGGATCACGCAAAGTGTTTAGTACGATTTTCTTTCGCTCATTGAAAAATAAAGGAATTAAAAGATTATTTTAAATATTTGCCATCTCATATCTCAAGATAATTCTGGATTTAGATAACAAATTTACACAGCATTGTGTTTTCCAATGGTTTAAAGAATATCCCTGCTATAGGTCTCTTACTCTTAGATCTCTTTTTTTCAGAAGATATAAATATTACATTAATAAAAAAAATATAGAGGCATTTTTCTTTCTGATGAAATCAAAAGACAATTTGAATTTATGTCCAAGAAAAACTTCTTCGAACATAAGTCGAGAGGGATAAGAAGTTGTGAGGGACCAAAAAACTACAGCCATTTTACTCTCCCAAATAATGTCTTGGTAACACAATTTTTTTTGTAGTTTTTTGCTATTTAAGACCAGCTGAGCCTAAATCTATCTAATCCTATCTAAGGCCCAGGATCGTATATCTTTATCAGGATCGTAATGACGTAAATCTTCCAGTGCTCACCAAGATGGCGAAAAAATACATATCACTATAGGGTTCTTTGGAAAAACCTGAGGGGAAATACACCACTTTTACTTTATCCCCTATACCTATACCATAGTATGTGGAGAAAGTTTTTTTTTTATCAAAATTTTCGAGTTTGAGTGGAGTTATCCGTTTTGGGTCCCTCTGTACCCAAAAAAGTGGTTTTTGAAGTGATGTCTGTGTGTGGATGTGTATAGAGAGAAAAGCTACAGACCACACACCTGTGGTCGGATATTGATGAAATTTGGTCTATAGGTACTAATCCATAATATCTCCCAGGCTCTTTTAACATGTTTTTAAATTTTGATTTTAATGGTAATTTTCCCATAGAACCCATAAATAACCGAAAAATCAAGCTTTCTCGAAAATGGCCTGAACAATTATGATAAAATCTTTGTATATTATAGCCCCTTGAATTCTGAACAAAATGGTACAACTCCCATAGATGTAGAAATTACGGTTCAAAACTTATTGTAACCTATGTTATTTTCCCATAAAGTAATGGGAAATCAGATTTTTTCTAAAATCTGGTTTTGATTAACATTAGTATGTTATGGTCCTTATAATTCTAAACAAAATAGTGCAACGGTATTGCTGTAAAAATTGCGGTTCAAAAGTTATTGCTACTTTTGTGATTTTTCCTACAAAATATCATAGTTACCCCTACCGCTTACCGATGATAAAGGTTGTTGACAAGCTTATGGGAGAAAGTATTTGTCAGATTGCTGATTATAAAATATTATTGTGTGTGTTAGTGTCTCTGTCTCACAGAAGAGGACTCATATTTGTTTCTCTATGGCGACACCGGAGTGACCAACACATGTGGTTTGTTATGAATTATACATCCTCTGCCAACTAGCGGCTTTAAAATAATTCCCTCTTGCCTCAAGCTTTTGCATTTTGCGTTTTACAATATGTGTTTTTTAACAGCTAAACAGTTTTTCGTCTGTTGTATATTTTATTGAAGATGGGTCAAGTATTAACAGGTTCCTAACTTTTAATTTAAATATTTTAACTGTGTTGAATTCAGTTTTGAATTGAGATAAAATGGGAAATTCTAGCGTAAAAATTTTCCAATCAATTTACATTGAAAACCCTAAGTTACAATAATTGTAAGAAGAATGATAAATTAAAACGATCTCTCATAGAGTATTTTCAAATGTCTGATGTCTAAAACTATCATGTAATAAAAATATATGCAATTAAAAGAATAGTATCATTAAGTTGCTGATTAATACATTGAAAAACTGCAGTGTTAAGTTAACAAATAGTTAAATACTGTACTCTTGTTAGGCCTATACTTGTCCCAAAAAAATCAGTCATATTTTCTCACACATTATATTATTTCAAAAATTTCAGTACAAAATTGTAGGGCTATTTTTGTTTGTAAAATATTCTGTTATATGTTCTTTGTATATGTATTCCTTTTTATTATTTAAAACTTAAAATTACATGTTTAGGTGAACAAAAAAAAGTTATTTCCGTATTTTTTTGAAAACTGATGCAATAACTGTATTGACTATTTTAAATTTATTTTTCAACATTGCAACATCGGTGACCGAGTAGGACGCGACAGTTTATCACTAATGTCCAAACACATTGACACCTGGGAAGCTTATTCGGTCTTATTATCGCCGCCATAACCATATCGAATGACCGCAGTACAGCCATCGCTCGGGGCTTGCAGTTATTCTAATCCTGACAATTTGAATTTAAAATGCGAGCAGGTGTCAGTCGTGGGAACCTATAATGGGACACTTGTATGCACCAATATCCATTCTGGGACCGCACTTCAATCAGCCGTCGTTAACTGAAAATTAATTAGTCTTGCTGCACCGCAAATTTGTAAGGTCAGTAGCGATTGGATCATGTAACGGTTCTTGTAACGGGGGTTGTAAGAATAATATATTGTTGGTCTCACGGTCTTCAAAAATTGTAGAATGAAAAATTCTATAACGACCTCTTTTTACGTATTATGTTCTTGAAGATGTTTGATAGATATTACGTACTTGTGCCACACTACCAGCAACAAATATACAGGATAGGTAAAACACAATCCGTACAAACACAGCCACAACACGCTTTAATAATTTACATATCTTAGAATTATCAGCTGTTTTTAAAAACGAATACCGCAACGTTTTTAAATATTTGAATATTTATTTCTGAAAATGCAAAATGAAAATAATGTAACATAGCGTTTCGTTGATAGGAAATTATAATGCATTTTTGAAAAGTGTCTTGTATAAGTGTTTGGTAAATTTACCGAACTCCAGCTGGCATTACCGTACTTCAACTGTTTTGTTCGTTTTCCAGCTGACTTTCCCGGATTATTGTTGTAAACAACCAACTTTATGGTGTACAAAAAGTGCAAACGTTTTTATTACAAGGTCCTTTGAGTTCCAAGCAAACCGCAATCAACGGCATTGACTTTATATCTCTACAATGTTGTATAAAGTCAATGTCAACAGTCAACACGACTGCCACCTTAGATTGACATGTGGTGCAATTAGACTAACATAGAACTAATACGCTAACCGTTCGATTTATCGAAAGTTAACTATTATATGCTATGGTGTAACCTTTACATACTTAATAGAATTTCAAAAAGTTGGTTCAGTTGAATATGAGTTTTGTTAATTGTTTCTGCATGGTAAAAATATGGCCAAAAAGGGATTCAGTTTTGCATACATCCAAAGAAATCTCTATTAATAAATCTATTTGAAATATGTCACTAAACTATTGGACCTCAGCACACTATGTTGCATAAAATATCAGAAAAAATGCAAGAGTGGACAAAGAATAATGAGACGATCCGATACTGAATTGTGCCCGATTTCAAGTAACAGCACAGTAATTTAACATCCATAGAAACAGTTTAAAAATATAAACAGTTAATAAGCTTTGTAGCTATACTTTACAAAGATATTATTTTCTTTTTTTCTAAAAAAAAACCTCCAACTCGACTGTTTTGTAAGAAAAAAAGCAGGCGAGTTTTCAAAACCGAAGACAACCTGTAAGAATTTAAATTGACATAAAGTCAACCAGAGAACTAGAGGTTGTCAGAGTTTACATTGCTAACATTGGTTTTGTAGAAGAATGAGTCAAATATTAACATCTAGAACAGTTGTACACTTGAGTATTCGTGGATAAAGCGTCATTATCAAAGAAATAACTTCTTGATCAGCAAATTGTACGTGTTATTAAATTTACGGAAAGTAAATAAAAGAAACGTGTTATAACACTTAAAACATATATTTACGCTTATACTGCTACTCACAAGACGGTAAATATACAAAACAGATGGTAAGTGGTGATCGATTTCGATTGAACACTCCATCGATCACCACTCACCATCTGTTTTGTATATTTACCGTCTTGTGAGTAGCAGTATAAGCGTAAATATATGTTTTAAGTTTTATAATACGTTTCTTTTATTTACTTTCCGATTATCAAAGAGTCTGAACATACTTAGGATAATATTCATATGAATACTTGAATACTAGCTAAGCTATACAAATGGTGTAGTTGTGTAATGACGTTATGTGTTCATTTTATTTCCTTTTTTGCCAGTCACTTACCACAGTTACCAAATATTTTGTAAAACTAAATGCAATTTGGTGGCTACGAATTTTCTTGAGCGAAGCTAATTGAAATCAGGCCTTATGCAAACTTGTAACCTCATCACGCAATAATGACTGACCATATTTTAGCCAAATTTGCAAAGGTTGTTTTGAAAAACAGTTGGAAGGTTTGTGAAGAAAACAATCCCAAACTAACTTAAATCATGACATTTTTAAAATTTTGACTTATAGGTTTGCTATACGATTACGAAATATCAGCGTAAACGTATTTTTGAACTAGATCAACGAATATATACCATCGACGAAGGAAAAAAAGTTGAGTAGACGTAGAATGAAGTGTCCGAGTAAAACTTAACTAACATTCGACGGAAATAAAAATACACGACTATTCAGAAATTCACTTGGTTAGTAGGATAGCATTTAATCCCTTTAAAATTTGATTTTTTGTTAGATTACCAATCTATTACCTATGAATCCAAGCACCTTCTACGGAATTCCATTCTCTATAAACCACATATCATCATTTACCAGTGATAACTGATACCAACTTTGATTTGAGTTGTAGGAGGGAGGACGAGGAGAGGTTGAAAAGTGAGGGGGGTAATTGGGGAGGTTAAAGGGGGGATTTAGTGGCAGTTGGCGAGCCGGGGTTGATTAATTAATGAGGCTTAAATGAGTTAGGTCGGCAACCGCGCCAGCACGAGAACAAAGGGTACCGATGTGCTGCGTATGGGACAGGTCAAACGTTATCTACGACCGTGTCGTTGTATTTATCCCTCCACTGTACCGTATGGGACAGGTCAAACGTTATCTACGACCGTGTCGTTGTATGTATCACTCCACTGTACCGTATGGGACAGGTCAAACCTCCACTGTACAGTATGGGACAGGTCAAACTCTATCTACGACCATGTCGTTGTATTTATCTCTCCACTGTACCGTATGGGACAGGTCAAACGCTATCTACGACCGTGTCGTTGTATGTATCACTCCACTGTACAGTATGGGACAGGTCAAACTCTATCTACGACCATGTCGTTGTATTTATCTATCCACTGTACCGTATGGGACAGGTCAAACGCTATCTACGACCATGTCGTTGTATTTATCTCTCCACTGTACCGTATGGGACAGGTCAAACTCTATCTACGACCATGTCGTTGTATTTATCTCTCCACTGTACCGTATGGGACAGGTCAAACGCTATCTACGACCGTGTCGTTGTATGTATCACTCCACTGTACAGTATGGGACAGGTCAAACTCTATCTACGACCATGTCGTTGTATTTATCTCTCCACTGTACCGTATGGGACAGGTCAAACGCTATCTACGACCATGTCGTTGTATTTATCTCTCCACTGTACCGTATGGGACAGGTCAAACTCTATCTACGACCATGTCGTTGTATTTATCCCTCCACTGTACCGTATGGGACAGGTCAAACGTTATCTACGACCGTGTCGTTGTATGTATCACTCCACTGTACCGTATGGGACAGGTCAAACCTCCACTGTACAGTATGGGACAGGTCAAACTCTATCTACGACCATGTCGTTGTATTTATCTCTCCACTGTACCGTATGGGACAGGTCAAACGCTATCTACGACCGTGTCGTTGTATGTATCACTCCACTGTACAGTATGGGACAGGTCAAACTCTATCTACGACCGTGTCGTTGTATTTCTCTCCATACGGTACTATGAGATAGGTCAAACGTCATCCCAGAATCTCCCTCGGGATGTGGAATTTCTATGGTTTTACCAATACATTGCTTTAAGTTATGTTTACAATTTTATCTATATAAATAAAATTAGAGTTTTGTCTGTACATTGCTTAGAATAATGAACTTTTTGGTTATTTTTACATTTCATAGGTCAGAGAAACCGAATCAAACCTTATCTCAATTTCTGTCTGTCTGTCTGTCTGTCTGTCTGTCTGTCTATCTGTCATTCTCTTGGTAACGCTAAAATACGCACTTTATTACAACTACTCCTCAATAACTATAGCACTGTCCCGCCTGAAACTTATTTTCCAAATACTATACATATATGAGATGGTTTTAGACGTATTTCATCGAATATGAGACAGTTAGATATTTAACAGTAAACCCTTGAAAATCAAGTTTTTGTCGATTTTTGACGTGGAATTTCTGGAAGCCCATGTTAACCTTATGAGAAATGAAATTATTGAATCTTAACAGCTGTTTCAATTAAACAAGTTGGTTCTGTTCTGTGATGTTCAATAGCATTAAAGTTACAAGGATTACCAACAGGGTGCAGCACTAGCACTATTATTTCTTTTACATTTATGACAACAGCTAATTTGCAACCTGGAGGCGAGTGAGCGTAGCGAACGAGCTAACCTGAAGGCAAGTGAGCGTAGCGAACGAGCTAACCTGAAGGAAAGTGAGCGCAGCGAACGAGCTCCAACATACAGGTGAGTGAGCGTAGCGAACGAACTTCAACCAGGACGTGATTGAGCCATGCAAACGAGATCAGATAGTAAAAATAAAAGTAAGCCTACCGTTATAGGATCGACCGGCAGACACAGAGGTAATTTAACCTTTTATTGATTGTCATACCGATCCGGAACAACAAAAAACAACATAAAATGAAGCTATGTATAATAGTTTGGCCAGCATATCTTAAAATATGCAAACCAACTGCTGTTCGTTATATAAGAAGGTTTCAACTGAATATTATAAGATCCCCGTGCGTAGAACGGGTACACAGCTAGTTTTAAATACAAATCGTATATTTTAAATATACACTTTTTATGTCTTTGGGTATCAAGACGTAACAGTAAAGTCACTGTATACAATTTATCGCAAAAAAATAAAACATTAGTTGATATCCCCGCACTAAAACGTAACCAGTGATAAAACAAACAAAAAAATTCGTCATGTTTTACAATAAGATAACAATTTGGCTTCTCCCAAACATTGTCTTGCTATCACATCGATATTCCAACGTGACGTTGAAAGTGGAGCGTTGGCGTGACGTAGTTTCCAACATGTATGCGGCGGCCACATATTGTGTGGCTCGTGTCACAAGTACTGGAGTGGGAGGGGTGGGGGGTGTTTGCTGCTGATAACAGCCTGCTATCATCCCCCCCTTCCACCCACCCCAACTCCCCCCACTAAAGGCCAGCAGCGGTAATTCATCCCTCCGACACTTGGGCTTGTTATGCGATCACGCCCGGGTCGTCGCTTCTCACTGCCCTTCCAAGCTCCACTGCAACACAAGATCAATTCATGTTTATTTTTACAATTTGTGTTATTTCACTTACTCACAAGTTGTTTTAAATAAATAAAAACAAGATTTTATGTAGTAGATATTTCTTTATCCTTCAGATTCCTTTGAAACACTAGATAAATGATAAATCCTTGTTAGTTACAAATATTTGTGGATTTAACTTTTATACGATTTTAAGAGGGACGAATAATTAGTTATTTTATAGTAATTTTTCATATTTTACTGCAGCAATCTGTTGGTGGCTCACATCAACTACGACGAATTTAATTGAAAAAAACTGGCGACAACTTTAAATAAGGGGATGGAATTTCTAGTTGTAAGTCTACGCATATATAAAACATACTCCCTTAGTATGTTTGATCTATGGTCTAAGGTACAGGCTTCTTTGTTTTCACCTCACGCTGTAAGTAAAACATGTGATTGGAATTTCTTCCATTTGTTTTGGTTTTCTGTTTATATTTACCAGTTGTTATTTCGTCACCAGCATTGGGTTGCCATGCTGGTGACGAAATAACAACCCAACAGCCAACAACCCAAATAACAATAAAGCCCATGTTAAATTGTTTAAATTTCAAATTCATTTTTTGTGCTTATATTTGAACCTATTTTAATTTTTAAAGGAATTCTGCACATCTACATGGAAATATCTTTCCAACAGTATGCGTACTGTTGCTGTTCAATGAAATGGTGGCCATACAAAGAAGGTATTTTAAGCCAAGTATGAATGGAGATGAGTGGCACGATCTTGTAGTCTTGTTAGTGACTAAGGCTGACATTCCTTAGACACAGCTGTTAATTAATAGCTCATACAGCTAATGGCAACTAAGGGACCTACAGTTTATAATGGAATCCGAACCACATTTTTGCCTTGGTATATACGAATTGGTCTACTAAGTATCAGGATAGTACTGCGGATAGTCATAGTACTCACCCGTGTGGACGTTAATCCACACTAGAGAGTATTGCATCCACAGTGCATAGATTTTCCCTTAAAATATGATGAAGTCTACTTGCAATCTCTAACGTGAATGAAAGACTATAATCCCTCTGCAACCTAGATCCTCTACTCCGCTTTCATCTGCTATTAGCACGGCACTGAGGCTAGCAATATAGCACCATTGCTGTACTGCAGTTATTGCATACAGCACCTTGCCAACAATACTGAGCTGAGTCTGTGGTTCCTTTTACAGAACCTCTCAGCTACCAAGATCCTCTACTCAGTTTTCATCTGCTATTAACACGGCACTGAGGCTAGCAATATAGCACCAGGGCTGTACTGCAGTTATTGCATACAGCGCCTTGCCAACGATTCTGAGCTGAGTCTGTGGTTCCTTTTACATAACTTCTCAGCTACCCAGATCCTCTACTCAGTTTTCATCTGCTATTAACACGGCACTGAGGCTAGCAATATAGCACCAGGGCTGTACTGCAGTTATTGTATACAGCGCCTTGACAACAATACTGAGCTGAGTCTGTGGTTCCTTTAACATAACCTCTCAGCCACCCACATCCTCTACTCAGCTTTCATCTGCTATTAACACGGCACTGAGGCTAGCAATATAGCACCAGGGCTGTACTGCAGTTATTGTATACAGCGCCTTGACAACAATACTGAGCTGAGTCTGTGGTTCCTTTAACATAACCTCTCAGCCACCCACATCCTCTACTCAGCTTTCATCTGCTATTAACACGGCACTGAGGCTAGCAATATAGCACCAGGGCTGTACTGCAGTTATTGTATACAGCGCCTTGACAACAATACTGAGCTGAGTCTGTGGTTCCTTTAACATAACCTCTCAGCCACCCACATCCTCTACTCAGCTTTCATCTGCTATTAGCACGGCGCTGAGGCTAGCAATATAGCACCAGGGCTGTGCTGCAATTATTGCATACAGTGCCTTGCGAACAATGTTGAGCTGAGTCTGTTGTTCCTTTTACATTTTTTTTACAAGTATGAATGCATCAGAGTACGGCCGAGGAATTTCAACATGTACACTCAAACTACGGCTGTTGTTGAATTCTCGTAAGTTTATCATGCTGTAAAATCTAAATACCGATTTTATGTGTGTTTAATGTATGATGGTATACGAGCACTTATTGTCAGTGTTGCAACATTGTTTTCACGTGAAGCTCACACAGCCTAAACTGGCAGTAAGATGTTTGTTATTATATGTTTTAGGTTAAAATACGTTGTGTGCAAAAGTAAGGGGAGTGCGGAAAAGTTAAAAGATTGCAAGAATCAATCATCTTGTGCCAAGACTATTGAAAAAATGCCACATTTTGAAGTAATTTTTTGGAAACTTAACAAATTCCCCTAACGCTACCTCAAAACGAATTAAATCATCGATAAAATAATCCTATCCTATTTTATTGCTATCCTATCCTATATGAGCAATGCTTGCTTGTATATATGCTTGCACAAAGATCTCGACAATGGCGTCGATGATTTCCTTAAAATGTTGTAAATAATTTATATATGGCATGTTTAATCCAGTTCAAACTGTCAAAAACTGTCAACAAAGATCGAATTACGTAAAAAAAGGAAATTGAAAGTCAAATTTTTTAAACATTGCCCTTATGGGTTGCCAAGTAACCATGTTAGTTGAACAAAATAAAAAATACCCCCGCCGCAGCAAACCTGCCGTCTAAGCGAATTTCCATTTGGCTGAATTGATTTTCAATTGGCCTATTTAAATAACATTAGGTTTAACGAGTACCTAGGTTTGCTGCTACAAGGAAACTAATAAATAGTGTGTTTTAAGTAAAATAATTATTGCTTAGTATAAAATGAATATATTTGCCAAGTTTGATCAAAAGATATCCATAAACAAGCAAACTACAACATTTTACAATATTCTCCATAAGAATAACATGGGAATTTTAAATTTAAATTTTTTTTGTTTTCTCCGTAACCAATAACCGTACAAAAACACTTTGATATACTGAATTGTTTGTTTTTTTAAGCTCTTTAAGAAGGTTTAGAGAAAAATTGGAAAATTTTGTTTTTTGAGGGTCAAAAGTGAGAAAAACCAATTTTTACCCCATAAAACCCCCCATAAAATCCTGTTCCCATGGTCCGATCATGCTGGATCGCGAACTCATTCAAGTTTATCCCGCCTTACACCTTCAAACCAAATTTCATCAAAATCGGATAAAAATTACTCAAGTTATCGTGTCCACGGACACATATATATATAAATCTATATATATATATATATATATATATATATATATATATATATATATATATATATATATATACATACATATATAAAAATTTGAACGAATGGTGTTTTGGCCTCTGGGGACATCAAAATGAAAAGTAAATCGGTCCCGGGCCTAAGTCTTACCATGAGACCTACGGTAATAGCTACTTCCCTATAGGGAAATTCGCTAAAAGTAAACAACAGACTTGTAACATATGTTTATTACAAGCCCTCCACAGTAATAAACACATGTTAATCAGCAAATTACAAAACACAGTACAAAGGGAAAAACACCAGTTGTAACTATTAAGCAAAGATTACACTGAAGATTACTCGATATAGGGTTACAATGGAAATAAACTATACCGAGCCATGAGTCGGTCCCCCGGTAGGCCTACTATTGATTTATCTAAAATTCGATTATCTACATATGCAATCTATTGTTTTGAGAAAATGTCTCAAACAATAACTTCTTCATATACCGTACGTACATCAAGATAAAGTAAAATAGTAACGCACAACTGAAGCGTTGAATAAAATAGACGATGTTTAAAACATACTGTACAACTTTACTGGTCAAGAATGACTCATGCAAGACAAGGCAGCTATCCCAGAGTTGTAGTCAAGGGTGACAAGTAGAGGGAGGGGGACCCCAAGGCTCTAATTTGCCCCCTTCTGTGTTATTCGATCACGCCCCCCTCCTCCTCGCCCCCGGCTGTCCCCTGCACTTAATCATGACGTCTAATCTTACTCTAAACGCCCTCGTGTCCATTACATCTTAGAGGGTAAATATTCTCGTCAATTTTCATAACAAACCCCAACCCACGATATTAAAATATGATTGTTCCAAGTACAAAATGCAGCTTTGTTGGAACACAGAACCTCTACTTGGAATTCCGGGTTCAAATACCGACAATCACTAGAATAATGGTTATGTGACTGTAGAACCTACACACTACTAAAAACCATACTCAAATACAGTATTATGACATAGGCATGTTTCTGTAAATTTCAATATATACTCTTGATGCAACATGAAGTATTTATACTTCAAACAAACATAGTAGAATGACTGAAAAATACTTACCAATTCCAATTTCACTGTTCTACAGACCTAAATATTATATTTCGCTCGTCTAATTTGATTCAATTTCTCTCCAGTGATAGGTCCCTAGGGGGGTTTTCATCCCTCCCTAGCCATGCCAAGCTTTGTCAGGTATTCCTTCGATTCGTCCTAGGATTAGTTTGTTTTCTCAAGAACAAACACCTTCTTGGTTTCCTTTCACAATTCGTTGTTTTCACTTGGTATTCTAAATATACAACTGTTCCACATTCCACACAATATTCCATACAGCACTTTTACTTTCTGATACTTCAGTGCACTTTTCTGTGTCCAATTCTACGCTCAACTTGCGCGAAAAAAGAAACATTGTATTTTTTAGTGAATTGCCCAAAGGGAGGATGAAAACGAAAGGGAGGGGGAACCGCAGAGCGTTGAGGGCGGTGAGGTAATTAATTAATGAGGGATTTAAGCCGACAAGTGAACAAAGCCTAAGCTGTTGAGTCTGTGAGGGGGTGGGGAGAAAAAGGTTTCATGGCTACGTAGCATTTAGTCGAACCTGCTAGATAACAAACAAAGAGAAAAGAAACAGCATTTTCAGATAATGCGAGGAGTTACGCTAAAATTGCATAAAATAAAGTATCACCTGTGACGATTGGTGAATTTTTCTGGTAAATCTTAAAAAATTGCAGGATAACTAAAATTGAAATAGCATAAGGAATGACGCGGGTCGTTGGAGAGTGGTACTTAAATTGTACTTATGTCCAGCCCTTAGTACGAGGTCTGTGATCAAATCTCCCAACCATAAATAGTTCAAGCGAATTTCCCATAGCGAACATTTAGCTATATGTTCGTCCTGTGATCAAACTGTTCAGGCCTATCTAAAATTGTAGTTCAAACTATATAGAAAAATATGTCACTCATGTACAATACAAACTTCTTCATATTTGGAGGACAACCACCAAAAGGCATGTTATTAATAAAGACTGTTGTTGAAATATGATATTGTGTGGATGTAAAAACTGTATAAATTATTATACCCAAAGTTAATAAATAGCATAGATCAATAAGAAGACTAGTGGGCAAATTGTAAATCAAAGCAAACGCCTAACTTCCAGTACAGTATTTCCTAAAGTCCGCAAAGCATATAACGACAAGTACACGGACAGGTCCAGCGTGATCACATAACAAGCACGAAGTTGTCCTCTCGGATAAATTACCGCCGAGAGCCACCACGAGGGGGGGGGGGGGTGGGGGGAGTTGATAGCGAGCTTGTTATCAGCAGCATACAACCTTGCCACCCCCTCACCCTGCCCGTCCCTTCACATCAACATCCTGCCTGGCTACTGTCACACTGCGTTCACACTGATGTTGTCACTGATAAACCTGTGCTACAGAGGAATTTGTCACATGTAGAAAATATGTGACTGGATTGATTGCACTGTGGTTGATGACGGCTTGCGGTCGTTACTTCTTAGATCTAAAAAAATTATAATTCAGACTGCAGAGAGTTAGTAGAACCTCATGAATGCCTCTCATGGGGATTATCAAATGATACAGGTTATCAGGTAACTCGTAAGGTTTGCAATAACATGAGATTAGGGTAACGAAATTTTATTTGAGAGTGTTACTTGTTATGAAGGGTGACTTACTAAGTTCCACTAATTATTGAGGCACAACAACAAAGAGTGTTGGTGTAGTAAAAAAAAAAAAAAAAAAACACACACACACACACGTTGTTTTATAAACGAACAAATTTATCATTTGATGGTTTTACTTAACTTTACAGAACATTAGACCTACATAATGCAATGTTACAAAGTGTAATAATTTACTATATTGTCCACCATTGCAATGGTCTTAGTGCTTCCATCTTTTCCCTTCTTCTGATAGCTAAGGCAGGATTGCTAATAACAATTATGGATTTTAACTTAAGTGTTGCACAAACAAAATATGTTAATCTTATAGTATAGATGTTACATAGACTGCCACACTTATAAGTATTGTGGAAAGAGAATCTATATATTAATATGCAAGCATGTTTCTTTAAGACCATTTTTCTTAGCTTGTGTGTATCGCAGGAAAAATCTATGCATACTTTTAGAAAGATATTTTTTGTAGATGTGCAGAATCCCTTTGTTTATAAATTAAAATAGGCTCAAAAAGCACAAAAAATGGATTGAAAATTGTTTAAACTAACATGGGCTTTATGGGTTGCCATGCTGGTGACGAAATAACAACAAAATAAACAGAACATCAAAACAAATGAAAGATATTTTAATCACATGTTTTATTTACAGCGTGGCGTGAAAAATAGAAGGTTTGTGGTCAAGTTTTCGACCACTGGACGACCTCTAGTATTTCTCATTATTTTTACTGGACGAGTTCTATTACAGTTAAATGATTTACAGTAAAGTGGTAACCAGTTATTGAGGAACACAATTGTTGTGAACATTCCTAGTTTATTTACACCTGTTTGTCAAAAGGGTTCATTGCGAAAACATTTCAATCGTATTTATTTCGTTTTCCAAGACACCTATGCATATTTACTTCTTAAAGCTCTTTCTCTGAAGTTTGAAGGCCTGGATCAGAGACCCAAGTTAAAAATGGTATTTCGCCTGTGGCACTCACAATACATTAGTTTAGTTGCCTCACTTGGTCCACTGGTTTTTACGTGATAGAAAGAACAACCAGACAAATTAAACGGCAAAATGACTCTTTTTTTGAAGAACATAGAAAAATAGTTTTCCCAAACACAATAACGTTAGAAGTCTATTTGATGAGGTGGTGTCGTGTTATACTGTTATGTATGTGTGTGTCCGGTTCGTTGTGTATGTGAAGATAGGAGATGATAAATGCGTCGAGTCCTTTACACGTGTAGACTGTATGGGGTAGACCTCTGCAATGTAAATGTAGACAGAGGGAGAATCGTGTGGAAAAGGGAATAGGAGACCAAAGCTTTGACTGGAACAACTCCCACTTCAGAGGCGAGCTGAACCAAATGAGCTTGACTTTAGTAGCCTACAACACATGGATTCGTGTTGGGCATTAGTTGAAAGACAAGCTATATATTGTAACATACAAGATACAAATGTGTGATTTCTATTTGAACTCCCTCAATCAATCTGTGTGTAAATCTTTGTTTGAAATGCTGCGTCTGATATCCCCAAAAAATTAATATACAAATTATACCTATGATATCGTAATTATCACAGATTCAAAGTATTCTAATTAAATTTACCATCCTTACCAGTATGGTAAGGAAAGTCCTACAGTATTGATAACATGTAGTACAGTATATAGTATAGTGTAGAGTTGTAATTCAAGTAATCATCTAAATCTAAATTGCAATCTACGTATACTGTACTTCGGCGTGGATATGTCTGTAGGGTGCATTTTGGAATATTATGTTTACCATAAAAGCTTTCAAATGCTTAAGACAAAATAGAAACGATAAATTTACCAAACTATTCTTTTTTGTACTAAACCCAAAGAACAAGGTCAACGCCATAAAGTACACGATAGCCTATAGAGATTGAAATATAAGGTTGGACACCACTAAACTCGAGGGTTGGTGAATATGTGATACCATTGAGTACACGCGCATACAAAAGAGTCTCTTGGCGAGTGACACACACAAAAAGAGCTCACAGTAGCCTATCACACTCGATGACAATGCTATATATTTTATGGATTTCTTGGATACGATTCCGAACGCCAGAGGTGCGTCGTTATGCTGTAGATAAACAATTAAAATGTTCAATTAATTTGACGTTTGCTGTACCACTGACTAAAATCAGGTGGTTTTTCTGACAAAATCAGATGTTAAATGTTCAACAATAAATCAGCTGTATTTATTTTGTACTATCAAAAAGTGTTACTGTATTTGTACGTATTATTTGTTCTAAGGCTCAAAACGGTGACCTAATAAAAGCACGTTTTAACCAGTAGTCTCTAGTATCCAAAGTCAATGGTAATATTCACCCAATCAGGCGTTCACATACCGCGGCTAACAGGGCCTAATAAGATCAAATTACCTTGTTTTGGGCCAAGCAGGTGAAGAGTAAGCCGTCCCTGTAATGTATTCCGCCCCGAACGCCGCTAAAAACAGGCGAGAAAAACGGAACAACCTAAAGACCCTTAATTGACCGAGACTACACACAATGCTCCCCAATTAACATGGCTAACCCGGTAATAAGATTTTGATTAAAGCAGATTTACGGGGCGGTCGTCTAATGTGTCGGGGAAGCTTGTTATTTAGTCGCCGCCGACACGCCAACCGTCTACCGGGATGTTAACTTCTGTAAGGTTATGTCTTTGAAATGCCGCAGTCTTCAACACGGTGTCATAAACTTCAAGAAGATGCCATTCTATTTTACAAAAAAAGGTTGCAATACTTTAATACTTTATTAAATGGCGACCATACAAAGTAGGTATTGTGAGCCAAGAATGAATGTAATGAGTGTAGGATGAGTGGCACGATCTTGTAGTCTTGTTAGTGACTAAGGCCAACGTTCCTTAGACACAGCTAATCAATAGCCCATAAAGCTAATAGCAACTGAGGGACCTACAGTTTATAGTGGAATCCAAACCACATTTTTGCATTGGTATATACGAATTGGTGTAATTATCAGGATAGTACTGCGGATAGTCGTAGTACTCACTCAAGCGGACGTTAATCCACACCAGGGAGTTTCGCATCCACAGCGCATGCCTATAAATATCCACAATTCGTGACCTCCTAGTAGCTGGATTACAGGACGACGCCACCCGCCCCAGTCTTGCAATTATCTGCAGGTTCTTATATTTCAGAACAGTCTTTGAATTTGTACCCTAAAAGAACAGTTCCGAAGATTTTAGATATAATTAGAGATTTTATTCTGACTCCGGCACACCAAGGAAGGTATCTTAAGACGGAAATAAGTTAACTACGAGCGTTAAGTTAATGATATTACAGCTAAGCTTCACACATTGATCAGCATTGTACGTGTTATTAAATTTACGGAAAGTATACAAATATGTTTAATAGCACTCTTGTAACATGTAACTCACAAGACGGCATATACACATAAAAGGTAGTAATCGGTGATCGATTATGATTGGACTAATCCAATCATACTTCGATACTCCAATCATCATCAGACCCAATAGCCAGGAGTAGGCCCCAATAGAAAAGTAAATCAGTCCAGAGTGTAGGTCTTACCACGAGACCGGAGGGAATAGTTAACTCCAAATTCGTTAAAATTTAAAATATATTATGATTTGTTTTAAAATCTACATGCTTTTTTCATATAATTCCAAAATACAAAAGTAGGTGGAAAGAATCTTCCTCGGAAAAGTGTGTTTTCTATGTATTGTAGGTCTAATCGGGGACATACTGATCCCCGATAAACATAGATCTTTAAGTATTTGAACGATTTTATATAAAATGTATTAGATTTTAAATTGCAAAGACAATCTAGATGAAGATAAAATGAAAAAGTAGTCAGACAATGCCATTCTATTTTCACAAGCATCGCTACTCATTACAACTAGCAATGCTGTGTTTGGACATTCCCTTCTCAGTATAGAACACTCCCTACTACTAACCGATGTTCTAGCCAATTGTTATGTTGTAGTCGGGATACAGTATAGAACATTCCCTTTTCAGTATAGAAAACTCCCTTCTATACAGTATAGAACATTTCCTTCTCAGTATAGAACATTCCCTTCTATACAGTATAATAGTTCAATGTCTTATAAAGAAAACCTCTCAAAACGACTTTCGACATGTTTTCAGTTTTGATAATAAGTAATTCAATCATGTCGTCTATTTCGATTGTGTTAGTATATGTACTATCGACAAGACTCGAACATATTGTCGAACTATTGACAAGAATGCAACTATAACCTAATTTTGATACGAGCGATTGCGTTCTATCAAAGTTTGAGTTTACAACAGCTGAATTTTACTCCTTAAAAGGGCTTTTTACTCCCTAGGTAGAAAAGAGCTAATTTAGACATTTTATCAGCTGACTAAGTGCACGGAAATCATACAAAAAAAGTATGATGGTATGGTACAAAAAAAGTGTTTTTTTAAGCTACATAACGCTTTTAAATAACTTTCCAGCCTATCAATATGGATGGAAAAGTACCTGTTTCTGTGTAGTATGATGTAAACAAAATTTAAGTCTAGGTAGCAGCGGATAAACAATTTGGTAGGGCCTATGCTTAAACTTTCTTAATTATTCTTGCAACTATGAAATTGATCCTTGATCATTTCTGTTCTGCGTACAAGTAGACCTAATATTTATTAAAATATTGTTTGAAAATCAAACCGTTTTTCATTGTCTGCGCGACATTGTACATTATTAAATTAATGTTTTATTACATTTTTAACTACTGAAGTAAGATTGTTTTTGTCACTCAATGACTCAATAACAACTGAGAAAAAATATAATGCAATTCGTGTTTATAAGTGCATTTTTTAAGATGATAAAATTAACGCACGAGGATTTGTTCTTTCGTAAAAAAAAATGCCACTTTCTTACTTACTAGTAGCACAAAAAACTATTTACATTAAAAAACCATTTCTTGGTCTAGCCAGATAGAGTTGGTTGCAGATAGCGCATATTTACCCCTTCCCCCAATCATCACCCCTCACAACTTCCCTCCCACCCCTCTTGCAGTTTGACTTTACTGCCCCATATTCCACCAGCCGAGCGTTGCGTATCACCCCCACATTCAACCCATTCAACCACTGGCGATTAAGCGGGAAAATAACAATTTTATTGTTTTCTGACTGTATCATTTTTGTTCAAATCTTTATTTTTTTTACAGCTTCTTCCGTCAAAAATTCTGAATTTATCGATAAGATATTAGGTAAATTACTTGCAAATCATGCTTGAAGCTGCATAATTTGGTAAGAAACTATTTAGCATTGTAATCAAAGGTGTACGTGAGTTTAGTTTACACTCACTTTTAGGTTAATATACTCACATTTAGATTTCGTATTGGGATCATATATATCTGAGTTTGTGCAAATGCACACACAAAGTTTACATTACACATTTTTATCTACTGTAGTATATGACTATCAAATATAATACACAACGTCAGTTACTTCTCAATCTTAATACATTTTACTTACGACAGTTTTTTAAAGTAGCCGTTTCAGTTCAGTTCTTAGAATTGAAAGGTTTCACATAACAGCATTGTTTACTTTCATAACAGCATAGTGTTACTCATAACAACACAGGTTGGACCAATGAGGTTTAAGCATTGAGAGAGAAGAAGTAAAATTGTAATGATTCGAACTTCAAATAATGTGCTGTTCAGGCCAATGTAATTGTTGAGTGGTGCAATTAGTGTTTGGTACAATGTTTCGTTGCTTCGCTGTCAGTGGCAATGAGAGGTTATAAATTAAAACATAACCAATCTTGTATGAGTAGTGATTTTTAGTAATTAAAACACTATCGTAGGTAAATTAGTGTACGCAACTCGTGTAAATAGTGTTAACGACACTCGTCAAAGTTTTTAAGGCACTCACCAAGGCTCGTACCTTAAAATTTCCACTCGTGTCGTTAACACCACCTTTACGCAATCGTTGCGTAAACGCCGTAAACTACTACTGTATCGTGAACTTTCGATAAAATATATGTATCCGTAATTAGTTTCATATTATTATGTGTTTTAACCTTGAACTTTTTCATATTCCATTCCAAATACAGTGTACTATGCACTTAAAAACACTGTAATACATAACATGCACTAGGATAAAGTAGACCATGTTAAACATCGAAATTAAACAATATCCATAGTTAATATTAATACTGCTAATAATAAATATTTCGTAAGTTATACAAAACGAAAAATGCTTAACCGAACTCAGCTGAAATAGGGACGAACTAAACAGTTCTACTGGAAATATTTAATGCGGTACCGGCAAATATTAGAGACCTAATCTCTTTAAATTATAATGATTTAACCCTTAATCGCCACGCCGAGTCCCGCCCCTCACCCTCGCCTATCTAGGTGAGTTAACGAGTGCTAGGGGGAGTGGGGGGAGGGGGGGGTAGAGGAGAGGTCACAAGATGATTGCGGGTTCTACCTCCTCTAGTCGGTGAATTAGAGGGAGGCGTCTCAAGAAATTATAGCTCTAGTAATTTGGTTGCTCGGGTGTCGGCGGGTAAAGATTTGTCGAAATGGCTGGAAAGGGAAAATAATTGTTACAAGTTTTAGGTATGAGTATTGTTAAATATTAGGTATATTTTTGTCTCTTTGGAGCTTTTGTTAAATACCTTGTTATGACTACAAAGGCATCCAGCGGGCATTTCCAATAGTAGAATTGATCTCCCTGGGATTGAACTAGCTAACTTCAGACCAGATGCAATCAATATAACCACTCTGTTGATGACCTCATTACACTATGTAACCATAGCGTAATTTCAAAGAATTTACAAAAATGTATATTATTTAAGTAATGTCTAAAACGGCTTCCATGTTGTTTTGATAATTAAAAGGAGGGGGTGTTACCGAGAAATTAGTATGTTACTTGTTTTTCAGTAAGCTAACGATGTGTAGAACAATAAATATTCTAGCAATGCAATCAATACCTAATGAAAATGTCGATTTTTATTGGGAATTGTGGTAAGACGAAAATAGTTCGTCATACTGCAGTGAAAACGGTTAAACATGCGTTGCGCGTCTAAAGTAGCTCTTTCCTCCCTATGGAGTATAATGAGTCTTTAACTCTCTAACAATAATCACTCTCTAGTATGCAATATGATTTTGCATATGATGTTGCAATATGACGAAAAATATAGTTCATCACACGGGTAAAAAGTGTCTTTTTAATCCTCGCTCATTTTCCGATCTCAGATTCCCCTCGGTAGTGAATTTTGTGCTCGGGTCGAAAAAAATAAGAAAAGGGCAACTTTACGCCCTAGTGATAAAATAATTCTAACTATTACTATCCTTTGGTGGCAAAAGAATCTGGTGGAATCTAGTTCATCAGCAGTACATACATATTTCAGAATAAAATCTATCTGCTGTTAAAAAGTCAAGACCCCCCCATCTAATATTTTTCTAAGTAAATATACAGATACAGTTAGTATATCCTTTTGGTGGTCGTGCAAACTTAGTACTGTATGAAGTTTCATTTTATGATTTAGAAAATTATGAGTATCCCCCAAAAATGGGGGATTAAGGTAGAGGGGATAGAGAAGATATAGCGAACTGTAGTTTTCACCATTCTCTAAGTTTTTGTAAACAGTTCAAAAGGGGGTATCACTTGAAGGGGGTTTACTTTTAAAACTTTCGAGTTGCACCCAAAAACCTTTATTTTTGGGGGACACTTAAAACGTTTTTATACCACGAAATTACACTTCCTGCTAATATTGTACGACCACCAAAAGGATATCTCTGTATAATTACTTATGGGGAGGGGGGTATTGGCCTTTTATTCACCTGTACAACGGTAACACCTATTCGTATAACAAAACTCAATACAAACCATTTTGGGAGCAATTTATGAAAGTAACCTAACAATTTTTTAATGTATATGATCAGCTTTAACAATGCAGTATTTGTTTTTTCTCCAATCGGTTAATTGTATGTCAAATTTACTCAAACTCGTGTCAAATAGAGCCACCTCGTCACCTAAGCCCCTAGTAATTAAATTATACACTTTCTGTTTAGTTTACCAATGACAACTTAAATCTTCATGCACCAAGGTAAATACGGCATATTTTCTACTTGACGCTAGTAATCAGATGCATTGGGGATCGGTGCTTGAATGTGCGTTAGCGTGAAAAGCTCGGCGGTGGTGGCGTCGTTATCGGTGCCTGATGGCGCCGACATCTCACCCCCCCCCCCAACAACCCCCCCAGGCCCCCACACTGACAACAACACCCGTCACTTGTCACTGAGACTCACGCCCCGAGCCTCACTCTGGGTCAAAACAACCCTCTATGCACGTACTGTTGTCTGCAAAGTTGCGCAATAACATTGTTGACATTATTGCTTGGGAAATTAATTGGATAGAAAATGTATGTATGCAAACAGAAGAGAAATTTAAATAGTTGTATTGTTTCGGCGGTGTAATAATAGTATATTTCATAACAAGAGTAGAAAGTGAGTCATTACATAATCTAGACCATGTTTGAAGTGCGAGATTTATCGAGCACTTTTGATGGTCGAGAATATGTATAGACCCACTTGCACTCGTCTTTTGAACGTTACTTTTCGCTACAATGCAAAGAATAAATATTTTCTTGAACTACTCATAGCATTTGTCAGGTTATAACATCAATATTGTCGAAAATTAAACCAGTTGACAAAAAAAATCTTTGTCTACATCGGCATGCTGTTTTGTTTCTTATAACCTGTTTAGCAATGTAATGTTGATCGGTTAATACATTGTAAAAAAATCCAAAAAAAGATAGTAAACATTATTTTTTGCATAGTAAACATTCTTTTGCCATAGTAAACAATGTAACGATGAATTTCGCAGGTGATAAACATGTAACGAAAACGGGTAATTTCACAGTAGTGTAGCGAAAAAAAAAACATTTTACTGTATGGGTTCCTATAAAAAGTTATTCAAATCTTTGGCCAGGTTATTCACTCGCCTTTAAATATGAAAATCGCTGGTTTGATTCCAGCAAGCAAATTGATGGCTAACACTAAATACCATTTCTATAGACTAATTTATGCTATATTTATATCTAAGAAAAGATTTATGATGTTGGTGATTTATTGACATGACTAGGGTTTGTACAGTCCCCTTGCAAACAAAAAAGAAAATATTGCGTAAACATACAAACAACTAATTGAAACACCAATGATGATTGGGGGTTTCAAGAAATCCAATGCAAGTACAGTAAGCATGTACAGTACTGTATGATCATTTACGAGAGTCTCATTGAATTTGTCTCATTTTCTGTATAGGCCTGATCAGTTTATATTAATTTGTTTTATTGTAAAATTATTTTATGACTAATAGATCATTATAAAGGTTTACTTTAATATATGAGTAAATAGGTTTTAGCATCGGTTTAGTAATGAACGTATAGATCATCCGGAGCGTTGAAAGTAGTGGTCAATACTGACTTCAGTGACTCCTTTGCGGGCCACTTCAAACATTACAATCCAACGAATACAAAAATGGTACAGACTTTGAAAGTTATTATGTCTAACGTACCTTCAACAAAACAATTATACGTTTAAGACATTTATGGAAATTTGTAAGCAATATCTGATTGCCTACAAAATATATTTGGACAAGGTAGGTACGTATACTGCCATTGTAACAAAATTAGTAACAATTTCTTGAATTTGCGGCATTCTTATACTATGGTAATTTCTACACTTCTCTGGGAAATTCCCTAACAATTGAGTATTGCAAGCAAGGTGCAATGGACTCAACTTCTTATACAAGGAGGAAAGTACTGTACCGTGGACTGTATTTCATATTGTGTCGTTGATTGCCTAAAATTTAGCATTATGTATTTAGCTTTCTACGATATTGTCTACCACCATTATATAGGAGTAACCTAGGGCTGGTCTAAGGATAGAGCGCGGGAGCTATATCCAGAAGGCACTGGTTCAAGTACAGCAAATCACCAATGACATGACTTTGAATTGTGTAAGTGTACTTCCAATCTTATTGTAAAATCTGAAGAATGTTTACCATGAATTACTTACATTTTGTCATACATTTTGGCCAAAATACCAGATAACCAGCGATATTTTAAGTATAGATTTTATTTTTATTTGAAATTGTTTAAAAGATGGCCAAATAACAAGGAACAATAGTAAACAACAAAACGATTTACGAAAAACTGGATAAATAAATATTAAACATATTAGCTCAAACCTTACAATAATATTATTAATTTATGATACATCGAGGCAGTACATTATGTTTTATAGGTTTGGAACCCTTGTAGGTTGTATCGTAATAGTTTGTTCATATATATAAAGAAGGCGCATACACGATTAATACAAGTATTGAGATCTATCATAGCTCAATAGATGAATACAAACCTTGACCATTGGCCGGAGGTAGCTCCCATCACAGAAAACCAGTACGTTTTCTGTGCTCCCATCCACGACTGCCTTAGTTATTTTAACAAACTATAGTACCTTTAGTTTGTTACCTATCTACAGAAACCGAACAGAATATAACTTTGGGCGATGAAAGATTTTTCTTTGTTATAAATATCTCTAAACAAACCTGTACGATGATTAATAAAGTGTCCGTCATGCATAAATCCGTATTTGGGATGAGAAAAGAAAAAAAAAATCCCAAGTGAAAACTCTGCCAGCGGCAACGGCACGCGTCCACGTTGCTGGCAATATTGCTCTCACGGCTCCCACCCCCTCACTCACCCCCTCACTACCACCCTCTCTCTCACTCTCTCTCTCTCTCACACCCCCTTTCTCACCCTCCTACGCTCATCTCGCATCTCTTCCCCCAACCTCCCTACTACAACTCCCTCGTTTCCACTCAAGCCACAGGTTTCCAGACTTCCTCGCTTTCCCAACTTTTTCTTAATTTTTCCTCTGGTACCCATAAACAATGTTTTTCAATGGAGCTTAAGATTCAACCTGAAAACACTACAATATTCTAACAGTAGGCTGTTTTTGCCATTGACTATAGATTTACTGTAAAAAGTCAATAGTTGAGTTGATAGGAAGTAGAAACGTAATTATTGTACTTGTACAGACAATGGTGCTAAAATAATACCAAAGTCAATGATAATACTCCCATTGCAAAATGTGTATACTGTAAGAAAACTCAGAGTTTCTTATTAAAAAATCCAATGAGGTTTAAATTGAAATAGCATTTTCTTCTTCCTCTAACTTAACTAGCATTAGGCTCAGTGCGCACCTAGGATCACTGCTAAGAGGGAAAGAGAAAATAAATTTTGTTTTGTAGCTTAGATATTTAAGGGTCAGCTAAAAGCAGAGGCTAAAACGACCGGTGGAGCCCTTGATAAGGATACCTCCATTTTTAAGAGTGGAACATGTCTGAGGTGCCATGTAGTGGCTTCGGGATGGGTATTTTTATTTTCAAAATTGGTTTTTATGCACGGTCCTAGCAACTAACTTAAGATGAAAATTATTTGAAGGATTTAGATTTAACCGTAAATTTTATTAGTCTGCGAAAAATACAGTGGCAGCGACAGAATGAAATTAGCAATCAAGAGAGCAGTGGTGTTGAGAGGGGAGCTAATATAGAGTGCGGGGTCAGAGTGGCGCGTGTCGCAAACCTACTGCTTACCACCTAGGCGTGTAGGCCTACTGCTTTCTGCTTACTGCTTCCTGCTTACAGCTTTCTGCTTACAGCTTTCTGCTCACCACTTACTGCTTATGCGTACTGTTTACCGAATACTGCTGATTGCTTAGCACCTAAAAGCCTACTACCACAGACAAGGGAAATTTCCTTGGTCAATGCTACTACTTACCGTTACTACTGTACTTATTCCTGCTTGCCGCTTGCCTCTTACTACTTGCCTTTTAGTGCTTGCCTCTTTCCGCTTACGGTTTTACCACTTTCCAATTTACTTGAAATACTTCATCCCGTTTCACAATTCAAGTTCAAGATGATATCAAATGAAGATATATCACCCTTCTTGTTTATGCAGTGTTAATCGATACAAAATGTGATAAAATGTATTGAACTGTGTAGACTGTCAGTATTTTTTATTTCGACGTTTGATCGTTTGGTCTTCAGATCACCGCCTTCCTTTATTGTTTTTTTTATTGTTAATTGGGAAATGTCTTGAGATTTCATTTGATTTATGGTTAAGTGACATGTCACCTTGGGACATTATTAAAATTAGATATTTTGCAATGCGTCTTTGTTGCACAATGTCCAATGACGATTTTTCAAAGTGAGAACATCTTTGCCGACTGTCGCTTAGGCATCATTGGTTAACCACTAGCAGATTTTGGACGCTTCAATAATCTGTACTCTCCTGGTTTTTGATGTCCAAGATTTATATGCAGAATATGAGAAGACTGATCTTTTACAATAAACATTTAAGACATTGTGGTGGATGTCAAAAAACGCATTGGTATTTAATTTTGGATATTCTAACTCAGATTTTTCACCTTTGAACCAAATTGGAAACTCAGACACTACAACACTTTATTGAATCATTGAAACCCCGCAAAGCTCTGTACTGATTTATGAATCCAAGTTATATCCGGAGGACTAAAAACCCTTTCGGACATGTTTTAAGTGTTTCTAAATTTCATTTCGCACATTGTAACACTGACTTTTCACCCTAGACTTGGCCTAACCACAAACCCCTCCACATTCGTAGATGTGGAGCGGGTCGCCGGAAGACTGCCCCCCGGACAACTACCCCCCCAAGCAGGTTCCTACGTCATATTGACACCAGTGACCGGGGGGGGGCAGTTTTCCAGTCACGGACACTCAAGTTAAGTTTTCAAACAATTCTAAACTAACCTAACCTAACCACTGTACTAACCTAAACAAACTTGCTGTAACATTTCGAAATTCTGTTTTATATTCCCCTCATGCCTTTTTTATCCAACGGAATTACTCGAATTGCAATTACAATTAAATAGCATGATTTGTCTAGGGGGTAGTATTCCAGTCGCGGACACGGTTTCCATTATGGTTAGTTGGCAGATTTTGTGACGTCACGTTTCACCTAGGGGGTGGTTTTCCGGGGGATAGTATTCCGCATCCCCTGTGGAGCGATGGAGCAGTGTTGGAGGGTTGGAGGTGGCGAGCAATGTTAAATGAGGGACATTATGTCTCGGCTTCAGAGGGAAGCTGTAACGGCTGTATAAAGGGACGCTCGATATTGAGCTGCCACGCCCGGACTTATCGTTGCATTCGACGAATCCTAGGTTCACTTCGGACTTCGGAGCCGTATATTTAGTTTATCTATAAAGTTAGACGACTATTATGGTTTTAAGAATGTCTAAAACCTCAACAATATAGACAGTCAGTGGTTAGATGGCATTTTCGGATAAGGACGGATTATTATATTGGCATTCAAAATTAAGTTACAGATCTTTTCATCATTAAATTTTGATACTGTACTGTACAAAGATTCCCTGAATATTTCTTTTTGTAATAACTGACGTTTTGACGTTTCAAGTTCAGTTCAGTTTGAGCAGATGTGGAGTAAAATATTCGTTATCTTAAATGAACTCTTAAATGAACAACAATAGGCCATAGCATAGATGATAAAAGGAGTCCTTTTATCTATGGTCATGGTCAGCAAATAAATCGATTTCTTGAGTTAAAATAGTTTAAATCATGGATATTTTCGTTCTAATAACCATGGTTTGAAACTATAAAAGATACAAGGAATAAATAATAAACGTAAAACACACTCTACACCAACAAGAGTGAAAGATAATTATTTAAAATTAGCTTATCTATATGGATAGCAAATTAACAAGGCAGTATGTTTCGCATAAGGGTTGCTATTGTAGGTTTGATAGCGACTTTCAGAAATCAATTAACCACAAAATGATTATATATTCTATAAGAATTACTTAAAACTGCATCGTAAATAATATAATATCTGGCTTAAAACTTAAACACATAATCCAGTTAATACCTCATGAGAATGTAAATCCCTCTCGAAACAAGAAAACCACTCGTAATACTCTTTTACTCCATTGTTCAAAAGTTTTTATAATATTTACGTTCAGTAAATAATACCAAAGGTGTTATCTAGCCAGGTTTAACGATACTTTTACAAGCCCTAATTTACAAATACAAGTGGAAAAGTGGACAGAAAAAATTTAGATCTTTATATTAATAGTAAAATTTCCTTTATGAAAATCGAAAGAATCAAAATTCCTGTTGCGGTTTTTAATGATGTAGTAGAAATAAATGGAAGCTGAGCCATCGAGCGTCATGATAATACCAAAGACTTTTTTCTAACTGTTTTTCACAATTACATTCAGGCCAAAGTCCTCCTCTTTCCCCTTATTATACACTTATTCTGTACGGTGGCGACGTCCTGTAATCCAACTGCTATTCCAGAGTTATCCAGGTGTAATCCAGAGGTCACGAATTGTGGATATATATATATATATATAGGCAAGCACTGAGGATATGATACTCCCTGGTGTGGATTAACGTCCGCACTAGTGAGTACTACGACTATCCACAGTACTATCCTGACAGACCAATTCGTTAATACCAAGGCAAAAATGTAGGTCGGATTCCACCATAAACTGTAGGTCCCTTAGTTGCTATTAGCTATATGGGCTATTTTAACAGCTGTGTCTAAGGAATATGCCGGCCTTAGTCACTAACAAGACTACCAGATCGCGCCACTCCATCCTACACTCATCTCCATTCTTACTTGGCTTAAAATGCCTACTTTGTATGGTCGCCATTTCATTGAAAAGTATTAAACAATGATTTTTTCCCATTTTTAGATGCTAGCAAAGTTGATGTACTGACATGAGGCTTTGTAGTCAAAGCAGTATTTTACGATTCTCAGTAGAGAGCACAAGTCTTGGAGTCTGTCAATAGGATGCTACGTATGTTTTATCTATGATGCTACCTTCATCTGTCTTAATAGCTTGAGTGGAGGTGCCGTGACAGTGCGGTGGAGGTAGGCGAAAGGTTTACAGTCAATATTGTTTGGATTCGAGGCACCGTGACAATGTGGTGGTGGTAGGTGGCAAGTTTACATTTGGTTTTGTTTGGGGTTGCCATGACAGTGTGGTGGAGGTAAGTGGCAAGTTCACAGTCAGTATTGTGTGGAAGTGCCGTGACAGTGGTGGAGGAAGATGGCAACTGTACAGTCAGTTTTGTGTGGAGATGCCGTGACAATGTGGTGGAGGTAGGAGTCAGTATTGTGTGGAGGTGCCGTGACAGTGCGCTAGAGGTAGGTGGCAAGTTCACAGTCAGTATTGTGTGGAGGTGCCGTGACAGTGCGGTGGAGGTAGATGTCAAGTTCTCAGTCAGTTTTGTGTGGATGTGCCGTGACAGTGCGGTGGAGGTAGATGGAAAGTTCACAGTCAGTTTTGTGTGGGGGGGCGTGACAATGTGGTGGAGGTAGATGGCAAGTTCACAGTCAATTTTGTGTGGGGGGCGTGACAATGTGGTGGAGGTAGATGGAAAGTTCACAGTCAGTTTCGTGTGGAGGTGCCGTGACAGTGCGGTGGAGGTTGGCGGCAAGTTTACAGTCAGTATTGTGTGGAGATGCCGTGGCAGTGCGGTGGAGGTAGATGGAAAGTTCACAGTCAGTTTTGTGTGGAGGTGCCGTGACAGTGCGGAGGAGGTAGATGGCAAGTTCACAGTCAGTTTTGTGTGGAGGTGCCGTGTCAGTGCGGTGGAGGTTGATGGTAAGTTCACAGTCAGTTTTGTGTGGAGGTGCCGTGACAGTGCGGTGGAGGTTGATGGCAAGTTCACAGCCAGTTTCGTGTGGAGGTGCCGTGACAGTGCGGTGGAGGTTGGCGGCAAGTTTACAGTCAGTATTGTGTGGAGATGCCGTGGCAGTGCGGTGGAGGTATATGTAAAGTTCACAGTCAGTATTGTGTGGAGGTGCCGTGACAGTGCGGTGGAGGTAGATGGAAAGTTCACTCAGTATTGTGTTGAGGTGCCGTGACAGTGCGGTGGAGGTAGGCGGCAAGTTCACAGTCAGTTTTGTGTGGAGGTGCAGTGACAGTGTGGTGGAGGTAGGCGGCAAGTTCACAGTCAGTTTTGTGTGGAGGTGCAGTGACAGTGTGGTGGAGGTTGATGGCAAGTTCACAGTCAGTTTTGTGTGGAGGTGCCGTGACAGTGCGGTGGAGTTAGAATGCAAGTTCACTGTCAGTATAATGTGGAGGTGCCGTGACAGTGCGGTAGAGGTAGGCGGCAAGTTCACAGTCAGTATTGTGTGGAGGTGCAGTGACAGTGTGGTGGAGGTTGATGGCAAGTTCACAGTCAGTTTTGTGTGGAGGTGCCGTGACAGTGCGGTAGAGATAGGCGGCAAGTTCACAGTCAGTTTTGTGTGGAGGTGCAGTGACAGTGTGGTGGAGGTTGATGGCAAGTTCACAGTCAGTTTTGTGTGGAGGTGCCGTGACAGTGCGGTAGAGATAGGCGGCAAGTTCACAGTCAGTTTTGTGTGGAGGTGCAGTGACAGTGTGGTGGAGGTTGATGGCAAGTTCACAGTCAGTTTTGTGTGGAGGTGCCGTGACAGTGCGGTGGAGTTAGAATGCAAGTTCACAGTCAGTATAATGTGGAGGTGCCGTGACAGTGCGGTAGAGGTAGGCGGCAAGTTCACAGTCAGTATTGTGTGGAGGTGCCGTGACAGTGCGGTAGAGGTAGGCGGCAAGTTCACAGTCAGGATTGTGGTGGCACGCGCGGCTCGATATCACCTCCCCCACCCTCTTTTTGCACCCATCCCCATTTTCTCTCCCTCTTCAACATCCCCGCTCTCTATCTCAGCATGATTACAGCCATTAACTGATAACAAACGTCTGTCTGTTCGCTGCTGCTCATTTGCTCTCTTGGTGAAGACTGTGATCGTTCAACACCGTGTTTGATGTTTTAGTTGATTTAGAAGTTTCACTGCTATACTACTTTTTACTTTTCCCCTCTGTACGTAGTATAAGGAGAAAGTATTGTCTTCGTCAAAATTTTCTCATTTGAGTTTTGGGGGGTGTTGTACATTTTACATCCCCATAAACACAAAAAAGTAGTTTGTAAGTCAAGTCTGTCGTCTGATTTTGATGAAATTAGGTATCTGGGTACTAACTAACTCATATTGGTACCTCCAACTTTTTTGACATTTTGATTTAATGGCGATTTGATATCTTGGCTGTTTTGATTAACATTTTGTATGTTATGCAGCTTTTAACTCAAAACTAAATTATACAGCCCCCAGTGCTGAACAAATTACTGATCATAAACTATTGCAATTGTTTTGATTTTACCCATATAATACCATTGTTACTCGCACCGCTTACCCACGAAAGGGATGTTACAAGCTATTGAGAGAGATTATGTGTTAATTTGCTGATACTGTTTACGTCTTTATACTATACCTACATAAATATATTATCACGAATGTATAATCTATGGATCATACTTTTTAACTACTAGATTGTATTGTAAATAAAATACATAAGTTTTTTAAGGAAAACATTTCAATGTTAGATCACATGTCTACAAAGATTATTTTTAATATTAATAGATAAATCACGTCAAGCCTTTTCCTTTCTACTGTACTTCTTGGATTAACAATGAAGAAGGAGCTTCCTTCGATATCCAGTTAATTCGACGTAATATAATTGTTCAAAATAAATATTTGTTTACACTATTTTATATCGAACTACAGGTACAGGTACTAAAGGTACAGTATCTTATAACTTCTTACTTAGCCTCTTTGATGTCCAATTGTTAATTTCACTTTTGAGTGTTCCGTAAGTTTGTAAATAAGTTACATTTTCAGTTTGATAACAGACAATGGTGACGCTCTCATAGATGCTTTACCATCGAGTTAGTTGCATGCATACATTGTACAATGTACAGTATGCTGAACATTTCCATACAATGCAGTTGCCAAGCTCATAGTATAACCAGGCTCAAGCTGATATCTCTGTGGTCGAGCGGTTGTCAGTTACTACGCTGTCTCCCCCCTCCACCTTACGGCAAACTCTCACAACTTCCCCCCTCACAACAATCATCTGGTCGCAGGTTATCAGACACTCTTAAATTTATAAACCGGTTGTATCCCCAAGCTAGATCAGAGCATAAATAACCTGACGGGATTTTTAAATTTATAAAATATTTTCATTTAAATTAAATTTATCAAATTTTAAAATTTTAAGACACATACAATTCGTTGTAACAACTTGCATGTTGCTTGTAATTTAGTAAAAAAAGGAATTTCAACACGAAATGTATTTTAAAGCTCTTTACTACCTAGGCAGGTTAAAAATGTTAATCTTAGAAGATTCTAGCTGAACAAAACTAGTAGGCTATAAAGGGTACAAAATATGTAGCTTTGCGAAGTCTAGTAAAGTTCTTAACATTTGACTTTTTCTTTCCTTATTTTTATCAAAAATTGCATGACATATACAATAGCAGGATTATTACGAAAATGCTGATAATCAGGAAATTAAAAAAATTATATAGTTTTAGAAAAATGTATTAAATACTCTCAATAATAGTATTTTAAAATGTTGGATATAGGCTGTATTTCTTGAACAAAACCTTAGTACTTAAGCATCCAAATTTTCTAATAGCCAAACAAGTATCTCTATCAAATAATACATTTACCTCTTCTTACGTTATGTCTCATGGAATTGATAAAACGTGTAGGCACCTATAAAGTTTGGTATTACAAGTAACTAAATATATTTCAAAAGCCAAACCAAAACTAAAAACGAACTAAAAAAAAATTATTTCTGTAATATAGATATTAAAATAAAAAAAAACCTCGAGATCATGAGATGACACAACCAAAAGACCTTATTGTAATTTTTGATTGACTCCATGAAACATGAGATATCTTAGTATTTGTTTATTGCAAAATACATCACCTACCGTAGCTGTAACTACCGTCGTGAAAACCAGGGCAGCATAAACGAAATTGGGATCGTGCCCTAGCGGTATAATAAAGGTGGTTTGCCGTTAACCCTTCCCATCCCTACGGCCTGTCCTACCATCCTGCTACCCAACTACCCTCGTCACCAGACCGAGTATAATCTTCCCTCTCACTCTACCCACCTTCCTTCACTACCTGGTCTACCATCCTGCTACACAACTACCCTCGTCACCAGACCGAGTATAATCTTCCCTCTCACTCTACCCACCTTCCTTCACTACCTGGTCTACCATCCTGCTACCCAACTACCCTACTCACCAGACCGAGTATTATCTTCTCTCTCAATTTACCAACCTTCCTTCACCACCTGTTTTACCATCCTGCTACCCAACTACCCTCGTCACCTGACCGAGTATTATCTTATCTTTTAATCTACCAACCTTCCTTCATTACCTGCTCTACCATCCTGCTACCCAACTACCCTCGTCACCTGACCAAGTATTATCTTCTCTCTCAATCTACCAACCTTCCTTCATTACCTGCTTTACTATCCTGCTACCCAACTACCCTCTTCACCTGACCAAGTATTATCTTCTCTCTCAATCTACCAACCTTCCTTCACTACCTGCTCTACCATCCTGCTACCCAACTACCCTCGTCACCTGACCAAGTATTATCTTCTCTCTCAATCTACCAACCTTCCTTCATTACCTGCTTTACTATCCTGCTACCCAACTACCCTCTTCACCTGACCAAGTATTATCTTCTCTCTCAATCTACCAACCTTCCTTCATTACCTGCTCTACCATCCTGCTACCCAACTACCCACGTCACCTGACCCAGTATTATCTTCTCTCTCAATTTACCAACGTTCCTTCACCACCTGTTTTACCATCCTGCTACCCAACTACCCTCGTCACCTGACCGAGTATTATCTTATCTTTTAATCTACCAACCTTCCTTCATTACCTGCTCTACCATCCTGCTACCCAACTACCCTCGTCACCAGACCGAGTATAATCTTCCTTCTTACTCTACCCACCTTCCTTCACTACCTGGTCTACCATCCTGCTACCCAACTACCCTCGTCACCAGACCGAGTATAATCTTCCCTCTTACTCTACCCACCTTCCTTCACTGCCTGTTCTACCATCCTGCTACCCAACTACCCTCGTCACCAGACCGAGTATAATCTTCCCTCTCACTCTACCCACCTTCCTTCATTACCTGCTCTACCATCCTGCTACCCAACTACCCTCGTCACCTGACCGAGTATAATCTTCTCTCTCAATCTACCAACCTTCCTTCATTACCTGCTCTACCATCCTGCTACCCAACTACCCTCGTCACCAGACCTAGTATAATCTTCCCTCTTACTCTACCCACCTTCCTTCACTGCCTGTTCTACCATCCTGCTACCCAACTACCCTCGTCACCTGACCGAGTATAATCTTCTCTCTCAATCTACCAACCTTCCTTCATTACCTGCTCTACCATCCTGCTACCCAACTACCCTCGTCACCTGACCGAGTATAATCTTCTCTCTCAATCTACCAACCTTCCTTCATTACCTGCTCTACCATCCTGCTACCCAACTACCCTCGTCACCTGACCAAGTATTATCTTCTCTCTCAATCTACCAACCTTCCTTCATTACCTGCTCTACCATCCTGCTACCCAACTACCCTCGTCACCTGACCGAGTATTATCTTCTCTCTCAATCTACCAACCTTCCTTCATTACCTGCTCTACCATCCTGCTACCCAACTACCCTCGTCACCAGACCGAGTATAATCTTCTCTCTCAATCTACCAACCTTCCTTCATTACCTGCTCTACCATCCTGCTACCCAACTACCCTCGTCACCTGACCGAGTATTATCTTCTCTCTCAATCTACCAACCTTCCTTCATTACCTGCTCTACCATCCTGCTACCCAACTACCCTCGTCACCTGACCCAGTATTATCTTCTCTCTCAATCTACCAACCTTCCTTCATTACCTGCTCTACCATCCTGCTACCCAACTACCCACGTCACCTGACCCAGTATTATCTTCTCTCTCAATCTACCAACCTTCCTTCATTACCTGCTCTACCATCCTGCTACCCAACTACCCTCGTCACCTGACCGAGTATAATCTTCTCTCTCACTCTACTCTACCTCCTTCACCACCTGTACTACCATTCTGTTACCCAACTACCCTCGTCACCTGACCGAGTATAATCTTCTCTCTCACTCTACCCACCTTCCTTCACTACCTGGTCTACCATCCTGCTACCTAACTGCTCTTGTTACCTGACCGAGTTTGAAGTTTCTACCTATATAAACTACATATTTTGGAAGCATCAATTACTGCCTATTGATACCACAGTCTTTAAGTTTACAATATATGTACAACATTTATCCATCTAGCTTAAAAACTTGCCTCATCGTGAGGTATAATTCCTTAGTTCTATTCATAAAATATAGAATAAATAATATGAACATTAACGTATAGATTTCCCTCTTTTTATGTTGAGATAATACTAAAATGTTCGAAAACGAATTGAGTTATTAGAGTAACTGTATTGTTTTTACAATTACATTTTTGGTGTTGTGCAGCTTTGTATTTTAACAGTTTTTAAACAGGGTAAACGTTTTTTTCGCTTTTATTACATGGTTTTACCAACTATGCAAAGAAAAGAACATTGTTTAAGCTATTTTTATTAATTTCCTTAATTGAGTTCATCAGTTTGAGTACATAAGATTAGAAAAAGTACGTGATGCGAAATCCTCTTGTTTTTGTAAAGGGAATTGAAGTGAAAAGTGATAAAGCGTGGTATCGAAGTTCGATCTGGACAATACAAGTCTGAAACTGACGCAGTCGTTGGTGACAGCCACAGAAATGTCTGAGCCTTTAAACAACAATGGCGTGCAGAAAAAGTACATGTAGGGAATTAAAAATAATTAATCCTTTATTACATGAAATATTGTTTGTATCGGTTATGTACATACAACGTGTACATACAAACTGATGTTATTTCCGTTACTGCAGGAGATATTCAAACGCTGTTCTTATTGTAGACTTTCTAAATTAAGTACTGATTGGTTTTCATCAAAAGATAATAAAATCAATAGTACCTATTAACTGTTGCAGATGGACTGTGTCTGTGTCCATATGATTATTTTAATTATTTAATTTATCGCATGTTTTTGTTTATATTTTTCTCTTATTATTTTTATTTAACTTATTGTTATATGTACCCTTGAATAAATGATGTTTTATTAAAATTGGAAGAGTCTTTGTTCTATGTATTGAGTTATTTGAAGTATTTTTTTCCTTTTAGGTGAATCAGGTTTTCGTTCTAACAATTAGATCAATTTTGCTTGCCTTGATTTTACAAATTTTGTCTATTTCACTCTTCTAATCAGCTGATTACAAAATTATACATTTTATTTAACCAAGTACGTGTATTTATCATATGGACAACTGTTGATATAATGGCGACGACACTACGTTAATATAATCATTAGCGATCATACAACTGTAAAAAAATTGAGTTAAAAGACAATCTTTTCTTATCGTGATTGCGATTCATACTAAAATGATTCCAGTAGGCTATAATATACATATATAACATTTAGTGGCAAAATATGTTCTAATGACTAATCAGCTAAACTAGAATAATGCAACATGGTTTTAAAACTGATTGAATGAAACAAAATTTGCATATATCCAATTCTTAAAAAAATGTTTACACATAATCTTATATTTCAGTAAATGACGCAACCATGTTAATGAAGGTCTTTCATCGATATTACACAAAGAGGATATGATGCATGGCTTAAAAGTTTTGTTTAATACTGAACATCTTGATCTGTGTTCTCTTGTTATGTAATCACCAAAACACATACATCTTTTAGAATAAAAAAAAATTATAAAATAGTAAAATACTAAACAATTGAAATATCTCTTTCTTATTCAAACATTTTCCATTAAAAGCATACCACTATAGGGTTTTCAGGTTGAAATTGTATTATTATCTCATCCTTATTACTCTTGCTTATTGTTAGGTTAGGTTCAGTTTGGGAAAACCGAGACATCAATACATACAATACATCAATTGTTTATATAAACTATGTAGTAGTAATCATATAAAGGAAAACGTCATAAACAGTTATAAAATAGTTCCCATTCCATTATTTGATATTCCACCCTCTCTCTTAACTCTACTGAGCAAATGTTAATGTCAAGCAATACGCAGTGGACGTCAAGTGTAAAGGAAGTGTTAATATATCAGCAATACGCAGTGGACGTCAGGTGTAAAGGAAGTGTTAATATCAGCAATAAGCAGTGGACGTTAAGTGTAAAGGAAGTGTTAATATCAGCAATACGCAGTGGAGGTCAAGTGTAAAGGAAGTGTTAATATATCAGCAATACGCAGTGGACGTCAGGTGTAAAGGAAGTGTTAATATCAGCAATACGCAGTGGACGTTAAGTGTAAAGGGAGCGTTAATATCAGCAATACGCAGTGGACGTCAAGTGTAAAGTAAGTGTTAATATCAGCAATAAGCAGTGGACGTTAAGTGTAAAGGGAGTGTTAATATCAGCAATACGCAGTGGACGTTAAGTGTGAAGGGAGCGTTAATGTCAGCAATACGCAGTGGACGTCAACTATAAAGGGAGCGTTAATATCAGCAATACGCAGAGGACGTTAAGTGTAAAGGGAGTGTTAACGTCAGCACTACGCAGTGGACGTCAAGTGTAAAGGGAGCGTTGCTATCTCGTGACGACTGGCACAGATAAGCAGACGCGACGATCCCAACCCACCTACCCACCTACCCACTACCCAACCCTACCCACCCTCTCTACCTCCTACCCACCCTCCGCTCATCCCTCACCTCTCAATTACCCACATCACGCGCAGTAATTGCCCCACCGAGAGCGTGTCGCTGGTTTTGTGCCAAACGACCGCTGCTCCGCTTCAGCCCTTGTACCCGAGCGAACAAAACAGTACACCTTTCTCTCTCTATACACTATAGAGTATTCTATACAGTACGTATGGCTCTACATAGAGCGTCAGTTTTGCCTCTAGCACGTCACACTTCACATTGATCTCGAATCAGTTAATCGCAATTTAGTTTGATCTCTACAGTACGTCGCGCTTTTCTCTCTATGTTATGTTCAATGTTCTATACAGCACACCAGTCAGTTTTGTATTTATATAGACGCTGCTCTTCACTTTTATCTTTATTGTATATCGCTCTACATTGTTGTCTCTTACAGTACGTCGTACTTCCATTTTGTCGTTATAATACGTCGCGTTTTTGTCTTTATGCAGTCCGTTGCATTTCAATTTGTCTCTAATGCATGCTACAGTTTGATTTATCACGTCGCACTTCAGTTTGATCTCTATAGGCGGTGACACACTATCGATCTTTTCCCCGATCAAGACCCCGAACCGAGCAGGGAGAAGGGAGAAGGGAGATAAATATCAGCAAAATTTTACTCCGAACATTTCCCCGAACATGACCAAGACCAGACGAATTCTACCGAGCGCGGCAAAAGGAAGTTTGGAGAGAGATAGAGAGTGTGTGCGAGTGAGAGCGCGGAGACAGTGCCGTGGAAGAGGGAAAAGAGTCAAAAAGCCAAAGCCAAAAAGTTTCTATAACATAAAAATTATTGTTAAAAGTCGCATTTTGAAAACTTGTCGCAAAAATAAAATATTCTAGAAAGGATGCTTAGTTATATCTATTGATTTCTATTGGTTTTATTCATTGAAATAACGTTACAGAATGATCATTTTAATTGCCTTTAATAATATTAATGTTTATATTATTTTTGAAAGAATTTAAGTCAATATCAATTACTTAATTCAACCTTAATATTATTGATATAATTGATTTAACGGTTTCTACACTTTCAACCTTGACCAAACAAACCACAAACATTACATCTTAAATGATTATAATATATAACGGCAACATATTACCCAACATTTATTTATTTTACCAATTAAAGAGTTTAATTGCCATATTAAATCAGAACTATCAATGCTAGCGCAGGCGGCCGCTCGGTGCGGCGCTCGCGACGATTTACGGGGCAAAAATGTACCGTGACACACTATCGTACATCGGACCGTACATCGGACCGATCTTTTCTTTGATCTTTCGCCAAAAAACCGCCTCCAGAGCGCTCGTCTCCCTGCTCGGCCTGATGTCTTGTTCGGCGTCTTGATCGGTGTACGGACCCGTGACACACTATCGAACATCCTCCCTTCGACCTCCCTTCTCCCTTCTCCCTGCTCGGTTCGGGGTCTTGTTCGGGGAAAAGATCGATAGTGTGTCACCGTCTTATGTAGTACGTCGTACTCCAGTTTTTAGGGGAGCGAGCTGGTCTAGTGGTTAGAGCGTGGACAGTTCCAGGGGTCCCGGGTTCAAATCTCGCCAAATCACCAATAGATTTTATCTAAGTGGTAATGCCGCAACCCCTAGGTCTAGTATGAAGTAATGTGAAAAGCAATCCTGGGCTCGTGCCTAGCGTCCTAGGACAAAGACGTACTTCACTGCAGTTTTGTCTCGATAGTATTTCGTGCTTTTGTCTCTTTTAGTACGTCGTGCTTCAGTTTGATCTCGAATTAGTACGTTACATTTCAGTTTGAGCTCTATGTACCTAGTGTTTCGTCCTTGTGTTAACTCTATAGTACGTGACGCTTTTTTACTATACAAGCGCACCAAACCTCATTTTTGTGTCTTTACGTCACTCTTCACTTAGGTATCTTGTAGCGTAGTACATAGTGCTTCAGTTTGATCACTAGGTAAAGTAGTACGTCACACCTTAGTTTTGTTTTTATATCCTGTAGTATGACACACCACGGTTTCGGCTTCTATACGACATCCGAACATTAGTTTTATCTTTGTATATCACACTTCAGTTTTTTTTTACAGTTCGTCACCCTTGAGTTTTCTCTCTTTATTGATGGTTGTGCTTCAGTTTTAGTTTTGTCTCGAAATAGATCGTACTTCAGCTATGTCTCTATGCTGTACGTCAGGCTTCAATTTTGTAGTACGTCACAAATTAATTAGCTTTGTCCCACTCTGTTGTAATAAAATTCGGGTTGCGTAAACAGTATGTTTGGGGATTTTCCTCACGATTAGAGTCGTGGACAAGCCTATTTTATAGATGTCGTTCAGTACTGCCACACTCTAAATTTAGTTTGTGTTGTACTATTCATTAACTTAATTCCAATTTTTTATACAACTGGTACATGTCTATAAAACTTAAAATTTATTCATCTAGCACACAAATAACCTAATCAAAATGTCTATCTTGAAAAAAAATATACACCGTACTTGTACTGCACCTATATCTTATCTGTTTGAACCAGACTTATTGCTTGGGGATATATAATTTTGCAACCAACCGGAATAAGGGTAGATGATTTCACTTTCCTGACCACAATGAAAGAGGTAGGAATGGGGAGGGCGTCAGACACGAAACTGATTAAAGCGTTGGCGTGTTTTAAAGTGACTTGGCGGTGGATCACAATGTAGGGCTTGGGGCTGAGACCACGCACTATGTACTGCAGAACAGTGAGTCGGGTGTAAATAGCTTTCAAAAATCGGCTTTGCTTATAACGAAGATTATGAACTAAGCTCTGATATTGTCTCTGTACACAATCTAGGTGTGTCGACCTGAGCTCAGATATCACCACTGTGTAAAATGTAGATGTTGAACTCAGCTCAGATATCGCAATTGTGTAAAATGCAGATGTTGAACTCAGCTCATATATCGCAATTGTGTAAAATGTAGATGTTGAACTCAGTTCAGATATCACCACTGTGTGCATTGAAGGTGTTGAACTGAGCTCAGATATCGCCACTGTGTGCATTGAAGGTGTTGAACTGATCTCAGATATCATCGCTGTGTAAAATGTGGGTGTTAAACTGAGTTCAGATATCACTGCTGTGTAAAAATGTGGGTGTTTAACTGATCTAAGATATCACCGCTGTGTAAAATGTGGGTGTTGAACTGAGCTCAGATATCACCGCAGTGTAAAATGTTGGTGTTGAACGGAGATCAGATATCACTGCTGTGTAAAATGTGGGTGTTTAACTGATCTAAGATATCACCGCTGTGTAAAATGTGGGTGTTGAACTGAGCTCAGATATCACCGCTGTGTAAAATGTTGGTGTTGAACTGATCTCAGATATCACCGCTGTGTAAAATGTGGGTGTTAAACTGAGCTCAGATATCACTGCTGTGTAAAATGTAGGTGTTGAACGGAGATCAGATATCACCGCTGTGTAGAATGTGGGTGTTGAACGGAGCTCAGATATCACCGCTGTGTAAAATGTAGGTGTTGAACTGAGCTCAGATATCGCCACTGTGTGCATTGAAGGTGTTGAACTAAGCTCAGATATTGCCACTGTGTAAAATTTAGATGTTGAACTGAGTTCAGATATCGTCACTGTGTGCATTGAAGGTGTTGAACTAAGCTCAGATATCGTCATTGTGTGCATTGAAGGTGTTGAACTGAGCTCAGATATCGCCACTGTGTGCATTGAAGGTGTTGAACTAAGCTCAGATATCGCCACTGTGTAAAATGTAGATGTTGAACTGAGCTCAGATATCGCCACTGTGTGCATTGAAGGTGTTGAAGTAAGCTCAGCTATCGCCGCTCAACCGGGCGATGGCTCGCTGGTCGATATCACTGATCCTCTTGCTCAGGCTGGGATACTTAGTTAATGCGATATCTTCACCAGCATACTTCCAGTCTCATGTACACGTTATCTATAAACAACAATAAAGGTTTCCATCTCATTGTTATGTCAATTTCTATTACTCGAAAAAAAAATCAACCGACGTTTTGGATTTTATTTATTCTTGTATTGAAACTCGAATAACTTTAATTAATTATTTTAAAGTCTACATGTTGGTTTTAGATCGTTAGCTTAACATAACTATTAAATAGTGTAATTTAGTTCACCTACTAAAGCCAAAAAAATTTTTATAAATCCTTACACTCTTTAATTATCACATTCTGCATCGACGACTAACCTCCCAGTTAATGAAAATAAAATGTTCTCCAGAAACACTTGGATTTACTACGGACAGGTAAGTATTACATCTTTGTATGCGACCCAACAGCGTAAGTAGGTAGAAATAACCTTCTTCGGAAGCAAGAGCTCAATAGTTTTCAAACCAGGTGTATTTTAAATTGGTAGGCGATAAGTGTATTGTTTGGAAATATAAATGGACACAGTCAGGTGATCAGTCTTGTATGAATGTGGAACTGAGTCTCAACCTTTGGAGCACATACTTGATGAGAGCTGTTTTACTGCTTCCCTAGAGATTTGACTGTCTGCAGTCACAAGCAACACAAGGGAGGCAGGGCTTTTGCTTGTAATGGCTTGCCTCCTTATAGGCGTAGCTCAGTGAAGGAAAGGTATTTTTTAAACTATATCATATTGCATTTTAAGCTAATTATAACTTTTCTCACTTGACGTTGGTACACAGTGTGACTAGTAGTCAGTTTCAAATTTAGAGCGAGAGACTGTAAATTTGAAGAGGTGTTAATCTGCCATTTTTATTTTATTTCAGCCCATATGAAAGTCTTTATTTCCACACTACTCTATTTTCAAAAGATCCTCGATGAGCTACAGGCTACATAACATGTGAATATATTAGACAAGTGACAATTTTCGGGAAACGTGGCAGTAAAATACACCAATCTTATACGAGTATAAAAACAACTCTTCCCCTAAACAAACCACTATACGTGACAAAACGACAGGCAATGTTTATTTGCAGGACATTTAATTTTTAAATGTCCAGCCGACATCACACTTAAATACGAGTGGATGTAGCGATGCGGAGATGCAGATAATGCGGCTGGTGGTAATGGTAATTGTCATCAGCGAACTCCGCCACCAGCTCCAGCAATTAATTGGCCCCGCAGCTAGTGGGGGGAGGGGGTAAGTGGAGGGGGGAGACGTAAGGGAGTGGGGGGTCGTCATCTGCCATCACGTAGTTAACACGGAGCCCTGAGAGAACGGAGTGTAGAGTTGTAGAGTAGGGGGGTATATCGTCAAAGACTGTTGTACCACGCACGGTAGTTCTTTCGTTATTTTATAAATTTATTTATAGCACAAGCTAATATTTGTTTGTATATTGTATGTTTTTAAATTGCTATTGCAAAGATGCTTTTCAGTAAGTTGATGGAAGAAACAGGATTAAATTGCAATCATCATCAAATAAATTTCTGAGAATGAAAGTCTGAGACATCGTATGATTGAGATAGTAATGTTTTAGACTTTTGTCGTGCACAAATCTATGTATGAACTTCATTGAACCTATCCTTCAAGCAATGCTTACTACACAGTACATCTTGGACCAAGTAATAAATTGTAAAATTAAAGACACGAATTCGATTTTTACTACCGTTTGGCTTTTAGAGCAGCGAGTTCCCCAAACCTATCAGTCGTTGTTTTCTAGCGTTTCTACAGGCGAAACAACATAAAAAATTCTTAAAGTTAGAGAGTGTATTGCTTTCTTCAAACAATGACTAATCGAGGGGGAAAAATAAAAATGCCCGAACCATCCACAAAGGAAATAGATGCTTTTCAGCCCAGAATCTCAGATGAGACTTGACACACGGCAACGCCCGCCAGCACGCGATGGCATCTACAACGAAGTCATGCATGATACAATGTCGTCTGCTGGACATAGAGTAAACTCTAAAATACATCAATGTGAACCTCAACAAGTTCGTGAATTCAATATTTGTTTGTGTAACTAGTGGGAGTGGTCGAAGTAGCAAAGGCAATTTGCACTCGTCTTAAACGGATTACGTGCCTAATAAAATCACTCTAATTGGTGTTGTTTGGTTGGAATACTGGTGTGCGACAAAGTAAAAAGTGTGCCTTTTTGCGTGCTTTGTAAGACTTGTCAATGCAAGTGTAAATAATGCGGTTCACTAGTACGTTGTAAATATATTTAAAAATGTCGAATTTCTGCTTGCCACAATAGTACCTAGTCAATACAGTATTTAAGTACTGTACTTCCAAATGGTCATCTTCGAAACTTGGTCATCCTCGAAACTTGGTCATCCACGGGGCGTAATGGGACATGAATAACTCCGTGATGGCCCGTGGCCAGGTTCATGGAGTATACATACCTTTTTTCAAGATTTTTGGCAGGTCTTCGGTTTAGTATTTTACATACATACAAAAATATATTTTACTTAGCTTCATTAAAATTTTTTGCATTTTTCCGCAGATATGGTAATAAATTTATTTTAAGGAAATTTAAGAGACGTTTACGTTGATTTCTACCGCTTAACCTTACATTTTTAGCAAGAAAGGATCAAAATTGCACGTAAAGATATAAAACACGAACATTTTCTCACCATGGAGCAAACACCGCAGAGCCGATCATAATAGCAATCGATCGGCCTCACGACCAGACGGCTTCAACAATGCATTGGTGCTGATAGCAACCCCCCACACCCCCTCCACCGTCAGCAGCTGACTACTAATTGACTTCTGGCTTTTGTCACCTTCGTCTTCCCTTCACCATAATGTGCTTCTTGTGCTCCTGATGATGTAAGTGTTGTGGAGTGAGGGATGAAAATACGTTTTAGATAGATTGAGTACACCCTCATTATTTCAGACTATGGGCGAACCAAGTCGTCCGGATTAAATTGAATAATCATTAAATAAGCACCATTTAGGAATAGGGGCTTTGTAAAATAGTTTTGTATGCTTGTGTGTCTTAAAGCCATTTACCCATTTGAATGTCTGCAGACATACATACATCATACAGACATACATTGAAGCATCACTTCTCAGGATATGAGTACATGTCTCATTGTCCACCTTTTTCCTATTATTTAGGTCGGGTCTTGTCAAGAAGACGACCACCACTATCAAAATTCCACTATACGAAAATGAGGTAAATCAGGTTAAGTTATATTTCACTAGGTTAGGTTCTGTTACTTTAATGTTATAATAGTCCAGGACCTGACTAGGGTTCTGTGTGCATGTCGTGTATAGAGAATTTTGCTTTTGCATTTCAATATAGGTGTCTTAGGAAGTGTTTTCCACTCGGGTGTCAAGTTCGCACCTGGTACGTTTTCGAGCTATGACGTCATCAAGATGGCGGCTCGGCAATTTTTAAATGCGTATATTTCGCAAACCGTTTAACGGATCGGGATGATTCTTTTTTTGTTTGAAAGATATTTTTACAAGCTATCTTTTTTGTATTTACCCATTTGTTGTAAACTTAATATTTACCGCACAATATTGAAAAACGTAGTTTTTATTGTTATTATATTTATTGTTTTGCTTATAACTTCTTAACCGCTGATAAAATCAAATACCACCCATTGCAAAAGTTGGAGATAATTCTATACTCTTTCCAATGATACCAAACAATATGTGATTAGACCTAAAAATAAAGCAAAGAGATTGAATAAACCGTAAAAAAACACTGAAAGTGGTGTACGGTCCGGGAAAGATTTAGTCCTGGACATGACTAGGGTTCTGTGTGCATGTCGTGTATAGAGAATTTTGCTTTTGCATTTCAATATAGGTGTCTTAGGAAGTGTTTTCCACTCGGGTGTCAAGTCCGCGCCTGTTACGTTTTCCAGCTATGACGTCATCAAAATGGCGGCTAGAGCAATTTTTAAATGCGTATATTTCGCCTACCGTTTAACGGATCGGGATGATTCTTTTTTTGTTTGAAAGATAATTTTACAGGATATGATTTTTGTATTTGCAATTTTGTTGTCAACTTAATATTTATCTCACTATATTAAATACGTGGTTTTTAATATAATTGTTTTTGAATTTTTCCTCATAACTTGTTAAACGCTTATAGAATGAAATAACTACCCATTACAAAAGTTATAGATAATTTTATGCCCTTTCCAAAGATATCAAACAATTAATGTTTGAAACTAAAATTAAAGCCAAGAGATTAAATAAACCGTTACCTAACACTTAACATGGTAGAAAGTCCGGAAAATATTGCGGCTGGAACAATTCTTCAAATGCGTATATTTCACATACCGTTTAACGGATCGGGATGATTCGTTTTTTGTTTGTAAGATATTTTTTAAGCCTATCTTTTTTGTATTTACACTTTTGTTGTTAACCTACTATTTATCCCACAATATTAATAAACTAGGTGAAACCCGTCGAAATCGACGGTCACTGTCTCTGTGCTCATTATTCATCTACGGAAAGTTAGGTGTAGTGGAATATACTTGAAGTGAAGTTGGCTTTTACTCTTGAACTGTTAGGGACCTCCTCGTTTATATGGTTGTGCGGCTTCTTTGGCAACAAATAATTCAAATAACATAACAATGCGGCATTTCCAAAAAGCAATAAATACTGTAAATTGGCTGTTACGTAAATATTGACGTTTACATGCATTGTTAAACAACGTATCTTATAAAGGATGATGTGATCTAGTTTAAAAGGAATATGACCTTTCTGTCATGACAGTAGCTGCTTGAATAGTATTTACTCTTTGTGCCTTTTTTATAGCCAAAATGTCGTGTTATTTTAAATCATGTTAACAACCCAGTGAGCCACGGTCCGTAATATAGACCACTTAAAATAATTTGTCAAGATAGGTACCATTTTAGGTCAGGTTTCTGTGTTTGGATGTTATTACACACGATAAGAGCACAATAAACTTCTTCTGCAGATAAATAATCTACTGGAGAAATATAAGCCGAATTATAAATGTCACAATGTGACTTTGAGCATTTTGTAACTATATGGGTACGCTACAAAGTATTTTTGAGGCTGCTGCTCAGTGAACTTTAAGAATATATTTTTAGAGATAAATTAAATGATTTTTGTTGCTGAGTAGCGTTACTAAACATGCACAACCCATTTCGTTACTCTAATAACATTCAAAGGCTCTCTAAGAGTTCAAATTCTTATTTGTATACTTATCTATATTAGGTTTTCATTAGGCTGAATTAACAACATCGAAGTAACCTCTATGAAAAGTCTGTAGTAAATTGCAGTTAACAGCTTAATGACTTTCTAAATCATGCACATATTTTTACATAAATATTATAAAATGTTTTATCCAGTGGCTGTAAACTACTATTAATTTAGCAAAATATGGACACTGCTCAAATGGGCAACGTGCCCTTCTGCACTTGTATAATTTTGTATTGTATTACACAATCGAAGATTTTTCCAATGATTGAAAACATGTATAACAATAATCTCGTGAACCTCTTGATGATCTGTAGAATAATATGATAAAATATAGGCAAAAGTGGGGGAAAAGGCAGACAACAACTCGTACAACAGATAATAGATAGTTCAATAAGAAATTACTGTAAGAGTTCTGTGATAAAAAGAATTTCCACTGATTTCGTAATGGAATGTTATATTGCAAAACATGACATGATACAGAAGAAAATAAATTTTAAAATCAGAAAATAGCATTGCAAATACTTCTTTTAGACAATTTAGTAACTCCCAATAAATGTGTGTTGTTTAAAACACAATTGAAAAATCAACAGCTGTTTCATTAAAAGTATTAAACATAAACAAATCTGTAGAGGGATCTTTAAAGGCTTTTGGGGCAGAGCCCTAAGGGAATTTACTTCGTTTTTCTTTTGATAACTCATCTACAGACCATGACCTTTCTTTTGACACCCCTACCAAGTTTCTACGCCCAGCCGTTCTCTCAAATTAGTGGAGACAAAGTTTCCAATTGAATTTCTAGTTTCCTCCATGTTAATCTTATGGGAAAAAATCCAACTTTGATGGAAAATCCTGCCCAAACTAATAAAGATATCAAAAAACGAAAAACACTTTGCAAAACTACAGATCAGGGCAATTTTTTTGACACTTTAATCATCAAAATCGGTCCAAAAATGAGAGAGGAGTTCTGTTCACAAAAATCGGCTTAGCGTATTATATATATAGATGTACATTTAATTGTTGTTTTTATTTTACTTTTGCTTATAACTTTTTGACAAATAGTAGGTTTTTTAATATAGTGAGATAAATATTAAGTTGACAACAAAATTGCAAATACAAAAATCATATCCTGTAAAATTATCTTTCAAACAAAAAAAGAATCATCCCGATCCGTTAAACGGTTTGCGAAATATACGCATTTAAAAATTGCCGAGCCGCCATCTTGATGACGTCATAGCTCGAAAACGTACCAGGTGCGAACTTGACACCCGAGTGGAAAACACTTCCTAAGACACCTATATTGAAATGCAAAAGCAAAATTCTCTATACACGACATGCACACAGAACCCTAGTCAGGTCCTGGACTATAATGGCTTCGGTTAGGGTGCCTTCGGTTAGAATGTAAAGAAGTGGACTCTTGTAGCAGACAGTTCTACTACAGCTTATTGTGCATAATTGATGGGATTGGACACAGTTAGGTTAGGTTAATTAAGTCATGTAACAAATGTTTAATACAATATAACATAGACTATTTATTTCCCCCAGGTTCATTTGCGTAGGGCAAGTTAATGTGGCCTTCTTCTTGAAAAACTCCCTTTCAGAGCGGAAAAATTCAACGTTTGAGGTAAACCAACTCCTGATACTTTGTGCTGTCCTACACCACGCAGGGATTGCGTTCACCACACCACCCATACTGCATCACGCTCGCCAGTATGGTCAGGCCACGCCAAAACACGCAAGGTACGATGATCATGTGTTTAATTGTCTTTTTTCATTTGAAATTTTTTTACAAAAATCTCATGATTAATAAAACCCTTGCCACAACTGTACCATGACAAGTTTTTAAACGCGTGAAAACGTCAAAATCTATATCTATAATCATTGACTATACACCTCTACATCAATTAAGTAGAGGTGTATAGTCAATGCTATAATACAGTACATGAAGCCGTTTTTTAACACTTATCCTCCCTTATTATTTGTGAACCAATTTCAACGTTTGAGATGTCAAAAAATTCGCCTCAATCTGTAGTGTTAAAAATTCTTAGCCTTAAGGGCGTGAAGCACTCTCGAAGGACAATTTTTTCCTCATAAGAATTACATAGAACAAAAAACAGCTGTTTATAAAAAGAAACACAGCAGCTTTTTTTTTGTAAAATATTGATGTTTGTAATATTCAGGAGGTTAGACCAATGTAAACCGTTAATCAGATTTGTTGATAGAACAGAAAATGACTCGGGTTCAAAGAGGAAATATTGAAACGTGTCGTAACACTTCGGCCCAAGTAACACTTCGGCCCAGTAACATTTCGGCCCGAAACCCTCAGATGTGGCCTACGGTCCAACTCTCTACCTGCCCACTAGTAACACTTCGTCCCAACAAATATTTGACAGGTTAGGTTAGGTTAGGTAAGATTCCACCGATTCTCCGTCATGTGAGGTCAGAGGATGCAAGGGGTGACGGTTGGGCGACATTCCACCAGAGGGTGGTTGCAAAGTATACAGGTCATATGTATCTCTTACTACCTGAACTGCCCTTGTCAATTTTTCGTCGGGCCGAAATGTTACTCCATTAGCTAATTTAATCATCTGTAAAAGCGAGTGGGACGAAGTGATACTGTTTTTCTAAGAAATTTGAGTTTGGCCGAAAGAAGAGGATGTGACAATTAATTAATTAGAGATCTATGCGTATGAGAAGAGTAGAAGAAGAGAGGCCTGGTCTAACAGCAAGGAATCCAGATACCTCTCCACTTGGAGAGATGAATAATATTTTCCAGTTCTGCTATGAAACTTACTTTGGAAGTAAAAAATACACAAAGAATATAAACATCGGGTTATCAAGGCGGTAAATTAAACTTGCCTAATGTCAAATCAGATGATTTCGTGCAAGAATTATTACTGGTAACAGCTAAGGGGGGTCGGGAAACATTATTTGTAGAAAACACTAAAAATCAAGGCTAGCTTCTTAAAAAATTATAAAATATTGACAAAAAGTGTTTATTATATAAAACTAATAGTATTAACAACGTGAGTATTTCCATTAGTTACATAAGCTTTTAGATGAGTGTTTTAAACTCATCGAAAATTATGACCGTTATTAGTTAATAACTATTGTATAATACCGATACTTGACAATTGCTCGATTTTGAGCAACAGGTACACTTTGAAGGTAAAATATACATCTTTGACTTCATTGAAGCATCTCTAAAAATCGAAGTTCTTGAAGGATTGTTATTAACAACTTATGCCGTGAAACAATATTTTAAGTGGTATTTACTTTTATTTTGTGTAGTTAAACAGTATGAATATTCTTTTTCCTACAGTTACCTAACAATGTACATGTTCTCTCACTGATTTGAGAAAGCAAAGTGGCCAATTCGCTCATCAGTGAGACAATGTTAACATTGTCTCACTCTAATTACTTTGTCTCACTCCAGATTTGCAACGTGAAGGCACGAAATAGTGAGCACGTAACATGCGAGCAACGTCGTATGCGCGCGAAATACGTTGGCAGCACTGGCTGTAAATCAGCTGGTCAGCTGTTGTACTGTTGTATTTGTCACTTCACGTTAAATGTTATATTAAAAGTTTACTTCTGTTTAAAAATAGGTTATGTTTCTTCACCAATTTATTTGTTTTATGGTAACTGTAGGAAAAGTATAATGTGCAACTCGAGTTCAAAGTACAATTGCCTCACTCGAGAAACCATTCCTCACTCGCCTACGGCTCGTGAGTAAGGATTTCTCTCGAGTGAGTCAATTGCTCACTTTTCTCACTAGTTGCACAAATAACTATTTCTTTAATTGTAGTTTATTATTTTGTGACACAATAGGTTTCCTTAGCTCTGTCTATATTTCCAATTTTCGTCAACAAAATGAGAGATTTAGTTACAATGTGCATTCAAAGGTATTGAAGGCTCTAAGAATAGGCTTCAATTGTACCAGACTACAAGGAATTCATGGTCTGTAATATTTGTGATTATATTTTCTTGGTAATCAAAGAATAAAGTACTCTTTATTCTGCGGTTTAAACGTGTTGCTTCCGTTGTAATCTCGAAAAGACATGTCACAATCTTACACTATTGACTTTTATATGCAATTAAAACTTATGAATAAAGATGGTTAAATTTCCATAGTTTTAAGCAACATATTGTCAATATATTATCGAAAAACTTAGCGAAACTGTATAAAAAGTGTGCAATATGTGATCTTAAATCTCAACGTGTCATAGTTAGTTAAAATAAATAATTGCTGTTTTTGTTTTCGTTAATGTCGGTAAAATTTATGACGCAAAACCCTCAGGGATAAGAAAATGGAAAGTTTCAAGCTGCTACTTGCATCACGTTGCTATGTATAGGGCCAGATGTTTTAGTTACAAGTGGGTGGGACTTCGGTTCTGAAGATTCAGGATCAAATCTCGATAATCGCCAATGTCCTCCTGCGGTGTGTGTCTGAGAGTTGAAAGTACTGGGTTTCGGAGGGCTACTTCAACTATAAGTCATGTGATAAATACGTCGTGTTGTTGTTGTACAAATGGTTGTTCTGCTCGCACGTTGTTATCAATGCGGTTTGTAGCAGCGTGAAGCAGCGGAGAGTCTGATCAATATCTGATAACAGTCACGTTCACCGCACCTCACCTACACTATCCACTGGCAGACATTGTATTGCTCATTTAGCTGCGCAGTCAGGTAAATTATTAAACCAAACGTAACCAATGTAACTTGCCTTAAACAAATGCAGTGTGTGCTTCTATGTATTTATTCTCATAAGGCATTTAAAATGTGTCGATGCAGTGTTAAAGTTATACAGCCAAGAATTGCAATATTGTAGATGACAGTTTTTTTAGACTTGATTATCCTAGACACTGTAATCAAAATATTGACATAAAGAATAGCAGCAGGTAACACTGTAAAGTAGTGTTGTAGCATTAGACGGGATTACTGTGCTTGGGTCCGCAATTACACTGGACGAGAGGTCGTCCAGTGGTCGAAACTCGACCAAAAATATGTAATGTACTCACTTAACTATTTTCACCCCACACTGTAAATAAAACATGTGATTGGAGTTTCCTCCATTTGTTTTGATTTTCTGTTTATATTTCGTTGTTATTTCGTAACCAGCATAGCAACGCATAAGATCCATGTTAATTTTTTACAACTTTTAAACTTATTTTTTGTGCTTATCTTTGAGCCTATTTAAATTTATAAAGGGATTCTGCACACCTACAGGAAAATAGCTTTCCAACGGTATGCGTAGATTTTCCCTACGATGCACACGAGCTGAGAAAAAAGGTTTTAAAGAAACATGCTTGCCTATTAATATATAGATAGATAGATACCAACAACATTGACAGAGAGAATAGCAGTAGTGTAGAGTAGTGGCGAAGCGTCGGGCTGGATTACTGTGCTCAGATCTGCAATTACACTGGATGGCAACTGTATTGCAGAGATAATAGCAGCAGTGTAGTGTAGTGGCGTAGCGTCAGGTGGGATTACTGTGCTCGGATCTGCAATTACACTGGATGGCAACTGTTTTGCAGATATAATAGCAGCAGTGTAGTGTAGTGGCGTAGCGTCAGGTGGGATTACTGTGCTCGGATCTGCAATTACACTGGATACCAACAGTTTTGCAGAGAGAATAGCAGGAGTGTAGTGTAGTGGCGAAGCGTCGGGCTGAATTACTGTGCTCGGATCTGCAATTACACTAGATGGTAACTGTATTGCAGAGATAATAGCAGCAGTGTAGTGTAGTAGCGTAGCGTCAGGCGGGATTACTGTGCTCGGATCTGCAATTACACTGGATGGCAACTGTATTGACAGAGAGAATAGCAGCAGTGTAGTGTAGTGGCGTAGCGTCAGGCGGGATTACTGTGCTCGAATATACAATTACACTGGATGGCAACTGTATTGCAGAGATAATAGCAGCAGTGTAGTGTAGTGGCGTAGCGTCAGGTGGGATTACTGTGCTCGGATCTGCAATTACACTGGATGGCAACTGTATTGGCAGAAATAATAGCAGCAGTGTAGTGTAGTGGCGTAGCGTCAGGCGGGATTACTGTGCTCGGATCTGCAATTACACTGGATGGAAACTGTATTGGCAGAGATAATAGCTGCAGTGTAGTGTAGTGGCGTAGCGTCAGGTGGGATTATTGTGCTTGGGTCTGCAATTACACTGGATAGCAACCGTATTGGCAGAGAGAATAGCAGTAGTCTAGTGTAGTGGCGTAGCTTCAGGCGGGATTACTGTGCTCGGATATACAATTACACTGGATGGCAACTGTATTGCAGAGATAATAGCAGCAGTGTAGTGTAGTGGCGTAGCGTCGGGCTGAATTACTGTGCTCGGATCTGCAATTACACTGGATGGCAACCGTATTGACAGAGAGAATAGCAGCAGTGTAGTGTAGTAGCGTAGCGTCAGGCGGGATTACTGTGCTCGGATCTGCAATTACACTGGATGGCAACTGTATTGACAGAGAGAATAGCAGCAGTGTAGTGTAGTGGCGTAGCGTCAGGCGGGATTACTGTGCTCGGATCTGCAATTACACTGGATGGCAACCGTATTGATAGAGAGAATAGCAGTAGTGTAGTGCAGTAGCGTAGCGTCAGGCGGGATTACTGTGTTTGGATCTGCAATTACACTGGATGGCAACTGTATTGACAGAGAGAATAGCAGTAGTGTAGTGTAGTGGCGTAGCGTCAGGTGGGATTACTGTGCTCGGATCTGAAATTACACTGGATGGCAACCGTATTGATAGAGAGAATAGCAGTAGTGTAGTGCAGTAGCGTAGCGTCAGGCGGGATTACTGTCTTCGGACGTATTATATTGTCTGTGGTTCGGATCTGCAATTACACTGGATGGCAACTGTATTGACAGAGGCATACCAGCAGTGTAGAGCGTGTAGAGTAGTGGCACTGCGTCAGGCTGGATTACAGTGCTCTGTCCCTGCATTACACTAGATACTAGCCGCATACTATCTCTGTTTTTATGGAATTTGGCATTTATTGTGTTTTTCTTCTTTATATGGCATGTAATCTTACACATTATTTGCGATTTAGGATACTTTTGATTTTGTCTCATTGGTATATATTCAAAACGTATTATGTAGGCCTATTTCGTCTACACCTTAGTGTATAAGTGTCCGCTCTACCTTTGTCGTTTTGTGTAAACGCAAGGGTTGGGGGGCCCTGCGATTCCAAAGGCTACATATAACGTAGAATCAAAGTTAGGGTCTCATTTTGAAGAGGATAAAATTATTTAAAATATTAATAAATGCTTTTAACATTTACACTAGAAATGAGTGAGAGTGTTACTTGTCTGACTGCAAATGAATAAGTGGACGCTTTGGAAGTGTCAGTGCTGTGTGAAAAGACGCGGACTGGACGTTCTGGACGTCCATTACACCGGTGTGAAAATGCCTTTATAGGTTTAGGCCGAAGTTCGGGATGCGGTTGGAAATTCATTACAGCTCGGAACCAATACTTAAATTATCACTCATCTAAAATATTCATATATTATTTTCGATACAGAAAATTCAGAGAGAAAGTAGATCAATAATTATGACTGACTAACCAGGCCAATATTTCTGCAGTTGACAACTGCCAGGGTGTGGTTAGTAGTGGTAAGAGTACAAGATTAGTTTTTTGTGGATTCCAAATCATCAATGCAATTTGCTAAGTGATAGTACTAACTAGGACCAAGTATTAGTTTGTGTCAGTTATTTACTTCGATGATGTAAATACCCCCGCCGCAGAAAGCTAATTTCCATTTGTCCAGTTAATTTTTGTTCGTGTATGAAACAAATAATTTATTTACGACAAACTATGTTACAAAACTGAACTAGTTTTCATTTAAAGAGAACCCCTCAAAACTACTTCCATGTTTTCAATGCAATTTGCTAATGGAAACAAGCAGTTGTTTAGTAAGTGATTCAATCATTTCGTATATTACAATTGTGTTGGTGCACACTATACTATCGATATGTCGAAATATTTATAATAAAGCAACAATTAACTACAATTGATTCATACTTTCGATGCATGTAATTGTTTACAATCTAAATATGCAACAGACAACAGCTATTTGGTCTCATTGGTTTACAGTATATTCAAAACGTATTATTTTGTCTACACCTTAGTGTTTAAATTCAACTAAAGTTCCAATTAACCCGTTTTCCATATTTTTCATATTTTCCATAATTACATGTCCTTTTTGTTTGGTATTCTCAACTAAAAACACATTAATTTAATTTTTCTTGTTGTCAGTTGCTTATGTGATGTTCTAGTGATATTTTGTTACAGTTAAAAAAGGTATGCTCCATCTAGGGTTATGTTAAGCCCGAAATTTCAGCCAACAACTCAACGATTAAAATATTTTTTATAAAATTTGTAATAAGAACAAACATAGATTTGAGCATATTTATATCCATAACTACACCAGGAGAAAAAATGAAGAGATATGTGCCACGACAGATTGACAGGGTAGTGTGAAGTAAGAGGGAGATGATAGGGGGTCAGACGGCAGCAGTGGTGGTGGCGTGTAGCCTATATCTCGGTCGAGTGGGGGGGGGGGCGCTGTGGGGGGGCACTCACCCCCCTTCCCCCTTCACATTAGCGGCGACAGCTTCACTGTAGGCACGCGCCACCGCCTCGCCACCGATAACACTCTGTCCCCTAGAGGATGAACCTTCCCTATACTCGCTCCCGGGCCGTATAGCGCTCTGAGCGCATCTTGACGTGTATCTGGTGTATTAATTACTGGTTATTTGCGCCACGTGCCGTCTCATCGCTTCCCGCCGAAATTTGGCACTGCCGCCCGCGCACGCCGACAGAAATAAAACTAAGTGCGGAGGTATAAACAGGTAGACCGCCGCGCCGCGGGACATCCAACGCTGAGAGTTACGGGACAGATCTCACTTTTGGTTTATACGGTTTGGATTTTCGGTACAAGATTTTCTGTATGAAAGTCAAGTTTGTAAATAACCAATTACACCAATCGGCAAGTAATTGATGGATAACATTAAACAAATCGAAGAAAATTTTTGTAGGTGAACATTTTAATTTACGTCATAAATTTGCCTGCACTATTTTTGACTATTACAATGTTACCTATGCATAATATTCTCGGTATGACGACATTTCAACAACTGAAATGAAGGAAATAAATAAATTTTAAATTATAAATCTGTTGAATAATAATATATAAATATATTATGTAAATTGATACGCCCTAATAACACACAGTAACTTTATCTCCCACAAAAATCACTTTCCATGATCGAATAGGTTTTATGGGGTAAAAGTAGGATTTTCTTATTTTTGACCATAAAAACCCAAAATTTCCCAATATCTCTCTATACCATCATAAAGAGCTTAAAAAAGCAAATAATTTAATATATTGAAGTAGTTTTGTGTGGTTATTGGTTACGAATAAAATTCCAAAAATCGCAAATTTAAGGTTCTCATGTTATTCTTATGGAGAATATTGTAAAATATTGTAGTTTGCTTGTATTGTAGGATATACTGTATTTTGATCAAACTTGGCAAATTTATTTTATACTAGGCTATTGATATTTTACTAAAACACGTTTTATTAGCCTCACTGAAGCAGCAAACCTAGGGTACTGATTTAACCTAATGTTATTCGAAAATAGATTTAATTGAATATAAATTCATGCAAATTGAAATTAGCTTAGTCTGCAGGTATGCTGCGTCAGGGGTATTTTTAATTGTTAATACTGGAATTCATTATCTAAATGTTGATTCCTTGTGTGTGTACGTTCTTGCAAATAATCGGCAAACATAAATTGATGGTGATTTATTTTGAATTTGGTAACTTTGCTGAAGATGAGCTGCCACTCAAATCATGTACTTACTTACATTTGACACCTTCTGGCAACAACGTAGGTGGTAGTTGTATGAGAATAAAAAAATAGTATATTTAATTTTGAACTAAAATTTAAATTTTTTATTATTTTAAAATTCAATCATTAATTCCTGGGAAGAGTTTTAATTACCACCCATGTTGTGTATTTAATATTTTCAATAGTAAAATATTGCTATCCACGCTAAAACAACAGTCACGATCAAACAAAAGAGTCGAAAGAACAAGACAGAGAGAAGAGCAAGAGAAGAGCGAGAGAGGAGAGGAGGGAGAGACATTATAAACTACCCAGAGCAGAGGCAGGAAGGTACGCGGCGAGGCTCTCCACGCTGTTCATATTTTATTTCCACCTCACCACAGTAAGATCGCTTGGATGATCTACCCTTCTTAGGATTTCAGTTGTAAATATTATGACACGTTTTAATGCAACAATCATTAATCAAGGTGGATGCCAACTTTGTAGTGAAATTGTTAACATTGTGGTTTGTGTACTACAGTACTACTGAAAAGAATATACCTTTCGTAAGTTGCACATTTAAATTTGAAGATGCACTGGAAAATATGACGATGTATGCCATGAATATTTTTTGCTTGATTGATCGGTAGCATATTCTCGTATTTCTTTGCTTTGCAAATAATTTGTATCTTAGTACCTGCGCCTTCAACTAACTCTATTTTATTATATAAATTAATTAATTTTTAATAATTTATTCCACAATCCCACTTTTATCAACAAATTGAATTTATTCAAGCTTATTGAAGTTTAAAGGCAATAAAAAATTTAATATCAGACAACACTCGGGCACGTAAAGCGACATTTAAAAAAGGATAATCAAAACCATGAAAATTAGATCGATCTTATACAACTTGAAGCTAACATTGGCTTAGCATCGAGATTACGAATAAAAAATACGTTTTAAAAAGTTTGAACCTTGGGAAACAATTCAAACCAGCAATAGAGAAGCAACACCCAAAGCTTGACAAAGGCTACAGGCTGAGTGGCAGGATCATGCAGGATGAATGATCCTGTGGCGGTCCGGTATCGATCCGGTCACCCGCCACCCGGTCAACGTGTGTCAGTAGCTGTTGACACTGGCCACAATATACGCAGCCCTTGTACAGTGTACAGACGCGTACATGTACATGACCAGAGTACACACTAGTACATGTCTGTGTACGACGTAAACTCGAGTACATGTCCTCCACACTTCGGACACCTCCTACAACACCCACCACAACTACTACTGAGCTGTAGCTGACAACATAACCATACATGGGTAGCAGTGTGTGTCAATCAGACGGAGAATTTGTGTTTGACACGGACACCCACTTGGGACACCTCCAGTAGTGGCGAACCCAGAAAGAGACGCCACTTTAGGCACGTTTTCCCCATAAGAATAACATGGTGAGCTTTTTTTGACCACTTTTTTAAAAATCCAGCTCTCGGCCTATACAAGCCTATATAAATGTTCAATACCATTGTACAACACTATTACTATTTCAAATCCATATCCATTCACATGTATATTCTCAAAATCATCAACTTGACAGTGCGAGGTTTGTACGCGAACTTGGACGCGCTCCCCCATATAAAATGCATGCTACCCATATAAAATAATGTTAAATTTTTTTCTTACTTTTTGATTTTTTTATGTTGTAATATTGTTTATAATCAAAAGTTGACACCCACTACGTTTGCCAGAATTTCAACCGTTTTGCCGTATCTCAAGCCGTTTTCGAGATATAAGCGTTTTTAGATAGTTTTACGGACTTAGACGATTTTTCATGGTAAATTTTATTTGTACCCTTATAAAATAATGTTAAATTTTTTTCTTACTTTTTGATTTTTTTATGTTGTAATATTGTTTATAATCAAAAGTTGACACCCACTACGTTTGCCAGAATTTCAACCGTTTTGCCGTATCTCAAGCCGTTTTCGAGATATAAGCGTTTTTAGATAGTTTTACGGACTTAGACGATTTTTCATGGTAAATTTTATTTCTACCCATATAAAATAATGTTAAATTTTTTTCTTACTTTTTGATTTTTTTATGTTGTAATATTGTTTATAATCAAAAGTTGACACCCACTACGTTTGCCAGAATTTCAACCGTTTTGCCGTATCTCAAGCCGTTTTCGAGATATAAGCGTTTTTAGATAGTTTTACGGACTTAGACGATTTTTCATGGTAAATTTTATTTCTACCCATATAAAATAATGTTAAATTTTTTTCTTACTTTTTGATTTTTTTATGTTGTAATATTGTTTATAATCAAAAGTTGACACCCACTACGTTTGCCAGAATTTCAACCGTTTTGCCGTATCTCAAGCCGTTTTCGAGATATAAGCGTTTTTAGATAGTTTTACGGACTTAGACGATTTTTCATGGAAAATTTTATTTGTACCCATATAAAATAATGTTAAATTTTTTTCTTACTTTTTGATTTTTTAATGTTGTAATATTGTTTATAATCAAAAGTTGACACCCACTACGTTTGCCAGAATTTCAACCGTTTTGCCGTATCTCAAGCCGTTTTCGAGATATAAGCGTTTTTAGATAGTTTTACGGACTTAGACGATTTTTCATGGTAAATTTTATTTCTACCCATATAAAATAATGTTAAATTTTTTTCTTACTTTTTGATTTTTTTATGTTGTAATATTGTTTATAATCAAAAGTTGACACCCACTACGTTTGCCAGAATTTCAACCGTTTTGCCGTATCTCAAGCCGTTTTCGAGATATAAGCGTTTTTAGACAGTTTTACGGGCACTTTCACAAGGGCCAAGTGAAGCGGTCATGCGACTGGGGAATCCCCAGGTGGTGACGTCACCAGGGACGAGCCTATATATAGAAGTGGCATCTGGGTGATATTTCATTCTCGTGCGCAATGCCGACCTGTCAACACTGCGTTGCCTCGCTCTCCAAGAAGAGCAATTTGGTCCGCCACTACAAGCTAGTACATCAAATGAAGGTGAAACTGTGCAAGGTATGTGATTTAATTTGTGATGATAATGTGGTTCTAAAATCGCATATATTACAAAGTCATAAGAATTGTAATTTTTGTAAGAAAAATGTGGTTGGTCATTTTAAAAGACATGTCAATTCTTGCAATAATTGTCCATATACAATGATTGAATTTTTTGGTGAATCGACTAGAACTGAACTTAAAAATACTCTTCAGTCTTGTCCCTTGCCGATAAAATGGACTTTAGTAAGGAGAATCAAATTTATAAAATATTCAATGGATCAAAATGGACAATTAGTTAATGAAAAAGAATGTATTGCAGATTTTAGAAGCCTTACCACCTTAACTATTGAGAAAAGAGATTTAATACCCCAAATTGACAATGCTCTTTTAAAGATTGACACTTCCATGCACAAATACCAATCCCAGGGCAGTGGATGGATATATGACCATACTAAGTATTGGCAGCTACATGTTTACAAGTATAAGCCCCTAACTCCAAAGTCATTTATCCCTACACCAGAGAGTATTAAATCGAAACATGCAGTTTTAAATATAAAAAATGATGATAATAAATGCTTTCTTTGGTCGATATTAGCAGCTTTATATCCAAGGAACTCTAATGAACATGCTAATAGAGTCTCCAGCTATGCACCCTACATAGGTCAGCTGAATATGACAAACATAAAGTATCCTGTGAAATTAGCTGATATAGATAAATTTGAAAGACAAAATAATATAAGTGTTAATGTATTTGGGGTTGAAGATGATAAATGTATATATCCATTAAGAACAACTAAACTGAATAGTAATACTCACGTAGATTTATTATTATTACAAGAAGGTCGTAAATCACATTATTGTTTAATTCGTGATTTTAATAGGTTAATGCTGCGGTCTACAAAAGATAACAATAAGAAGTATTTTTGCAAGTTGTGTTTGCAACATTTTTACACTAATGATGTATTAGAACGTCACATAACATATTGTAAAAACTTTGATGCCCAACGAGTGGAAATGTCTAAACAAGATACATTACAATTTAAAAACTATAAATATCAACTTAAAGCGCCATTTGTGATTTATGCAGATTTTGAATGCTTTATAAACTCTAACAACCATACTCCATCTGGATTTGCATTTGTTGTAGTGAGAGATTCTAAGATAATATCTGAAGAGTTGTATAGTGGTGCAAATGTTATGGGCGTGTTTTTCAAAAGGCTGTTTGAGACTTATGACTTCATTAAAAGTCAAATGTCGATATATATTCCCCTTGTAATGACTCCTAAACAAGAGGCATCTTTCCAAAACTCTACGCATTGTCACATTTGTGAAAAGCCCCTATATTTTGATAGGGTGAGAGATCATTGTCATTCAAATGGCCAATACCGTGGAGCTGCCCACAATGATTGTAATTTAAACTTTAAAGTAACAAAGAAAATCCCAGTATTCTTCCATAACTTGAAAAATTACGATGGTCATTTAATAATGCAACACTTGGGAAAATATAATCGTAAATTAAATTGCATAGCTAAAGATATGGAAAAATATATATCATTTTCTGTTGATGATTTAGTATTTTTAGATTCCTATAACTTTCTGTCCCTTCCATTATACAAATTAGCTTCTAATTTAAATACATTTAGATTCATAGACAATCCACTACTACAACGTAAAGGCGTATTTCCCTATGAATATATGACGGGACCAGATAAGTTTGCAGAGTGTCTACCCCCAATTGAAGCCTTCTATAGTACTCTAACTAAAGAACATATCTCTTCTATTGAATACGAACATGCTAAAAATGTCTGGTCCCATTTTAATATAAATAATTTACAAGAATATCATGATTTATATCTTAAAACAGATGTATTGCTACTGGCTGATGTCTTTGAGACTTTTAGAGACCTGTGCTTAAAAGATTACAAACTTGACCCCGTACATATGTATTCACTTCCTGGACTTACATGGGAGGCCTGTCTTAGAATGACTGGTATAAAATTACAATTATTTCAAGATATTGACATGCATTTGTTCATAGAAAGTGCGATTAGAGGAGGAGTCAGTATGATTTCTACACGTTACGCTAAAGCAAATAATAGATATATGGGTGAACACTATGATCCCAATCAAGAGAGTGTCTATTTAATATATTTAGACTGTAACTCACTATACTCTACAGCAATGTGCGAGCCACTGCCTGTGGATGGATTCCGTTGGACTAATGAGATAGACTACAAATACAATCAAAATGACGAGTTTGGATACATTTTAGAAGTTGATTTAAAATATGATAAAAGCTTACATGATTTACATAATGACTATCCATTAGCACCTGAGAAAATGAATGGCAAATTAATACCTAATTTAAATGACAAAACTAAATATATTTTACATTATAAAGCATTACAAAAATATGAGGAATTAGGTTTGGTTGTTACAAAATACCATAGAATTTTAAAATTTAGACAATCAAAATGGCTTGCACCCTATATTAATTTTAATATTGAAAAACGAAAATGGGCTAAAAATGATTTTGAAAAAGACTTTTACAAATTGCTAAATAATAGTCTCTTTGGTCGAACAATTATGAATCAACGAAAGTTTCGTGATATATATCTCAAGGATGAGTCACTATTAACAAAATATGTCACTAATCCAAGGTTTGACTGTAGCAAAAAGTTCGATAACAATTTACATGCTATACATTTAAATAAATTAGTTGTAAAGTTTAATAAACCAATATATTTAGGAATGACAATTTTGGATATTAGTAAAGTAATAATGTACGATTTCCACTATAATTATATGTCAAAATTTAAGAACAAAAGATTTCTTATGACAGATACGGATTCTTTAATGTATTCTATAGTTACAGAGGACTTTTACAAGGAAATAGAATGTGACTTGCACTATTTTGATACCTCTGGATATAGTAAAGACCATTTCTTATACTCTGATAAAAATAAAAAAGTCACTGGCAAGTTCAAAGACGAATTAGATGGTCATATTATGTATGAATATTGTGGTTTAAGACCAAAGTTATATTCTTATATTCCTCTAAAATGGTTATATGAAGAAGACAAGCAAGCTTTAGAGGTGAAGAAAGCTAAAGGAGCTGATGGTGCTACAGTTAAACATCTCCTTAGACATCAACATTATTTGAACTGTCTTGCAACTGGGCAAGATTACTATGAGAATGTGACAAGAATTAAATCTACAAATCATCATCTTCAAACCTTAACCATGAACAAGAAAGTACTATCATTTGACGATGACAAGAGGTTTATTCTAGAAGATGGCATCAATACGCTTGCGCTTGGTCATTATAAAATTGATCAAACATGAATTGTATGTGTAGATATAAAATAAATGTTAATGTTAAAAAACTCCAGTCTTTTATTTATTTACCCTTACCATCCTCTTGATAGAATTGGTCAAACATAAATCTATATTTACCATTATTCTTTGACCTTTCTTTGTCTATTACAAAAAAGCCATATTTAGTTTTATCCCAACATTGATGACAAAGATTTTTAAATTGGTCAAATGAAAAGTCATTACCAACATGATTGTGATATACATGTTTTAAATTTAAATCATCTTGTTTGAATAATATTAGGAAATTTACATTATCACGTAAATGTTTGTGTACTTTGCTGTAAGATTGACACAAGTAAAAGCAGTTAATATTTTTATGTCGACCCATTGAGAAAAATTGTGTAATATTTGGACTATTTATGTCATCAAATACAACAACTGACTGTGATTTTACATCATTTGGTGTGATTTCACAGTCAGTAAACGTGTGTAATTTCACTTCATCACACAAACTAAATATTTCAATTATTTTTTTATATTTTTCTTGTTCTAAAGATTTAGATATTAAATATAAGTTTGTAAATTTTAATCCTTCCTTTCTTACAATTAAATTGTAAATTACAACCGTCTTCCCACTTCCACTTGGACCACAAATAACACATCGAATATTGGTAGGAAATAGACCCAACTTTTTTGGTATATTTTCCTTAGTATGTACTATTTTAAATTTATGTTTTTGTTGAATAAAAGACATTTTTTATATAATAAAAATGGTAAAAAATGTCAATAAGAAAACGTGTAAAAAGGGCAAAGGTTTATTCCTAAAGCCTTACAGGGGTCGAGGGTTATTGAATACTCTTATAAATAACCTTCCATTCTCACTTCACATACCCTCATATCGGTACTGTGGACCTGGAACGAATATACGTGAGAATCTAGCTAAAAATGTACCTCCAAAAAATAAACTAGACTCTTATTGTAAAGAGCATGACATATTCTACATGAATAATCCTGATACTGCTGCTCGGAACAAAGCAGACATGAGATTAGCAGACTTAGCTTGGACTAGAGTTACAGCCAATGACGCAAATCTTGCTGAAAGAGCAGCTGCTTATGCCGTGACAAATTTGATGAAGGCAAAAGCAAAAATGGGAATGGGATTAAAATTTAATAAAAAAGATGGACAACTACCAGCTGTTAGAGGCCGCAAAAGACGTGCCTCACTTCAGGGGAGTGTACCTAAAAAGCGAGCTAAAAAATCTAACACCAAGAGTAAAAGAGTGCGGAATAGTTAATTTAGATAGCTCATCTGGCACACATTGGACAGCATATCGTAAAAATAAAGATATTGTAATTTATTTTGACCCATTTGGAATCCAACCTCCAAAAGAAGTAATTAAATATTTTGAGGGATATAAAACATTCTATACAACTGATCAAATACAAGATTTAAATAGTTCTATTTGTGGAATTTTATGTTTATCATTCATAAAAAATTTTTGTTTATAAAAATGGATTCATTTACTATAACATTTTCGGGTACAGAGCCAGAGCTAAAGTCAGTGTTCTTTCCTCCCATAGAATTAAATGATGATTATGTAATTGGATTAGTAGATTTTCAAAGTTATAATTCTATATTTAATGTTAAAAAACCTCTAAATACTTTAACATATTACAAAGTAGAGAAAAAAACATTACCAAAGGGAGAGATCTCAGTTGATGATTTAAACCAGTTATTAAATGGTAAACTTAAAGTTATAATAGATAAAAATGGAGAAGCATTAATTAATACTAAATCCAAACTTTTATTCAAAGGGCTTATTCCAAAATTAAATCAACTTAAAGGCAACAAATTAACCATTGGAGAAGGTGATGATGTTTTCTATTATGATCACAATGCTCCAGTTACAATAGAAATTTCTGAAGGAACATATGAGGTGGTTGAGCTTGCAAAGGAAATTCAAAAGCAAATCCCAGACTTTTTCCTTACAGCTAATAATAAAACTATGAAAGCGACATTACTTTCTAGCCACGTGTTTGATTTTACAAAACCATGTTTAGGGTCTGTTTTATTGGGATTTAAAGGTATTTCTACTCCTGGTGTTCAGTTTGAATCTACAAATAAAATAAACATTAATAATGTAAATGTGATTAGAGTAAAATGTAATATTGCAAACGGGTCCTATTTAAATGGCAACAAATCACACACCATACATAGCTTTTATCCAGAAGCTCCTCCTGGCTACAAAATTATTGAAGTTCCAAGAAATATTATATATTTTCCTGTAAATAAGAGAAGTTTAGATGTTGTCAGTATTACATTTGCCGATCAACACGACAAGGCAATTGACTTTAACGGAGAAGAAACTACAATTACTTGTCATATAAAAAAGATATGAGAATTTATAAGAATTTATCTATAAGTGTACAAAATGCTAGGTTCCTAAAGTCAATAGGACTAAAGTTAAAATTTTCTATTAATAAAAATGGAAGATTTTCTAGACGTTACAGGGAAATCCCAATTCGACGATAGTGTGGTTAAAATTACAAATCACTCCTATGTTCCCCACAACACTTTGGCAATAAATAATTCTGATGAAATTCGAATATGTATTAATAATCAAGATTTGCTAACTCTCCCATGTAGGAGTTATCTGTATATTAAGGGAGAAATTGAAAATCATGATAAAGGTCATTTTATAAATAATGCATTTGCGTTCTTATTTGATGAAATTAGATACGAAGTTGCAGGTAAAGAAATAGACATTGTAAGAAACCCAGGAATTTCTAGTCTCATGAAAATATTGAGCTCTTACAATAAAACTACTAAATTGTCAAATGTAGCATTTGATTCTGACACGAATTTAAAAGAGTTCCATAAAGGTGGCAAGTTCAGTACATGTTTGCCATTAGAGTTGTTAATGGGTGTATTCGAGGATTTTAATAAGGTTTTAGTAAATGTCAAACAAGAATTGGTGTTGAAAAGATCCAAAAATGATTTAAATTGTATATTAACAACCACTAGTGCTCCAGCCAGTGGCACTGCTGATATGATTCCCAAAATTACACTTAACTCAATTCAATGGGTTATGCCACATGTAATACCATCAGATGGGGAGAAGTTACAATTACAAAAGATGTTATTGCAAAATAAAAATTTGCAAATTGCATTTAGAAGTTTAGAGCTGCATGAACTTCCATCATATCCCAATACCACAAGACATACATGGTCAGTAAAGACATCTTCAAGTTTGGAGAAGCCTAGGTATATTATATTTGGTTTCCAAACAGCTAGGGATAATAGTGCACGAAAAAGAACTGATGAATTTGATCACTGTAAATTAAAAAATCTCAAAGTATTTCTAAACTCTGAATATTATCCTTATAGTGATTTAAATCTCGACTTTGAAAATGGAGATGTCTCTAAAGCTTATGAGATGTTTATGAGGTTTAGAGAGACTTACTATAATACTATCCCAGATCCTATGATTAGTAGGGCTGAGTTTATGAAGAAATATCCACTAATTGTAATAGACTGTTCTAGACAGAACGAAACAGTGAAGGAAGGAATTGTTGATATTAAATTAGAGATTGAAACTGCAGAAAATGTACCAGCAAATACATCTGCATATTGTTTGATAATACATGATAAAGTGTTTGAGTACAATCCTTTGTCAAATGAGATAAATAAAATGTAAATAAAAGATGAAAAACATTCAACAAGAATTGGTTGACTCTGCAAATCAAATACGAGAGAAATATAGAGCTTTAAAACGTGGCAAGTTTCTAGAGGCTGAAGAGAGGTTCCAAACATTCCAACCTTTAATAGAGCCATTACAAGAATTAAGAAAAATCGCCAAAACAGAGAGACCTCGAATGGAGATTCTCCCAATGACTCCATCTAGAATACCAATAATACCAAGATTACAACCATTACAGCAATCCACTCCACAGAAATTAGATTTTGGTCTTTTAGCATCAGACTATTTAGGAAATTACCTCAGTAAAAGTAGTATGACAGACACTACATATGGTATTAGACGAGAAGCAAATAAATTTTTTATTGGAAATAAGGAAGTTGATATTGCCAATGATGATGTTACAGTTGCAAATAAAACCTACAAGGGGACAAAAGGCTTGTGGCAGTTGTTAACTTTAAAAGAACCTGAGGATTATACTCCGGCTGATTTGCAAAATTATAAAGAAATTTTGGAAGCCACAAATGGACATTTAAAGAGTTACAAAGATGGTGCACCAATTTCAAGTAATAGACATACTAAATATCTTAATATAATTAAACCTCTATTTAAATCTGTTGGTGAAGGTTTGAGACAAGTGACTGGTAATAAAATAGACTATATTTATTGGGATGATCCTAATGAGCTTGTAGATAGGTTAAGACTTCTTTGGCTAAGTCGCCAAGCCGGTAACTCAGGAGTGGATAATGAAATAGATTCCATTATTGAGGAATTAAGAGAAAGTGGAATTATTTATTAAATAAAAATATGTTTATAGATAAATTTTATCGTTTATATAATCCATATAATAAGCCTACAGAACCCAGGGCTAGTCATGAACCTACTTTAAATTTAAAAGACGATAGTTGGAATTGTTTAAACCGTAAAATTGGTAATGTTAAAGATGGGGAGATTGTAGATGATGTATCAACTTTGGGACAGACATTAACTAGAAAAGGTGATGTCTTTTTACAAGGTAAAACTAAATATGAGTTTTTAGAATCTAAGAATAAAAATTGGAATGCTAAAAAACAGAAAATTACTAATGTGGAAAAGGGTGAAAGTTTAGATGATGTGCCCACTTTACAACAGACTTTAATACGTAAAGACGGTGGTACATTTGTACAAGACAATAATAATTATGAATTTTTAGAATCAGAGAATGGTGTTTGGAATGCTAAGAAACGGAAAATTACTAATGTGGAAAAGGGTGAAAGTTTAGATGATGTGCCCACTTTACAACAGACTTTAATACGAAAAGAAGATGGTAAATTTGTACAAGACGATAATAATTATGAATTTTTAGAATCAGAGAATGGTGTTTGGAATGCTAAGAAACAGAAACTTAGCGATTTAATGGAAGGTACAGATAGTAAAGATGCAGTGAATGTTTCACAAGTTCCAAAAATGGAAGCAGGCTATTGGGATTTTAATAATAAAAGGTTAGTATGTGTTAAACCTGCCATTGATGACACTGACTGTGTTACAAAAGAACAGACTATAACTTTTGATAAAAAAGAAAAATGTTGGGATGCCAAAAAACAATATATAAGAAATCTACCAATGGGGGAATATTTAGATGATATTTGTTTAATGTCACAAGCTATGTATTATGACGGATCAAAATTTGTATATGCAGGAAGAAAATTTAATTTGATGGAATACAATCCTGATTTATTAGTTGCCGACCCTACATCTTTGAGCGGATTTAAGTATATAGATAATAGACCATATATACCAGAAAACTATGTATTTAAAAGAATGGAAGATAATCTATTGATTGGGGCTAATGGTAATATATTTACAGTACAAGGAAAGAATGATGTTATAAAAAATGAATGAAATTGCATACGAACTTCATAAGCCTGCAAGAAAGAATTTCATTAGAAGGTCTTTTAAAGTATTAGGTATAAACGAAACTGTACAAATAGATTTAATTGATATGCAAAACTATGCTAGAGAGAATTCTGGCAATAAATATATTTTAACTTTAATAGATACATTTTCTAAAAAAGCTTATGCTGCTCCGCTAAAAAATAAGACAGGGTTGGTGGTTACAGAAGCCATTAAAACCATTCTACCCAAGGGGGTTAAAAACATTCAATCCGACAATGGAAAAGAATTTTTTAATCAATATTTTAGCAAACTAATGAAAAAATTAAATATTAATCACTATCACACATTTTCTACAACTAAGGCTGCAATTGTAGAGAGGTTTCAGAGAACTTTAAAGAATTGGTTATATAGAGAATTTAGTGCTCAGGGGAGTTATAAATGGTTGGATTTACTTCCAAAGTTAATTCGAAAATATAATAATAAGGTGCATAGATCTATAGGAATGAAGCCTAACCAAGTGAATATTAAGAACAGTAAATATGTGCATGAGAGGTTGACTTCTAAAGTAGTGCAAGTTAAAAAGGCAAGATATAAGGTAGGTGATAGTGTGAGAATTTCCAAGTATAAACATGTTTTTAGTAAAGGATATACCCCAAATTGGACAGGGGAGCTATTTACAATAGCAGAAGTAAAGAATACAAAGCCCGTGACTTATATCTTGAAAGATGAAAATGGTAATATAATCAGGGGAGGCTTCTATACAGAGGAGTTGTTAAAAACCAAGTATAAAGACATGTATTTGATAGAAAAGGTTATTAGGAGAAAAGGTGATTTATTATATGTCAAATGGCTTGGGTTCCCAAGTAGCCAGAATTCATGGATTTCCACTAAGGATGTCCAAGGGAGCGCGCCATGAGCCGAGTTCGCGTACAAACCTCGCACTGTCAAGTTGATGATTTTGAGAATATACATGTGAATGGATATGGATTTGAAATAGTAATAGTGTTGTACAATGGTATTGAACATTTATATAGGCTTGTATAGGCCGAGAGCTGGATTTTTAAAAAAGTGGTCAAAAAAAGCTCACCATGTTATTCTTATGGGGAAAACGTGCCTAAAGTGGCGTCTCTTTCTGGGTTCGCCACTACTACCTCCTACATCACCCACCACAACTACTACTGTGCTGTAGGTGACACATAACCATACATGGGTAGCAGTGAGTGTCAATCAGGTGGACAATCTGTGTTTGACACGGACACCCACTTGGGACACCTCCTACACCATCCACCACAACTACTACTGTGCTGTGGCTGACACATAACCATACATTGGTAGCAGTGTGTGTCAATCAGGTGGACAATCTGTGTTTGACACGGACACCCAATTGGGACATCCACTTGGGACACCTCATACAACACCCACCACAACTACTACTGTCCAGTAGCTGACACATAACCATACGTGGGTAGCAGTGTGTGTCAATCAGACGGACAATCTGTGTTTGACACGGATACCCACTTGGGACAACACCCACCACAACTACTACTGTGCTGTATCTGACACATAACCATACATAGGTAGCAGTGTGTGTCAATCAGGTGGACAATCTGTGTTTGACACGGACACCCACTTGGGACACCTCCTACAACAACCACCACAACTACTACTGTGCTGTAGCTGATACATACCATACATGTGAGCAGTGTGTGTCAATCAGGCGGACAATCTGTGTTTGACACGGACACCCACTTGGGACACCTCCTACACCATCCACCACAACTACTACTGAGCTGTAGCTGACACATAACCATACATGGGTAGCAGTATGTGTCAATCAGGTGGACAATCTGTGTTTGAGACGGACACCCACTTGGGACACCTCCTACACCATCCACCACAACTACTACTGAGCTGTAGCTGACACATAACCATACATGGGTAGCAGTATGTGTCAATCAGGTGGACAATCTGTGTTTGAGACGGACACCCACTTAGGACACCTCCTACAACACCCACCACAACTACTACTGTGCTGTAGCTGACACATAACCATACATGGGCAGTGGTGTGTGTCAATCAGGCGACAATCTGTGTTTGACACGGACACCCACTTGGGACACCTCCTACACCATCCACCACAACTACTACTGTGCTGTATCTGACACATAACCATACATGGGTAGCAGTGTGTGTCAATCAGGCAGACAACCTGTGTTTGACACGGACACCCACTTGGGACACCTCCTACAACACCCACCACAACTACTACTGTGCTGTAGCTGACACATAACCATACATGGGCAGTGGTGTGTGTCAATCAGGCGACAATCTGTATCTGACACATAACCATACATGGGTAGCAGTGTGTGTCAATCAGGCGACAATCTGTGTTTGACACGGACACCCACTTGGGACACCTCCTACAACACCCACCACAACTACCACTGTGCTGTAGCTGACAACATAACCGAACATGGGTAGCAGTGTGTGTCAATCAGGCGGACAATCTGTGTTTGACACGGACACCCACTTGGGACAACTCCTACAACACCCACCACAACTACTACTGTGCTGTAGCTGACACATAACCATACATGGGCAGTGGTGTGTGTCAATCAGGCGACAATCTGTATCTGACACATAACCATACATGGGTAGCAGTGTGTGTCAATCAGGCGACAATCTGTGTTTGACACGGACACCCACTTGGAACACCTCCTACACCACCCACCACAACTACTACTGTGCTGTATCTGACACATAACCATACATGGGCAGTGGTGTGTGTCAATCAGGCGACAATCTGTGTTTGACACGGACACCCACTTGGGACACCTCCTACACCACCCACCACAACTACTACTGTGCTGTATCTGACACATAACCATACATGGGCAGTGGTGTGTGTCAATCAGGCGACAATCTGTGTTTGACACGGACACCCACTTGGGACACCTCCTACACCACCCACCACAACTACTACTGTGCTGTATCTGACACATAACCATACATGGGCAGTGGTGTGTGTCAATCAGGCGACAATCTGTGTTTGACACGGACACCCACTTGGGACACCTCCTACACCACCCACCACAACTACTACTGTGCTGTATCTGACACATAACCATACATGGGCAGTGGTGTGTGTCAATCAGGCGACAATCTGTGTTTGACACGGACACCCACTTGGGACACCTCCTACACCACCCACCACAATTACTACTGTGCTGTAGCTGACACATAACCATACATGGGCAGTGGTGTGTGTCAATCAGGCGACAATCTGTGTTTGACACGGACACCCACTTGGGACACCTCCTACACCACCCACCACAACTACTACTGTGCTGTATCTGACACATAACCATACATGGGTAGCAGTGTGTGTCAATCAGGCGGACAATCTGTGTTTGACACGGACACCCACTTGGGACAAAAGGTTGTACTTGGGAAACAATTCAAACCAGCAATAGAGAAGCAACACCCAAAGCTTAACAAAGGCTACAGGCTGAGTGGCAGGATCATGCAGGATGAATGATCCTGTGGCGGTCCGGTATCGATCCGGTCACCCGCCACCCGGTCAACGTGTGTCAGTAGCTGTTGACACTGGCCACAATATACGCAGCCCTTGTACAGTGTACAGACGCGTACATGTACATGACCAGAGTACACACTAGTACATGTCTGTGTACGACGTAAACTCGAGTACATGTCCTCCACACTTCGGACACCTCCTACAACACCCACAAAAACTACTACTGAGCTGTAGCTGACAACATAACCATACATGGGTAGCAGTGTGTGTCAATCAGACGGAGAATTTGTGTTTGACACGGACACCCACTTGGGACACCTCCTACATCACCCACCACAACTACTACTGTGCTGTAGGTGACACATAACCATACATGGGTAGCAGTGAGTGTCAATCAGGTGGACAATCTGTGTTTGACACGGACACCCACTTGGGACACCTCCTACACCATCCACCACAACTACTACTGTGCTGTGGCTGACACATAACCATACATTGGTAGCAGTGTGTGTCAATCAGGTGGACAATCAGTGTTTGACACGGACACCCAATTGGGACATCCACTTGGGACACCTCATACAACACCCACCACAACTACTACTGTCCAGTAGCTGACACATAACCATACGTGGGTAGCAGTGTGTGTCAATCAGACGGACAATCTGTGTTTGACACGGATACCCACTTGGGACAACACCCACCACAACTACTACTGTGCTGTATCTGACACATAACCATACATAGGTAGCAGTGTGTGTCAATCAGGTGGACAATCTGTGTTTGACACGGACACCCACTTGGGACACCTCCTACAACAACCACCACAACTACTACTGTGCTGTAGCTGACACATAACCATACATGGGCAGTGGTGTGTGTCAATCAGGCGACAATCTGTGTTTGACACGGACACCCACTTGGGACACCTCCTACACCACCCACCACAACTACTACTGTGCTGTATCTGACACATAACCATACATGGGCAGTGGTGTGTGTCAATCAGGCGACAATCTGTGTTTGACACGGACACCCACTTGGGACACCTCCTACACCACCCACCACAACTACTACAGTGCTGTATCTGACACATAACCATACATGGGCAGTGGTGTGTGTCAATCAGGCGACAATCTGTGTTTGACACGGACACCCACTTGGGACACCTCCTACACCACCCACCACAACTACTACTGTGCTGTAGCTGACACATAACCATACATGGGCAGTGGTGTGTGTCAATCAGGCGACAATCTGTGTTTGACACGGACACCCACTTGGGACACCTCCTACACCACCCACCACAACTACTACTGTGCTGTATCTGACACATAACCATACATGGGTAGCAGTGTGTGTCAATCAGGCGGACAATCTGTGTTTGACACGGACACCCACTTGGGACACCTCCTACACCATCCACCACAACTACTACTGAGCTGTAGCTGACACATAACCATACATGGGTAGCAGTATGTGTCAATCAGGTGGACAATCTGTGTTTGAGACGGACACCCACTTGGGACACCTCCTACACCATCCACCACAACTACTACTGAGCTGTAGCTGACACATAACCATACATGGGTAGCAGTATGTGTCAATCAGGTGGACAATCTGTGTTTGAGACGGACACCCACTTAGGACACCTCCTACAACACCCACCACAACTACTACTGTGCTGTAGCTGACACATAACCATACATGGGCAGTGGTGTGTGTCAATCAGGCGACAATCTGTGTTTGCCACGGACACCCACTTGGGACACCTCCTACACCACCCACCACAACTACTACTGTGCTGTATCTGACACATAACCATACATGGGCAGTGGTGTGTGTCAATCAGGCGACAATCTGTGTTTGACACGGACACCCACTTGGGACACCTCCTACACCACCCACCACAACTACTACTGTGCTGTATCTGACACATAACCATACATGGGTAGCAGTGTGTGTCAATCAGGCAGTCAATCTGTGTTTGACACGGACACCCACTTGGGACACCTCCTACAACACCCACCACAACTAATACTGTGCTGTAGCTGACAACATAACCGAACATGGGTAGCAGTGTGTGTCAATCAGGCGGACAATCTGTCTTTGACACGGACACCCACTTGGGACAGCTCCTACACCATCCACCACAACTACTACTGTGCTGTATCTGACACATAACCATACATGGGCAGTGGTGTGTGTCAATCAGGCGACAATCTGTGTTTGACACGGACACCCACTTGGGACACCTCCTACACCACCCACCACAACTACTACAGAGCTGTAGCTGATACATACCATACGTGTGAGCAGTGTGTGTCAATCAGGTGGACAATCTGTGTTCGACACGGACACCCACTTGGGACACCTCCTACAACACCCACCACAACTACTACTGTGCTGTAGCTGAAACATAACCATGCATGGGTAGCAGTGTGTGTCAATCAGGCAGACAATCTGTGTTTGACACGGACACCCACTTGGGACACCTCCTACAACATCCACCACAACTACTACTGTGCTGTAGCTGAAACATAACCATACATGGGTAGCAGTGAGTGTCAATCAGGCGGACAATCTGTGTTTGACACGGACACCCACTTGGGACACCTCCTACAACATCCACCACAACTACTACTGTGCTGTAGCTGAAACATAACCATACATGGGTAGCAGTGAGTGTCAATCAGGCGGACAATCTGTGTTTGACACGGACACCCACTTGGGACACCTCCTACAACACCCACCACAACTACTACTGTGCTGTAGCTGAAACATAACCATGCATGGGTAGCAGTGTGTGTCAATCAGGCAGACAATCTGTGTTTGACACGGACACCCACTTGGGACACCTCCTACAACACCCGCCACAACTACTACTGTGCTGTAGCTGACACATAACCATACATGGGTAGCAGTGAGTGTCAATCAGGCGGACAATCTGTGTTTGACACGGACACCCACTTGGGACACCTCCTACAACACCCACCACAACTACTACTGTGCTGTAGCTGAAACATAACCATACATGGGTAGCAGTGAGTGTCAATCAGGCGGACAATCTGTGTTTGACACGGACACCCACTTGGGACACCTCCTACAACACCCACCACAACTACTACTGTGCTGGAACTACCCCCATAGAATAAATTTAGACACTGTCTGCTCTTTATTCTGTTTAACACCCAAACGATCATTGCTTGAAATGTAATTTTAAATCTATTGCTCCATAAATATTGTAAACAACATCACATTTAAAGGTTTTGTATTTTTAAATTTAGAAGAATTTAAATCGTCATCGATAGAGTTCCTTTTAATTGTGCGAGCGTGCTAAAATTGGCAAATACGTGCATATTTTACTATTGCTTCTCAACCCATACCAAAGATTAAAACATACTCGTACGTGTACACTCGTATACTGTACGTTTTGGTGTCCACTATCCAAACTGTTACTACAACGCCAACCACCGATGATGCACCCATGAGTACGAAGAATTTGTATAAACGTGTATTAGACTGGCTGGGTAGCTGAGTAGTAGTGATCGCCTAAAAAGGTTGCCGGATTCATCTGTAGAAAATGTAGTAGCTTTTTGTTGGCTCGAACCTGGACCAAGCTGTCAGTGATCATTGGGCTTTCAATTAATGATCCTGACTTATGATACAGATTATCTTAGTCAGTAAGTCTACACTAGTCATCTCAATCCATTTTACACTCATCCTTCACTCACATTTGGGCAAAAATACGCACATAGTTTTGTTTAATAAAACAGCTTTTCATCTATTTTATATTTATGTAAAATGCATCGTACCGAAATTTTTTTCACATCCAGGTCAATTTATTAACATCCATCTCCACTAGTACAGCAATATTTTTCGTATTGAGTGTAGAGCACATTTTTATACATATTTTATTTGTGAGTGAGACCATATTGTACTAAATGTTATCACCACAATCAGCAAGCCCCGCAACTACGATGCAACGCAGCGTCAATCATAGTTGTTCATATTTCATTTAACCCGGCTTGGGATTTGAGGAGAAAAACAGGGATGTCACTGGTTGTGGCACGGCTCTAATTGGCCCATTTCTGAAATGTCGATAATCCTACGAACTCAGTCTGTTATTTTACCAATCCTACACAGTAATTTCAAGGTAAAGTACATATTATTTTAAATTAGTGAAATATAAGTGAAAGATAACTGAAATATACAGTGAAAGATGAGTGTAGAATGAAGTTGTTAAGGATGTTAAGTTTTCTGCAGCTTTAATCATGATTAGGATTAGCTATTTCATTATACTAAGTTCAAAAGATTTTAATTTATCCGCTCCACGTCTTGACCCACTATTAAAAACAAAGCTCAACAGCAACAGCTGAGATTTGTCAAAACGTCAGTCAGCTACAACATACATTAAGCAGACTAAAGTGGTGGGGGAACATCCCCCAAACAGTGGGAGTGAATAGAGGCACGGAGGCACAGCAGCGTGTAAACATGAAGTGTGTCAAACATACATCAGAGCGTGCTGTCGTGTAGTAAGTGGAAGAGTGGAGGGAGGCACGGAGGTACAGCAGCGTGCCAACATGAAGTGTGTCAAACATACATCAGAGCGTGCTGTCGTGTAGTAAGTGTAGGGGTGGAGGGAGGCACGGAGGCTCAGCAACTTGTCAACATGAAGTGTATCAAACAGACATTGGAGCCAGCTGTCGTGTAGTAAGTGTAGGGGTGGAGGGAGGCACGGAGGCAAAGCAGCGTGTAAACATGAAGTGTGTCAAAGCCACATCGGAACGTGCTGTCGTGTATAAGTGGGAGAGTGGAGGGAGGCACGGAGGTACAGCGGAATGTCAACATGAAGTGTATCAAACAGACATCGGAGCCTGCTGTCGTGTAGTAAGTGGGAGAGTGAAGGGGGGCACGGAGGCACAGCGGCATGTCAAAACGAAGTGTGTCAAACAGATATCAGAGCGTGCTGTCGTGTAGTAAGTGGGAGAGTGGAGGGAGGCACGGAGGCTCATCAGCGTGTCAACATGAAGTGTGTCAAACAGACATCGGAGCGTGCTGTCGTGTAGTAAGTAGGAGAGTGGAGGGAGGCACGGAGGCACAGCGGCGTGTCAACATGAAGTGTGTCAAACAGACATCAGAGCGTGCTGTCGTGTAGTAAGTGGGAGAGTGGAGGGAGGCACGGAGGCACAGCGGCGTGTCAACATGAAGTGTGTCAAACATACATCGGAGCGTGCTGTCGTGTAGTAAGTGGGAGAGTGGAGGGAGGCACGGAGGCTCAGCGGCGTGCCAACATGAAGTGTGTCAAACAGATATCGGAGCGTGCTGTCGTGTAGTAAGTGGGAGAGTGGAGGGAGACACGGAGGCACAGCAACGTGCCAACATGAAGTGTGTCAAACAGACATCGGAGCGTGCTGTCGTGTAGTAAGTGGGAGAGTGGAGGGAGGCACGGAGGCACAGCGGCGTGCCAACATGAAGTGTGTCAAACAGACATCGGAGCGTGCTGTCGTGTAGTAAGTGGGAGAGTGGAGGGAGGCACGGAGGCACAGCAGCGTGTCAACATGAAGTGTGTCAAACAGACATCAGAGCGTGCTGTCGTGTAGTAAGTGGGAGAGTGGAGGGAGGCACGGAGGCACAGCGGCGTGTCAACATGAAGTGTGTCAAACAGACATCGGAGCGTGCTGTCGTGTAGTAAGTGGGAGAGTGGAGGGAGGCACGGAGGCACAGCGGCGTGCCAACATGAAGTGTGTCAAACAGACATCGGAGCGTGCTGTCGTGTAGTAAGTGGGAGAGTGGAGGGAGGCACGGAGGCACAGCGGCGTGCCAACATGAAGTGTGTCAAACAGACATCGGAGCGTGCTGTCGTGTAGTAAGTGGGAGAGTGGAGGGAGGCACGGAGGCACAGCGGCGTGCCAACATGAAGTGTGTCAAACAGACATCGGAGCGTGCTGTCGTGTAGTAAGTGGGAGAGTGGAGGGAGGCACGGAGGCACAGCGGCGTGCCAACATGAAGTGTGTCAAACAGATATCGGAGCGTGCTGTCGTGTAGTAAGTGGGAGAGTGGAGGGAGGCACGGAGGCACAGCGGTGTGTCAACATGAAGTGTGTCAAACAGATATCGGAGCGTGCTGTCGTGTAGTAAGTGGGAGAGTGGAGGGAGGCACGGAGGCACAGCGGTGTGTATAATGCCGCACCCGAGCGCGGTTATTTCCGCAGTCGCCGCCGGCGCTTCATCGCCAAATTACGAGGGAGGAGCGAGCGTGTCTGTCGCCTCGCCAGTTAACTGAATTATTCAGCGTTTTATAGTTCGCAGCGCGTGGGGTGTTGGTGGGGTGGTGGTGGCACGCCTGACAGCAGTCCAGTGCCGCCACAACTTCGCAGTGCATCGCTCCATATCTCTCTTCCTCACACAACACCTCGTTATCAGTAGCCGCCCTCGGGGATCTCGTTCGCTTCAGGTACTTCAAAATATTTATTTTATTGTTCCATTTTTATGATTGTAAACAAACCATGATATGTAGATAGAAGTAAAATGTTTACTTAGAAGTATATCCTAATATTAATTACCCGCTTTTACTTTGTTGATTTTGGTCTCCGTAATTTTCTTTTTTCGGAAAATTAATTGTATTACAATATTGCTCTTTAAATAATTTATCATACAAATTAATCTTGGTACATCGATAACAAAAATCTAAAATCTAAATATTTAGTGTACGTATGTCTACTTTGTATCTGGCTCCAGAACGGCACTTTTAAAATTATTTTATTATTTTAAATTAATTTTTATTATTTCTAATATTTTATTTTTACCTTATATTTTTATTTTATTATCTTTATATATTTTTTATTGTTTTTTTTTTATTATTTAAACATTTTTAAATTTTACATTTAACTTTTATTTAAGTTTACTTTACACCAGATACCGGTAGGTAAACATTAAGGACTCCTTCAAATTTTGTCAAGGACAATACGCTGTAATTTTTATCAGTTTTATTATTAAAATAAATGTAATCAGTCGGTAACAAAACTTACTGACAATTTGTACCAATCACATAATTAAGAGTAAATTTTCAATTTTGTACAAGTGCCTTAAAACTGATGACACTGTGACGGTTTCACCTTAGTTAGTTTAAAAGATTAAGAACCAAATACCAGTAAAATCCAGTAGAACTTTAACTGGTATTTGGTTGAACGGCTACATGCAGCATTATAGATGACTGATACCAGTGATATAAAGAGCCAGCCTAACAGTGCTACAGCCTATTTGGCGGACTCAACGTGTCATGGAATGCCGCATAGAACCCCGGTTAGCTATACTGTATGCCAAATTAAAGTCTATGAGATATATTTTGAAGAGATACGACATTTATAGCCATGTTGTACAATGCGTGGCACATTCATCGTGACATGCTGGCGACGTGTAGTACTTCACAGTTCTTCTGTTGGCTACATGCCACATGGAGGCAGATACGACATCGATAAGCCACAAGCCAGGCTCCCTAATCCTCCTAGGGCTAACCGCACTTCATACTGTGTGACGTGACATGCTAGTAAAGTATAGTTCTTCGCAGTTCTTCTGTTGGCTACATGCCACATGTTGACAGACTTCCAAGAGTGATACATCTAGGCCTATAGCCAGGCTAACCATACTTTATACTGTGTGACATGTCCGCCGTGACATGCTAGCGACATACAGGGCTGTACTGTGGTCTGGTCGGTTACATGCCGAATGTAGAGAGAAATCCTAGAGTGATAATACATTTATATCCAGGTTAACCGTATTTTATACTTTGTGACATGTTCGCCGTGACAAGCTAGCGACGTATAGTGCTGTACTGTGGTCTGGTCGGTTACATGCCGCATGTAGAGAGAAATCCTAGAGTGATAATACATTTATAACCAGGTTAACCGTATTTTATACTGTGTGATATGTTCACCGTGACATGCTAGCGACATATAGTGTTGTACTGTGGTCTGGTCGGTTACATGCCGTATGTAGAGAGAAATCCTAGAGTGATAATACATTTATAACCAGGTTAACCGTATTCTAAACTGTGTGACATGTTCGCCGTGACATGCTAGCGACATATAGTGCTGTACTGTGGTCTGGTCGGTTACATGCCGTATGTAGAGAGAAATCCTAGAGTGATAATACATTTATAACCAGGTTAACCGTATTCTAAACTGTGTGACATGTTCGCCGTGACATGCTAACAACATATAGTGCTGTACTGTGGTCTGGTCGGTTACATGCCGCATGTAGAGAGACATCCTAGAGTGATACGGCATCGATAGCCAGACTAACCGCACTTTATACTGTGTGACATGTTCGCCGTGACATGCTAACCAACCTATAGTGCTGTACTGTGGTCTGGTCGGTTACATGCCGCATGTAGAGAGCCATCCTAGAGTGATACGACATCGATAGCCAGACTAACCGCACTTTATACTGTGTGACATGTTCGCCGTGACATGCTAACCAACCTATAGTACTGTACTGTGGTCTGGTTGGTTACATGCCGCATGTAGAAAGCCATCCTAGAGTGATACGGCATCGATAGCGAGACTAACCGCACTTTATACTGTGTGACATGTTCGCCGTGACATGCTCACAACATATAGTGCTGTACTATGGCCTGGTCGGTTACATGCCGCATGTAGAGAGCCATCCTAGAGTGATACGGCATCGATAGCCAGACTAACCGCACCTTATACTGTGTGACATGTTCGCCGTGACATGCTCACAACATATAGTGCTGTACTGTGGTCTGGTCAGTTACATGCCGCATGTAGAGGGACATCCTAGAGTGATACGACATCGATAGCGAGACTAACCGCACTTTATACTGTGTGACATGCTCACAACATATAGTACTGTACTGTGGTCTGGTTGGTTACATGCCGCATGTAGAGAGCCATCCTAGAGTGATACGGCATCGATAGCGAGACTAACCGCACTTTATACTGTGTGACATGTTCGCCGTGACATGCTCACAACATATAGTGCTGTACTATGGCCTGGTCGGTTACATGCCGCATGTAGAGATACATCCTAGAGTGATACGGCATCGATAGCCAGACTAACCGCACCTTATACTGTGTGACATGTTCGCCGTGACATGCTCACAACATATAGTGCTGTACTGTGGTCTGGTCAGTTACATGCCGCATGTAGAGGGACATCCTAGAGTGATACGACATCGATAGCGAGACTAACCGCACTTTATACTGTGTGACATGCTCACAACATATAGTGCTGTACTGTGATCTGGTCGGTTACATGCCGTATGTAGAGATAAATCCTAGAGTGATAATGCGTCGATATCCAGGCTAACCGTACTTTATACTGTGTGACATATTCGCCGTGACATGCTAGCGACATGTAGTGCTGTACTGTGGTCTGGTCGGTTACATGCCGCATGTAGAGAGACATCCTAGAGTGATATTATATCGATAAATATACTAAACGTACCTGGCTATATGAGCGATGCATCCGCTTTTCCGCTAGTATTTATTGCGTTCGGCTGTAGTTTGCTTCATGCCTCTTAACAGAGATATGTGCTGTCCTGCGTATAGTCATCTAGATAATTATTCCACCCATCAGTTTTCTACGATACGATTCGTAGGTTTTGCATTTCATGTATGAATTTCCAGAAAATTTTAAAATAAAAATCTTAGCCGTGTGTATAAATAATAAAGTTGGAGCTCTTTTCGATGCCAACTGATATTCTGGAACTAAAGCAATGTAACATAGTGTACAATAAAATGTAAAAGGGAAATTAGTTCAAATCCGAATGGTATGGACGTGGGTGAAGTGCATTGCGATATGCGATGCGGATGCGACAGGCTGGGCTGTGACAGCGACACAGCGACATAGCGACATAGCGGCTCTCGCTGGATGTTTCCCTCGATTATTTGAATAAAGCCTCGGCCTGAGTCTGTGTACTCGGCTGGCGATAATCTGGCGAGGGGATGCTTTACTTCCACTAACTTCACCCCTCCCCCCCTATCTCCACAACGTTCTTCTACTATCAGTACAAGTACCATCGCATATGCAGGAGTTATCGAAAACATCCTTATCATGTTTTGGAACCAACGTCAAGTCAAATTCACTAGCACTTGCCGTTCGTAAGTCAACATAACCTCCACCACATCTATTAACAGTGAAAAGTATCTTCACCATTATCCAATCACTAACAACTCCTTAAGCACTCTTTACTTATTTACTCTCATTGCTATCAACAATTATCACTTTAGCAACATTTTTTAAATTTATAAAAATAGGCTCTACCCTCAAAATTATGTTGTTAAATACACTTCCACCACTGCCCTTTGATTTCTTCCACTACTTCCTGTTTTATTTACATTGTCTCTACTGCCAGTACGATACATCCTCACCTTTCCTTTTAACACTTACTCCACTTTTCATTACCTTTAATCACTATCACCTCAACTATTATCGCCTCTTCTGGTAGAACCAAAAAACCTTTACCATTGTTTTCTTACCAACTCCATTTCTACCACTCTACTCCATTCTTATCACCATTTGGCACTACCACTGTCACTTACACCGACTCTATTAACAGTATCAAACTAACCTCGACTCACTTCACCACCACTACTACGAGTCAAACCTCATTTAACTCGACCTCCAGTTGAATAAAAATTCTTCACCCTCTATCGCCTTTTCGAGCATCACCTCATTCCCTTCCATCATATCAACTCCTTCGCCAACTCATTTATCATCAGATTCACGTCACCAACATTTCCATGATCACATTCGTCCTCTCAACAACAACCACGAAACCTCTAACCATATTAACGCATACACTTCCATGTACACAATCACTATTATTTCCACCCTACAAACACTTTCCCAACAACACATAGTTGTCCCAATCGTTTCAACACCTGCCTTAATATACAACAATGTTGGGTTTCTTGGCTATCTTAATCCTTTGTCCTTATCCTTATCGTTATCCTTTAACACTCGTCCTTTATTCATCTTCGATTTAAAATCTAAAATACGCACCCTGTACGTGTTTTGCAAACTGGTATGCCTAATTTTATGGTAAAACCCAACGCACGAAACGGAGTAAAGTCAACAAACCGCGGGCTCGTGGTGAGGGACGAGGTGGAGGCGGTGGAGGCGGCGGACAAGGGTGGCGGAGGCGGCAGTGGTGTTGATAAGAGCTCTGCGGGGTGTTATAAATTAGTTGTCACCGGCGCCGCGTCGCGCGCTGCTGTAATAGCTGTAATTTGTACGGCAGCGACAGAGGAAAGTAGAAGTTGTACGTCGCATTGTGCCGAGCCTAGAGGGTACCATTATGTTTGCGTTAAAAATACGTACGTCTCTCATTGTTTTGTTTTTATACTGCGGCTGTTTGTATGCAGTTTGACACTGAAAAATATTTACGTCAGCAAAAACACTCATAAAAAGTATTACACGGTCTAACGTAATATGACATTATTGAATATCTTTCAAAGGTTACGGTATATATTTCACTAAAAATTCAATCTGCACTGCAGCCCCCATAATCAACTGGTAGTTTTATTTGTGCCAGAGTGTTAGGGAATATAGTTACACTTACTAGAAATAGTTGTTCATAAAACATTCTTAGGGGAGTAGAATGCATTTTAGTTGTGAGAAAATCAAAAGTATAATTTATGTAAAAAGTCTAAATTTTAAAACAATGTGAGTTAGAGGTTGCATCATTACAATTCAAGGAACTAAACCTGTAGAAGAGTAGATACTACACACAGCATTCCCTTTATACAACATAATGATTCCTTTGTACTTTTATTTCTTCCTTGGTGAGAATAATTCTTATAATGGTCTATTTAATTTACTTTTCCATGGTTTATAACATTTTATGTGAATCCCGACAGAAAAATGTATAGTTCACAATAGTTTTTTTTTTTTTTTTTAACAAGTATTAAGTATCAATGGGAAGTAACTTGGTGCAGACTGCAGATACTCGTTTAGATGGGTAAAAATATATTACAATCTCGTACAAACTAAGGATAAATTAGTTCGCAAACAAACATTTGATTACGTTCAAACTATTATTACTTAATTTTGGGGGCCATAAAGAAAGTCCACAGTTAAATAGCAATCCACATTTCTTTTAAATTCTGATTCTTATTCTAACTCTACTGTCCGTATTTTTTTAATTAAATTTTTTTACGATAATAAATGAACCGGATTTTGACTTTGTTAAGATTATCACCGTGATAGGTGTGGGTTTATTTCACAGAGTAAGGAACTCCTTGTTTCCCAGTGGTATATTCCCATTCTAAGGGTCGAGTGTTGCACTAGTGCGTGTGTGGGCACTATACGGCGCTGCCCCCACGTTGCCACCCCCTGCCCCCAGTCCACCGCCCCCGCTGTGCCCACTGCCCCCGCCGTGCCCACTGCCCCCGCCGTCAGTCGCACCCATCCCTGCTCGTAAATAAACCATTCGCCTCTTCCCACCTTCCGAGTCCGATCCTCTCTACTCTCTACGTGCTTTACGAGACTGGTGCTTCACTGCTGCTAGTCCACTGGTGATTTTGATCCCGAAAACGGGATAAATTCCCTGTACAAAGATTAAAAATTGTTTAAATGTGCATTGATCTGGAGAGTATCCGTATATTTTTTACAATCAGGATCGATGCTGAAAAAAGAATGCAGATGCAATTTTTTTCGGGATATAAAATAGTGATGATATATAACAAAATGTGTGTGTCATATAACAAGACTAAGTTAGTATGATTTGGACCATTTCTTTACATAACACCGAAAAAAGCCAAAATAAATAATACATACAGAAAACCTAAATTATAACAATTTTGAGAGATATATAGGCACAGTTTTAGGAAATTTCAAAATCTGATATCTATTTTCTAAAATTTTTTGATTAATTTTTTTACCTAACATTATTTTCATTACCAAACAGTCCATCTATTTAACTATCCATCAATCTAGCTAGCCATTTTTGTTAATTTATTTTAAAGTATCTTAGTCTTACTTTAAGACATGAATCCCAATTCATGGAATTCTTTGTTGTACATGAATATTTTTGTTTGTTTGTTAATTTCTTGAAATATTGTTATTTAGTTGATCATATATTTGTTTTTTTTATTATTATTTTGTTTGTTTTATTGTTGTTAGCTATTATGTTATCATGGCTATTTATAACCCCACCATTTATGCAATCATAAATAAAATGGCGTTGACCTCTGATTAAATAATTAAACATGTTCTGGTATATTTCTGTAGTAGAAATTATGTGAACAGTATTTCCATTGATTGATATGTGATTACGTAAACTGGAGTATTCAAGCCTGAACTCAGTTTTTTTCTAAATAATTTACCTTGAGAAACTTTTCCCTTTTTACTTTTTTTGTATATTAAGTTAGACTGATAATTCAACACATTACATTGTACTGTATTCGACAGTATATTAAATGAAACTTATGAATTTAACTGTCAGTTATTTTTGCACAGTATTTAGCAAACCATTTTTCCAAGCTTGTACACCGAAACTACCAACACAAATTATTTTAAAACTACAATTTAAAAAAATTAAGTATTTCAGTGTTGTAAACTACACCCAACAACTTAACTAAAACATAAAACATTAAAAATGTCCCGTACTGGTAGGGCACAAAACAACTTTCGGCAGTGAACTTTCGATAAAGTAGGGAGGAAATATAGCCCAGAGTTGTAAGGGTGGATAGGGATGGATGGTCGGGAAGCCACGACCGCAGGGTTGTGGGGGCTTTGGGGGGTAGAAGGAAATGTGGGGGGTCCAGGGGGGTAGAGGAAGGGGGGCTAGGGGGGCTACTCAACTCTCAAACAGAGCGACGCGTCGCACAGACACATCTACCATCCACCTTTACTTGACAAGTGCTTTGTGATAACGTACAATAGCGTCATACCGCAAAACATTCATTTGGTCAATGTCATTGATGGTAAATGAAACAAATTACGTTTGCGAGTTTCTTTTGAAAAAAAAAGAATAACCACTTGATGCTTAAAAAGTCACTATTTTAACGTAGAGTATTGTAGTGTTAAAATGTTAAATTTATATTGTACAATGCTTCTATCCTACTATACATTTATCGGTAGCATCGAATAGATTTAGAATCATCACTTGTATTGTTAAACTGTTAAAACTGGTAGGCCTAATGTTGAAGCATAATAACTAATTGTAATTTGTATAATTTGATTACTGTATGATTAATTTGTATTATTTTGCATTATCTTACACTTTAAGGTTCAACAATTTTGGAAAACATTTAGTTAGTAGGCCTAGTTTTTTTTTTTTTTTTTAGTTCCTACAAGAATTTGAACCCGAAACCCATGTCGATGGTTTGAATTGTGACAGAAACTGCTTCATAACGACGATAGTATCGATGAAGTTAATTTTACAACTCGCTGATTAACAAGTTTAACGATTTGGTTTTTAACATTTTTTCAAGACTTAATGTTAAAAATCTGCCATTAAACCCATAGGAAATAAATTCTTTATTCATTTAAAAACAACCAAATTGATCGAAAACATTAAAGGCATAAACTATTTTTTTATAGGGTAGGATAAGTATAAAATATAATATTTTATGACAAAAGACGCCTAGATTTTATTGCGCAGTCGCTGTATCTATGAGGCATCCGTTTCGTTTCATACCAAACATAACACTTTATCGGTTCTCTTTATGTCATAATCATCACAATAATAAAATCCACAACACAATTCTTCTAGTCATAAATGAAGGTGGGCTTACAGAACTGCAACCAACGTAAAAAGATAGTTTTTTTTTTTATTTGAATTGCTTCGTTTTGACTCTTTGTTTTTAAAATAGAAAAAAAACAACCATTTTGATGAACTTAATGGGTGGAAGGGAGTCGAGCCCTGGCTCAAACACAATTATTACCTGTTTCCAAATTATTTTAGGAATTTTTAAATATAACTTTTATCTGGAATACTTAGACTTACCACAGGGATGTACAAAAAAATTTCCATCTGATTGTCTATCACCGTATGTTCGACAGTGTAAAACAAATTTGGAAAATATAAACAAGGAATATAAATAAGTTATTCTCGTAATCTTTAACGCAATAGCTTTCACTATTGATACAACTAATAGCTTTAAAACCAAACGAGGGCAGAGTTCTGAGGGATTAGATAAGACCGAAAACTTTCCCAAACATGAACAGCTTTCTTATGTTTTACGGCATTTTCGTATAATGCCTACAGGAAAAGCACGTGTATACGAAGTCATGAACGTATATAAACGTTTAAGAAAAAAGTTGTCGTGAAAATAGTAAAAATGTGGCTGTGTTCAATGAGACAATTACCTGGCATAAACAAATATTAAAAATTAACCAAATTGATTCCTTGTTGTATTCCAATTAATTTCAAACGCAACTATTTTTTATAGCAATCTTTTATCTATGGTCTAGCTCGAGCAGCTAGTGGAGCAGCGGTACCGCAATTTAGACCTTTTGGCTACGAACCAACGACCAGGCTCTTGTAAATAAACAGTGACCACCCATACAAAACCAGCAGAACTTAGGGCATTCTGTATATAGTGGTCAAGATTGATTACCTCCCATGGGAAAAGTTACAAGCTGACAATTGAGCTTCTCAGAACACAATTATACATCTCGTTGGGCACGAATTTGACAGGTTTTGCTCACCTTTGAGAATTTCCAAGCTCGTATTGGACATGTTCGAAGAAGACCAAAAGAGCTGAGCAAGTGGTTCTTGGAAACCTCCTTTTGTATAGAGTTGGATTAGAATATGTTATATGGTTTAGTTACTTCGCCTTAGTTTGTACACTTTATTTACCACCCTTTCTTTCTAGTTGAAAAGGGTCGTCCATTTCATTCTCGATGTTTGGTAGACAATTTTCTGCCATTTTCTGAATCTAAAATTAAGATTTGGGACGTTGTCGAGTTCATGACCATTTCAGATTCTTTTAAACCTTAGTCTCGACGTCAAGCACTACACATGTCATGCAAAGGTGCTTAGAACTAGTTGAAATAATAGGTAAATGAATGAGTTGTCTGCTCTCCTAATATGTCTTATCAGAAGGTATCCTGTTTGATCTTGAGAGGAATCGGTCGCATTTTTAATGTCAGAAACTGGACCCTGGTGTCCTTGATGTTGGACCTTTCATGACCATAAAACAGGTGATCTTGGTCACAATTATTGCGCATAATCATACTCTACTTTCATTCGTATTTTGGCTTAACAGTTTAATCGTAAATTACAATAAAGTGATATAACTGTTACATATATATATTGTGGTATGGTATGGAAATGACAACCAATTTCCCATGTAATGCAATTGAAGCCAATTCAAGTCACAAATTAATTCAATGAAAATAATAAAGAGATTTAACCTAATTGGAAACATGTGCAACAAACAAAATACTTCCTGAAAAAAGATGAACTTTTGATAGTAACAGATAAGATTTTTTCCATTTCTATGTAAAAATACTTCCTTGCACAGAAATAGGGTGCACACATAAAGTTATTAAATTATATGACATTTTAGCTGAACGACTTATTTAATAACAGCAGACACCTTCGCACCCTTAGAAATAACCCCTTCTCACTTTATTTTGGAGGGAAACGTTGCCAACAGCTGGCTGATAAGAGCTGTTATCAATGTTGGCTGTTCTACTACTTGGCACGACTAGGTCGCCTGTGTCAGTAGGTATCGCTGCTGCGTCTTATAGGCTTACTGCGCTTTACTGCATAGTCTATACTGCATTGGCCGAGTGCCTTACATACCATTAACATCTAGCGGTCTATATAATAATAGTCTATCCTAGATCGTGTCCCGCCAATGTTCTGGTAGAAAGTTTACACTATGTGCTTTAAACAAACGAAAATAAACTAGGAAGTGCATAGGACTATAGTTATAGTTTTGGAGGATTGTTAGTTGCTCCTATTTATTTATATTTCTCACTATCACATGATAAATCTAATATCTTCTTTCTTGTTCACTTTTCGTCAGGCTTAGCTAGATGCAACGTAGCATTTTATATCAACCTAAATATAATAGTCAATAGACAATACCTAGTTGTTTAAGCGTATATTCAATATTAGCATCAGAATGTTTGATATAGGAAAGAGTTTAACATTATCAATGACTATGTAACAGAATACAATGCAATCAAGACCAAGAATTAAATCTTTTTCTCCTTATCGACCGATTCAGTTTAATGTTAACATCTGAGTAATAAACTTGATAAAAAAGGAAGTGCGTTACAGGATTTCAATTTGACATCAAGATTAGCTTTGAGAGTGGGGATAATGTACCACTCACTTTAACACTGTATTTCTACGCACCAAACTGTTAAAAAAACTGTTTCATATGTATAATTTCAAGCTAATTCAAACCTTTGTTCCAGGTTACCTCAAGAAGTTCCTCTATGCCCGTCGCCCCGCGTGGTACCCAATGTCTGGTGATGCAGTGACCGGCGCTACCACGCTGCAGGGCCAACTATGACGGCCAAACTGTCCTCACCAAGTGACAGGAACAACAACAGCCAATCAGAGGCTCTCGTTGGACAAGAGGCGAGCTCTTCGACCAATAGGAGTGCGACGAGGAAGTCTACGGGCACGGCCTGTAAGAGTTCTGCAGGAAAGAAGTCTTCTGGTAAAGTGGGATCTTCCCTGCCTCTAGTGGCAGCTGTTGGCATCTCCAAGGACGGCCGCAGGGTAAGTGTATCCTTGAATATTTGTAGAACTTTTGCGGTTTATGTGTAGTGAAAGGAGGACATCCTTAATTTGGCTTGGACTCTTATATCTGCTCTTCAAGTAAACGTTTCTTCTTTTTGTTTAAAAGTGTACAATCAAAAACACTAAAAAGTCGCGGCCCAATTCACATTCCCATGAGTTTGTATGGCTTTAAGAGCCGATGATCAGTGATCATGTCTACACGACTGCGGGAGATATTCAAGATTTGGCCGCGATCTCGGAAAACGATTACGATGTTACCGCGACCGTGGGAGACAATGAAAATGTCTACAAGACCATGGGATGTATTTACATTTTGCCACGATACCGGAGAGTAGGTGATGTTTCCGTAACTGTGAGAGGCATTTATGATGTTTCGTGACCGTGAACGATGACGATTTTTCAGGAGTTTTGGATTTTGCTGCAATCACGGCTTTGCCTTCTTTAATAATGATTCTTGTGTTTTTTTTTTATTCTTTCTGTAAGTGATTCGTATTATCGGCTATTCGGATAGTTGAGTTCGGATAGTTAGAGTTCGGATAATTCGTGTAGTACTACTATACTACTGTATTTTAATCTTAAAAAAACTACAACTCGTCTATATAGGTGGACAACTGGTCCCAATAGTTGGGTCAGTAACCAAAAGTCATTGATAAACATAATCAATGCCACATCATCATTTGTAGCCCAGAGAAGTGAGAACTGTGAAGGTGAGCGTGAGCGCTGAACGTCGCTGCGTGCTGACGTAGACCCAACGATACTCAGCACATAATTGGACTCGTTGCTGCTGATAGCCCCCGCCTCAGCACATCCTACTCCAATCACACTCTTTATCCACTAACGAACTACAGTAGACCTGAAGTGAGCGCTGAACGTCGCTGCGTGCTGACGTAGACCAGGCGATACTCAGCACATAATTGGACTCGTTGCTGCTGATAGCCACCGCCTCAGCACATCCTACTCCAATCACACTCTTTATCCACTAACGAACTACAGTATTTCATTTCATTTCATTTTTTTCATTTCGTTTTGTCATGAGAGCAGAACTCCCTGACTGCTAACCCGGTACCTATAATTAAACATACCCGGGCCCCATGATGTAGGCCGAAGCTTTAGCACCGACCTTTGGTACACTATGGGAGGATGACTTAAGGTCATCAAGCTCACCGGCTGCCGAAGCAAACCCTTCGGAAAGAGGGTTGCCCCTCAATCCTAACCAGGGATACCGGCTACTTGTTTAAGCGTCACTTCACCTGGGTTCCCCCAGGTACGAAACCCAGGAAGACCATAGTGAAATGCCCTGACGCATTTAGTGCAAGCAACACTCGCGACCTATCCAATCCCTGACAGGAAAAACCCGCCATCAAAGCCAGGAAGAAGGGGACCACCAGCAAGCTGATGGGAGGAACCCCAACCACCCATTTACACCACTACCCGATCGAGGCCTTACCCAGGTGCTGGGAAACCAGAGGTGACCAAAGCGATAGATCCCTGAACACCCCCAGCGGGCTTGAACCCAGCACCCGATCTACTTCATTTGCCCATCAAGCCCAACATCACTGCCAGGCCGTCAGGGTTTCCCAAAAGGAGGCAGGAATAGAAGTGGGTCCCACCCGGATGAACCTATCCACCAAAGGTGGCGACACCCTTTGCTCAATTGAGGTTCCAGGGAGAACCCCCCACACTCTAGATAACCATACCTTCCGGTCTCAGAGACAGGGATTGGCTGATGGAGTGCGCCCAGCCGTTGCCCTCACACTGCGGAAAGTTACGTTCCCCTAGAGTGTCCCCGTGAACTGCCGGGTACTTGCCCGATTTCACCTCCAGGAAGGCTACTTCCAAAGTCGAGGATTTGCCACACTGAATGCCGGTCGCACATCAACAAGTTGGCCGGAGCCCAAAGGATCATAGCTACAGGCAGATGATAGATTGATGGCGCACTTCCACCTCTTGCAGAGCTGAACACCCCCCATAACCTGGATGGGGAAATGTCACTGGGTACTCTCACTTTGGGTAAACCCAAAGAGGCTGGCTTGTCCAGTCGTCCATAACTATGACCTACTTGAAATGCCGATTCCGACACCGAGCAGTTACCTCCCCTTTGGGGGCTAGGTATTTCACCTCCCAGGACGAGGCTACTTCCAAAGTCGAGGATATGCCTCACAAAATGTCAGTCGAACACAACAGGTAGGACGAGCCCGAAGAACTCGGTCACAACCACAAGCTACAGGCAGGTGAAAGATCTATGAACTTAATCAACACTAGCAGAGCTGAACACCCCACCACCCTGAATGGAGGGAATGTCACTGGGTACTCTCACTTTGGGTACAACCCAAAGAGGCTGGCTTGTCCAGTCGTCCATAGCTTGTGGCCTACCTGAAGTGCCGGTTCCAACACCGGGCAATTACCTCCCCTCTGGGAGAGCTAGGGTCCGCGTGGTCGCCCAGGCCACGTACCCACGCAAGCGTGGGCCCCCTGCGGGTAACAAACTACAGTATACCTGAAGTGAGCGCTGAACGTCGCTGCGTGCTGACGTAGACCCGGCGATACTCAGCACATAATTGGACTCGTTGCTGCTGATAGCCACCGCCTCAGCACATCCTACTCCAATCACACTCTTTATCCAATAACGAAATACAGTAGACCTGAAGTGAGCGCTGAACGTCGCTGCGTGCTGGCGTAGACCCGGCGATACTCAGCACATAATTGGACTCGCTGCTGCTGATAGCCACCGCCTCAGCACATCCTACTCCAATCACACTCTTTATCCACTAATGAACTACAGTAGACCTGAAGTGAGCGCTGAACGTCGCTGCGTGCTGACGTAGACCCAGCTATACTCAGCACATAATTGGACTCGTTGCTGCTGATAGCCACCACCTCAGCACATCCTACTCCAATCACACTCTTTATCCACTAATGAACTACAGTAGACCTGAAGTGAGCGCTGAACGTCGCTGCGTGCTGACGTAGACCCAGCTATACTCAGCACATAATTGGACTCGTTGCTGCTGATAGCCACCGCCTCAGCACATCCTACTCCAATCACACTCTTTATCCACTAACGAACTACAGTAGACCTGAAGTGAGCGCTGAACGTCGCTGCGTGCTGACGTAGACCCAGCTATACTCAGCACATAATTGGACTCGTTGCTGCTGATAGCCACCGCCTCAGCATATCCTACTCCAATCACACTCTTTATCCACTAACGAACTACAGTAGACCTGAAGTGAGCGCTGAACGTCGCTGCGTGCTGACGTAGACCCGGCGATACTCAGCACATAATTGGACTCGCTGCTGCTGATAGCCACCGCCTCAGCACATCCTACTCCAATCACACTCTTTATCCACTAACGAACTACAACCTTACACTGATTTTTTTAGATTTCAAATGTAAATCATCAATGACGATCGTTCATTTGTATATTGAAGTGAGTTCGCGATTGTTAATTCATTGGGATTTTCTGTAACTACCCTGAACACATAAATAAACTGTATAAAAGTTTATGAATTAGTGTTCTCAAGTTTCAGATAAAATTTAAAACACAGTACTATTCTTTGAAAGAACAGGGTAGTTTTATCTAGATCATCAGCCACTGTAATTCGACATTTAAATAGTACAGAACTAAAATTAGAACTACAAAGGGTAAATTTGATAAAGTCAAAGTCTGAACATAAAAACTAGTTGTTCAGTTTGTACGGATGGACAGTTTAAATTTCGCAAAAATTTTAGAATTTAGAAATCACAGTCGTGTTTATTAGTACCTATTACAAATTGATATGGTGACGTATAGTATTGCCACCATGGTGCGTATTTTAACCCAAATATGAGTTAATTATGAGTGTAGAATGAAGTGAGCATATATACACGAATATCAATCACTACGAAGGTTCAAATAAATAAGGCCCTAACCTTTTGAGTACCTATCACAAATTAACTGATTGGACATCCTCAAACCACAGTTAGTTAGCCTATAATGTCATCAAGTAGGTAGAATACGGTTAGAAACTCTATAAACCACTGTTTGAATACACAAAGTGATTTGTTTTTAATGTCAAGAAAATATGGTTTAAAAGTTAGTGGAACCACAATTTTAATATCCATAAACCACCCTAGATATCACTATGTCAAAATTTAAGCTCAAAACACTATCGCAAAACAGCTGTGTGAATATCGCAAAACAGCTGTTTGAATATCGCTAAACAGCTGTTTGAATACCACTAAGTCAGAGTTTGAATATAAGCCATACGTTGGCCGCCCTATGTTGGTGTTTACGTTCAGTAGTGTAGTGCAGTGTGCATGCGGGTCGTATCAACACAGCAGCTCGCCGGAGGTGGTTAAAGGATGAAGGGGGTGGAGGGGGTGGAAAGGGGGGTACAAAGCTAATCCGTCCGGATAACTAGCGTTTAATGACCAACACACTGGCTATCGGTAAACTCCCACCCCCATACACCGCAAACACTATACCATGAGCCAGAGATAGAGCTGTGTTAAAGCCTGGGTTGAAACTTGGTACTTTGCATCATGCTTGTTTTTAATTTAGTTTTAAAATCTTTGAATTTGTTTGTATGATATGCTTATTTAAAAAATCCGTGTACCTGGACTATTTAGAGTTTATGCACTTTTGTTTTATCATTAAGTCTATTGTATATTTTCATTGAATGTGTTCGTGCACCTTCACCGATCCAAACGATTTTTTTTCAACTCGAAAATGCATTTATCATAATAGAATATTTGCAGATATTATGTTTACCCTTTAGAAACACAATAAAAGTTCCTGGAATGAAATGGCGGACGCCATGAGTAACAAAGCAAAAACTGCAGCAAAGTTTTTAGTATCTTTTATAAGGCTTTAAAAAATGCATTAATTATTTACATAACGATTTTATTAATTACATATCATTGTGTAATGAAATCACATACGATGTTCATAGGGTTTACGTTTTGCGCCTTCCGATACTCAACGCAATATGAGTACAGCTACTAAATTGCCTACGCCCGTAATGAAGGCGTCCAATAATCACCTTGTTAATCGAAAATTGATGATTTTTCAAATATATTAGTCGTGTTTATCTACGGCCATTGGAATTTTATCGTTTTTAGTGAATTTCCCATATAGGAAATAATCTATTACCGTAGTACCCATGGTAAAACCTGGACCCGGGACCGATTTACATTTACGTTTTGAGGTCCATACAGGCCGATTTTGATTAAATTTCGTACAAACGTGTAAACCTACATTTATTCTAACTAGTTTGCGAACCAGCATGATCGGCCAATGGGAACGGGGGTTTATGGGAGTTTTATGGGTAAAAATTAGTTTTTCCCATTTTAGGCCCTAAAATCATAACATTTTTCACAATTTATTTCCAAACCATTTTGTAGAGCTCAAAAAATAATAATTTAGTACTGTATGATGAAACGTTGTTATGCTCCTAATAGTTACGGAGAAAATTCCAAAAATTGTAAATTTAAAATTCCCATGTTATTCTTATGGAGAATAAGTAAACTGCTGTGGTTTGCTTGTTTATGAACATATTTTAATCAAATTTGGAAAATGTATTTATTTCATACTATACTATTAACATTTTATAAAAAAACGTATTTACCCTCCCTGTTGCAGCAAACCTAAGTACTTTGTTAAACTAATGCTATTTAAGTAAATGTAATCGTATCTGGTTCCGAAAACCATCATGCTTGGATTCTAACCAGATATCAAGCATCAGTATAACCATTTGGCTACACGGACATGTTAATGAACTAATGTTTTTTTTTTTTAAATTGTAAAACCACTACTTATTGGGAAAACTCGCTGTGAACATCAGGGCAGAATAAGACTATGTGCTAAATGGCGGCTTAACATTGTTAAGGAGGTTGGTATACCTCTCATACAGTCAAACCTTTGTTCAATTTCAAATTTAAGTTACTGGAACATGTTTTACTTTTATCAGCATAAACATATAGGGATAAATGTTAGTATCAAAAATATTATTTTCTGTCTAAATTATTTTATTTGTCAAATTCAGTGGACAAAGTTAACAAATGAAAGAATGTACAGCTGATGTCCTTTTGATTCTGATAAAAAGAACTATTTTAGCCCCACATCACATGTTTTTAAAACAGCTGATTTTGATGCAGGTATATATAATTGATATTAATGAATTAAGTTTAGCAATTGACACATTTCTCACAGCAGGAAACTAGCTGCAATGTCACTAGCATGTCTCTACTCCGACATTTGCTGATGTATTCCCTCAACACCCACTGTACACTGCACTGTTCACTGCAGTCCTTACTGTAGCATTAGGATAGTGCTATTTTGTCTCTTGAGTTATATTGTAATGTTTGAAGTAAGAAGGGATCTTTTAGTTTAGCTTCAAATATTCTTAAAGGTAAATTATGTAACAACCATTAACTGGACCAATGTCATAATTTTGTTTGACAGGTTTATTAAAAAACAAAAACACAGTAAATAAACTGCTCGGTTAAAATAATAAACCACACGTTGATCCACACTCTACAACACCTCTGCAACCATTCATATCAGTGAAGCTATACTAGACTGAATAAATAGAATACAGACTGTACCACAGTTGCTGAATGGTTGAGTGGCAGTTTTATTATGGCATGCCATAGTGAATGGTTTACCAGACAAGATAGGGAGTTAATTGGCAACAAATGACATGATTGGTTTTATTCAAGGGTAAACTTGTCAGCAGGGCTGGGTTAATTGGGCGGGGGAAAATATTGCAGATATTTGCTCGTTTTATAACCACAACGTAATTGCACTATGCGTTAATGACGCAGTGTGGCTTTCATCGCCTGATTTGTATGACGTGCATATTAGAATAGTAATAATCTACATTTTGTAAGTACAACTACTTTGGATACTGCTAGTATACTTCACATCCTATAATCTGAAACATATTTTGATATGTGTTTCCTCTCTGGTGATGAGTGCAACAATATAAACTATGTTTACTGATTTAGAATACTTTGGGTTGGCCTTCATTTATAATTCCAGAGGACATACTATGCTTGAGAATAGATCAAAAATGTGTATAGATGTGTAATATTTTTCGAGTAAGAATAAACAAATAATAAAACTACTTATTTTGTTTTGGGGTGTGCTAGGTTTCTTCCTATTTTTGATCAAGGTATAAAATATTACGTCTTGTTATGTAGATGATAATACAGTGTACACATTATTTAATAAATGAGCTGTAATGAAATCAACATAAATTCTGGTTTAGGGTGACGGCTGCATTGAAGAGGGCAATGATATAGTTGCCAATGTTTCGGACATGCGCAACTGTCCATTTTTAAGGCACTGACATTTTTTCGTGTTGGCAACTACATCTTCGAAGACACAGTCGTCACCTGAAGACCAGAATTTATGAGTAATCAACAGTGGAAACCAATCACAAAGAAAGAAATATATTTCAGCTGTATTAAATCTTGTGTTTTGTTACAGGCCAACAAGCCACTAATGGAGAAGCGACGCAGAGCTCGTATCAACCAATCACTGGCAGTGCTCAAAGCCCTCATACTTGACTCTGCCAAGATGGAGGTAAGTTTTTATAATTTTTTTAACTTTAATGAAGTGATATACTCCTGTTGATTTGACAACAGAATGAGAATGAGATAAAGTTTGGCTTGCTTAAAGTATATACAATAGTTTATAGTATTGATTTCAAATGTTGTAGTTTTTATTTAGAGCTACCATGATACTGATATATGATATTCAAACTTCCATTAGAGACCACTCAAGGTGTTTAATGTTTTTCTTGGTCGATTTTAGGTTTTTGATTTTCTTTTCAAGTGCGATTACTCTTGTAAATATCGATATAACCAGAAACGTGTTAGATACATCAGACAAAACTACTTGACTTCTTTATGTGTGTTGAATCCGGTTGAATAACCTGTGTGGTGTACTGGACTCTTTATCCATATGGATCGTTTACACCAAATTATCAATGTTGCAGAACACAAAACACTCTAAGCTGGAGAAAGCAGACATCTTGGAATTGACTGTTCGCCATCTTCAGCGGCAAAAGACACTTAGCTGTGGGACGCTGGACAAGTATAAGGCCGGATTCCAGGAGTGTGCTCGAGAGGTAATGCATCTCAAGAAAAAGTTCTAAACTGTTACAAAATTAAGTGTCAAGTATTTAGATGTTCTGTCAAAACTGGCCTTAGATGTTGCTTTATTGTCTGGTAGTTGCATCCACTGTAAAGAAAATTCAAATGGTAGTATTAACATTTGAAATTAAGCTATATTTTCAGCAAGTACCGTACACAAAACTAGAGTACCTATTCTATTGAACCTTATGCACACTAGGAAGGTACAAACATTTCAACCATGTATTATGGAGGTGTTGGAAATAACATAATTCTTAGGTTAGGATAAGTTGTAATATTTGTTATGATCTGGCAGGTGACAAGGTTTCTGGATACACCGGAACTACAGCTGGGCCCCACAGCCCCGCTAGCCCCAGGGCCCCCGCTGATAGACACCGGCATCAAACAGAGACTTTTACGCCACATGGACTCTTGTTTGTCAGAAATCGACCTGGACTTCAGCCTAGCGACCATGAGAACTTCCCTGGACTCTGAAACAGACCAGAGGCTAGACAGGCTGGAGGAAATGCTCATGGGAGGACCAAAAGTTCAGGTTAGAAGAATCGTTTGTCTGAAGCTGCTTTTAGACGGGGAAAAGTAGATGCGGCAAGTGGCTTACTGCAAATACTTCACCGGTTTCACTCACCCTGTATACTTACCAACAAAAGTACCCATATAGAAAAGGGGAAATGTGTTGTAAGTGCAACAGGCAAGTACTTGCAGCCAACCTTGTCACCTATACTTTCCCCAGCAATACGTCACTATAATTTCATTTAGACAGGTATTCCTACGTTGATCTAGATTAATAATTTGTTGGTTAATTTTATTGATTTAATGTTTTGTAGTGCAATTCCCAGTTCCCTTATTCTGTATTCTTGACATGTCAACTTTACTAAGTGAAAACCACAAAAGATTTACACTCTAATTAACTAAAAACTATGTTGTGGTTTGACTAAATGGTTTTATCTTAAATGACTCTAGCTTTGTAGTTGTAGTATTACTAATAGGGCTAAAGCCACTGTCACTCACTTTTACCGTGTTTGTACATTGTAGACTCCCTCTCGCTCCCACTACAGATTGATTGAACGGCCACCTCTGTATATGACTCCTACCCTTGCATACACAGACTGCTTTGTACATAGTACAACTCCCAACCTTTTTGCCTAACTGTTTGGCAAAAACATATTATTTTATTCCTGTTCCCTCTTATTGTTAATATTGTACTCCGCTACTGTACACACAGTTTGTTGTTTTGAAAAATATATATTAGTTACTGATGGTTCCAAATTGTTCTTCGTACAAGGGATCTCGAGATGTCCGAATAAGATTGATTCCACTGTATAACTCAAGTTCTTTATACAAACACAGTAGCTTTTACAGGATCAATTTTTTACATAGTCACTAAAACAAGAATGTTTTGAACAGACTCCAGTAGACAACGAAGAAATGACAAAACCTGACAGCAGCACAACCTCGCCTGGAGATGAGAACAACAACAGCCACAACAAGGCTCGACGGAAGCCACCGACAGCGACGCGGCTACGCAAACCTGACAAGAAACCTGTTGTCACCTCGACCAAGGCAAATGAACCTGCCTCAACCTCCTCTAGTCAACCTAACCTCTCAGTGGTGCAGGTAAACAGCTGTATATCATATCTTATCTTGTTATAATATGCAAACAGCTGACTTTCATACCACTGTAAAGTTGTTGTTGAAAAGCGTTGTTTGAAATCGAATAAAATTTTAAGAGTTGCTTATGTCAATATAATATCTTTCAAAGTGGTCCTTGATCAAATTTTAGTTTCTGGAGTTTTGTTTAGGTGTCACAGACGCCAGTTTTTCACCAAAGAGTAGTTTTGTAGTACATAGAGAGCACAGGGTTCTTCTATAGTAGTGAAAAGGCCTCTGTGGACCCAAGGATGTCTCAAAACAGGTAGTGTTCACCAAACCTATATTACAGCCACTTGACTGAGTTGACACAAAAGGGGACTAAAGGTGTGCAAAAGTAATAAGTATTTTTTTTTTTTAATTATAAATACAACTAAAACTATGCAATATTTCAGGTACTGTACACATTTCACTCAATTTAACCAATGTTTACATATTTTTTATTTGCAACAATAAGAAAATATTACATGAATAAAAATAAACCTCTAATCTGTAATACAATCGATAAAATTGAGTTTTAAGAGGACATGCTAAACTGGTAAAAATCTCTCATAAACGTATCCTTGTAATCAATCAAGTAATGTGTGTGCAGGTCATACCCTCCAGACTACCAGATGGCCAGGTAGTGTTCCTGTTGCCCAGCACCTATGTCGCCACAAAGACCGACCAAGACTGCCCGCTAGACTTCAGCGTCAAGAGAGAAGACGAACCCATCACCATCAAACAGGAGGTCCAAGCCAAAGACGAAGATGTCTGGAGGCCATGGTAGATGGACTGTAGTCATCGTTGTGTAAGCTACCAGTAAATGTAAACGCATAAAACTCCCCGTAAAATAATCATTCTTCAAACCAATATTTGACTTTGGAAACTGTCAGTTTTGTGATTAATAAAAATCTTTTGACAGGTGTTGTCAACAAAGAATTTTTAACATTTTTTGAAAACTCTGGTGCAAACGTGGCTTTAAAAAAATGTAACGGTTTACAATCCCTCCTGGAAAGCAAAATTTCTGTTGCAAACACAGAAAAACTGTTGAAAAAACATTTTTACCAAACTGAAGTTGTCAGTTTGTCGTTGTAAATACGACTTGGCTAGAATTATGAATTTTTCTAAATAAGAACATCAGTAATTGTATGAATAACTGTGAATATCTATGATTTACAATCACAAAAAACTTGAGTTTATTGATTTGAAGTTTGAAAGTAGTTTTTGATCCTTGAAGTGCAATATAACTATCAGTAAGTTGGATAATTCTCTACAATTTAATTAGTAAATCACTAAACTTTGCATATGAAGCTTTGTTCTGACTAAGATAAACAGGTTTTTAGCCATTTCCATTAAAAACCTGATGAACATTAAACAAGGACAGCCAAATCCAGTTTTGAATCATTAAAATGAGCTAATGACATATCAGGATTGAATTGGCAAACCTTTGATTATTATAATCTGTCAGTTATTTGTAATCCAAACAATAAGAGTAGAAATAATCACAAAGGGGAGTTTTTAGCAGAGTAAATAAAACATGTTAGAGTTACAAAACAACCCAAATTATTTCAACAACTTAATTAGGTAACAGTTTTCCAAAGTCAAATCCAGCGCTCTACCGTGAGATCAGACTAGAAAAATTAAAAACTAAATAATGTGTAAAACATATACTTCACGGCTATTCTTTACATTACTTTAATAATGACAATCATAAATAGTATTTCAGATTATAGAACTCCAATCAAGTATAATTTTTTTACTTAATTAAAAAATAACAAATTGAAAAAATTGTGTTGAAAATATTCTACATCAATACCATGTAAAGTTTTTTCTTCTATTACAATTATTATGCTAATGAAATTTTGCGATAAGGCACAAAAATATATAGGATATTGATACTGTACAGTATACAACTTTATAATCAAAACACTGTGATATTTATTTATTTTGTTGTTAAGGGTTTTCTTATATTATTTTTTATGTTATGTGTTTACCAAATAGGTAGTTAGTTATATTTATACCAAAAGTAGTCCTTCATGCTGTTTTTGTGAGTATTAGTTTGTATATTTTCCTTGTTTTACTTCATAGACACAGTATGGCATTACTGTTATTACTTTTGTGAATTTACTTTCAAACCACTGATAATTGATAATAATGTAATTTAAGTTAAATTCAGGTTTTATGTTTGCATTATACTAATGATCATCGCCGAAAATATTATTTTTTTTCTTCAGTATAAGCTATACATTTTTTATACAAAGTTAAAAATTTATTACAACTTGAAATGTTTATAAATGTATGTTAAACGGTACTACATATATAGTATTCAAATTTTCATTAAAAGTATTCTAGGTTTGAAGAATGACATACCAATGTACAACAAAATTTAAATTAAACGTATTTGCTGTTTAGAGGCATTGTATATAAGATTTTAGAGTGAATTAAAGCATATTAGCTGTCAATGTTAATTCTGTACTATTTCTAGAGTTAGTTGAAGATGTGATATTTAATTTAATTAGTAATTATTTTTGTATGTAATGTTTATGGGCTGTAGGGAGTGGATGTATATGAAATTTGTGCAGATTTGATTTCTATTCCTGTAGAGTTTAAGAAATATTATGGCTAAATTAGCACATTACTTTCGCCAGTAGTCCAAATATGCATAGCAAAATTTAATAGTTTTTTTTGCCAGCTCAATGTTATCAAAACTTGCAAATTAAATGTCAAAACATCAATTTTTTTCAATTCTAGCAAACAATTGATGTTAAATGAATTGTTTGAAATATTATGGATTGAAATTGCATGCAATAGACCTTACAGTTTATTAGGAATTTCATATTTTAAATTTACAAAGTCACTTTGCAAGGAAACCGTTTAATTTTGTAAAAGCTAAAATATTTATCAAGAGTTAACTTGATCTACTACTATTAAGAGGACATAACAACTTTTGCCTGATCTTTCAGGATTGATCTTTGGGAAAGGGGGAGGGGTCAGTAGATAAGAGATATTGGTGAAGAGCATAGAGAAGGGATTCACTTCTAATTTTCTGTGTAGAGGAAAAGTAGGCAAACATTCAAAAAAGTTTTTTTTTTAACATTTTTTGCACACCTAGGAAAACTAGGTTGTATAAAAACTAGAGAGACTAAACTGAATCACAATGAATCAACTAGTCTATGTAAGATTGATATCCTTAGAAATATGAGAGTAATAAACGAAATTGCATAATTTATTAGTTTTCTATGCAACATATTTACAGCTAACACCACACATAGTCACTATTTAACAAGTACAACAGATCTTATTAATCCAGTTTGAAATTATCATTCTCAGATATATGTTCAAAAATCCAAACCCTAAGTTTTGGATTTGTGTCCTGTTTTCTCCAGTTTTGATATATCAGTTAAGTCCTTTTTTGAACTGTGCTGGCTAGTCCCTTGCTTAAAAAGGTCGCCAACCTCTTTTAAAAAAAGGGCAAAAATCATTCCCCCTTATTGAGCAAAATTCAAACTATTCGACATTATATAATAAGTGGTATAGTGATATATAAATTTGTACAACACTACTCAAACCTATTGTACACATTTTTTGTACATGTTTTCTGTACATCCATTCTCTAGGTCAGGAGCACTAAGTTCCTTACTGTAACTAGACTGTTGACCATTTCTGTTGTTGCTCTCTGTCTTTTACCTAGTCTATACTCTATGCCAATACTTCTGGTTCATGTTAATAAATTATGTACAAGTCAAGTGTGTAATTTTTCAACTTGGTGTATTCATTAATCATTTCTAAACCTATTCTCGTGTGTATTTTCAGAGTAACAATAAAGCAGCAATGATTTTGTGGACGAGTCATCCTTAAAGTTTTTGGCATATACCTGCTGCTGCTAATGAATCTCTGATTTGTAAAGAGTAAAGAGATCACTGCTAAGTTTACCTTATAAAAAGAAAAAAAAATACTTTGTCAACAACAGCTCACTATTTTAAGCTAAGCATGAATGGAGATGAGTGTAAGATGAGTGGTGCGATATTGTAGTCTTGCTACTGACTAAGAACGACATGTTTCTTAGACACAGCTGTTTTAATAGTCCATACAGTCAGTGGTAACTAAGGGACCTACAGTTGATAGTGGAATCCTAACCACATCTGATTCAACACACATCAAGACAGGTCTCAGAGTTTGTAACAGAGTGAGAAGTCATACTTGAGGTATCTAAAGTCCATGGAATCACCTAGAAATCTCATCTAAGAGTCAGCTGGGGGCAGTGTTTTCATGGCCAAAGGCATCACATTAGTTGGTGATAATTTTGTGTAGATAACATTTGCAGAAGTCACTGAGGAATAATGTGCATGAGTATCATCGAGAAGTATTCATGGTGTGAACCCTCTGATGTAAGACAAAGTAAACTATATCTAAGAGCACTCAAAGAACATGTTACTATCAGCTCCAATCCTGCAAACAAAATCTGTAGTCAGAGAACACTAAATAAATATTTTTACCATTTATTATAAATAAAAAAATCATGTTTATACTGCATTTCAAATTTACTATTAGAGATTTAACACTGGAAATATTACCAAGACATCATTTAACTTTAAAATCCCTATCAGTGTGAATGACATGAAATCTAAATAATAAACCTTCCATTGTGTTTTTAAAATCAATTAGAATAATACCTTAATAAAGGATGTACTTGGTTTATTTATTTAAAAAAAGGAATGTGTATAGTTACAAAGCTTACTCAAGAGTGTTGTTTAGTGTCAAACAACTATGAGCTATTTCGTTGGTTTTGTTTGAAATGAAAGTGGCATCAAGTGCATGCACCACCAAGGATTTTTTTTAAGAGGTTGGCGACCTCTTTTAACCTTGCATTTGCCCTTCCACATAGACTACAGTTCAGATTTGAAAAACAGTACCTAATATATTTTTATCTGGTCTATTTACCTCAAACAAACTACTTTTTACTGGAAATTGGAATACAGGTTACACATTAAATGAAATTGCCCTTGTTTATTAAATTACTTTTCAGTCTTTGACTCTCTTGTTAGTTGTTAAATTAATATTTTTCTTAAGGATGGAAATACTGAATTTTTTAGTTTCAGTTTAAAAATATCAACTTTCATTAGATATTTCAGCTATAAGTAAATTCAGCTTTGGCAGAAATGTTACATTTTGTTATCTGTACACTCTGTACATATTTCTGTTTATATTGTACAGGAGTCCAGTCCAGTGCCATATAACACAGTGCATGCTGTGGTAAGGTTATAGTGGTCACTATTAATCTTGCTTCTATGGTGGGGGCCAAGCAACAGAATTGGGTAAAAACTTATCTAAAACTTTTTACACCTTTTGTAATCCCTCCAAAAGAATATCCTCTTTGGTTAAGCTTTTTATCTAAATTTGATTAATTGATAATAGAAGCAGACTCATTTTAATTTGCCGCAGCAAACATGCCGACTAAGCGAATTTCTATTTGTCTGAATTGATTTTCAATATGTATATTTAAATAACATTAGGTTTAACGAGTACCTAGGTTTGCTGCTACAAGAACACTGATAAAGTGTGTTTTTTAGGAAAATATTAATAGCTTAGTATAAAATAAATAAATTTGCCAAATTTGATTAAAAAATGTATCCTTAAACAAGCAAACTACAACATTTTACAATATTCTCCATAAGAATAACATGGGAATTTTAAACTTACAATTTTTTTAATTTTCTTGATTACAAATAACCATACAAAAACACTTTGATATACCGGGTGTCCCAAAAAGAATGGATCAAAAGTAAACTGACATTAACACTTTATTCTTAAAGATAAAAAGTTAACTTTATATACATTTTATTTCTTAACATTCTAAGTTTTTCCTAACATGATTTCACCGCCTAACCTCTACATGTTCTCCGTTGTTCGCTCGGAGAAAGTCAAGGCGGTGTTCAAGCTCAAATCACACATTGTGTCACATTTCATTGGATATTTTTCCAAAGGCTTCCCTTATCTTTGCTTTAAGTTCATCTAAGTTTGAGATCGGCAAGTTATACACTTGATCTTTCACAAATCCTCATACAAAAAAATCACAAGGCGTAATGTCTGGAGATCTAGGAGGCCACCGTATGGGACCGCCGCGACCAATCAAGGCCCCACTGAGCACCATTTGCTGGAATATCACGTTTGGCTGGAAAGCCTCTAATTGAGGATAGGCATATTTCTCCAACATGTCGAGGTACACGTTTCCAGTAACTGTTTGCTCATGAAAGAAAAAAGGGCCTACCGTACCGGTAACCTTTTTCATGGCCGATGTTTCCAGAATCCTTAAACTGCCTGTACCATCGCTGGATACTGTTTCTGGATGGTGGATTTACATTGTATCATAGATAAAAGGAGTATACTCATTTTATCTATGATTGTATACAGTCAGAAATCTTCTTTGTACTTGAACCATTGATTTAGTCTCAATGAACCACTCGAGGCACTGTGCTTTTAACTGCACATTCATAATGCAACTGTGAGGTTTGTTTATGTTTTGAAAATTCAGGCGTGCTCACAACAATAAACAGCTGATTTTTGTTAAATCATACTAAAAAAAATTAAAGATGTCAGCTTTTAAATAAGCCATACTTGACTTTCCTACGACCCTCAATAACACGTATATTAAGCTGTAGATTTGATCCATTCTTTTTGGGACACGGTGTACTATTTTTGTTGTTGTATTTTTAAGCTCTTTAAAAGGGTTTTGAGAGAAATTGGGAAATTTTGTTTTTGAGGGTCACAAATGAGTACCGGTAACCCCAATTTTACCCGTGTGCTCCCACTATCTCCGCGTTCCGCCATCTCCGAACCCAAATCTGTCCCGCCACCTCCGAATTCTTCTTGAGTGACCCTTATACAAGCTAACAACGCAGGCAGTGACGGGATCTCACTGCCTGCGTTGTTAGCTGTCATTGCATCCACGGCTGCGAAGCCCCGTGGATGGAAGATTTAATGAAAATTCAACCCGTGGGTTAGGTTAGGTTAGGTCAGGTTAGGTTAGGTTAGGTAAAGTTAAGTTAAGTTAGGTTAGGTTAGGTTTGGACGGAAAGTCTTAACGCAGGAAGTAACCGAGGATTATAGGGGTCACTCTGAAATTCGGAGGTAGCGGTACACGGAGATGGCGGGACGCGGAGATAGCGGGAGGTAACCAATTTTACCCCATAAACCCCCCCCCCCTCGTAAAATCCCGTTCCCATGGTCCGATCACGCTGGCTCGCGAACTCATTCAAGTTTATCCCGCCTTACATCTTTAAACCAAATTTCATCAAATCGGACAAAAATTACTCAAGTTATCGCGTTCACTTACGTATATATAAATTTGAACGAATAGTATTTTTGGCCTCTGGGGACATCAAAATTTAAAAGTAAATCGGTCTTGTACCTAGGTCTTACCATGCCACCTACGGTAATAGCTACTTCCCTACAGGGAAATTCGCTAGAAATAAAACACAAGAATCATTATTAAAGAAGGCAAAAGCCGTGATCGCAGCAAAATCAAAAACTCCTAAAAAATCTTCAGCGTCTCCCGCGGTTACGGAAACATCACCTGTCTTCCGTTATCGTGGCAAAATGTAAATATATCCCATGGTCTCGAAGTTATGACCATTGTCTTCTGCGGTCGCGGAATCGTCGTAATCGTTTTCCGAGATCGCGGCCAAATCTTGAACATCTCCCGCAATCGTGTAGACATGACCTCAGATCATCACCTCTTAAAGCCAAACAAAATTCGCTAAATAATCCAATACTTTATTTTCCAATTTTTGATTGTGTGTTTCCAAAATCCCAGTCAAAATTGAAGAAAGTTGATAGGCACCAAAACTGGAAGACATGGAAATTATCTTGTTTATCATCAAGAAAAGACATGCACAGTAATATTTTATTTTACTGAGAAATCATGTGTTTTCTCGTGTTTAAGGTTGATCTTTCAACTCCACTAAGCTAAGGTCAGAGTCAAAGGAGATAGTGATCTCTTGATACCAAATTATTGATACACAGAACAAAAATGAATGTCAAATCTAGCCGAGTCAATGTCAGAATCTAACAGCTGTAATGTCATACAGTAGGCCTACTAGATGTCTACAGTGCTTCACATACAGGGTGATTTGTACTCAGTGTGACAAAATTTTTTTGATGTAAGTACAAAGTAAATGAAGTGTGATGATGCATATGAAATGTTCCAAGTCTCAAAATTAGCGTCCCAAAAAATTATTTTATGTTTTTCAAAAATAACCATGTTTTGAAACTTTATACAGCAATTTCTCAATTACCTGTATATGGATTTGAGTAGATAATGCAATTTTCGTGTTCTACATTAAATTTTGAACAAGAATAATGGAAAATGACGGAGGATCAGTTGTAAAAACTCCATTGTAAATAGATTCAAAGATAAAAATTAAGATATTTGATAAAAATGTTAAAAACAATGGTCTATTACATTTTTCACACCCTGTATACAAGAAAGTGTCGGAATATGTTAAAAACTGCGCCATTTTATAAGCTTTCCAACCATATGCTACACTATTGAGGTTTAGATATTTTTTGTTTGTTTTAGTGGTTTGAATACCAGAAAACAGGGAACTTTTTGCCGTTTTTACTGTTCAAGCTGAAACAAAAATACAACTTTTGCTTAATACATGCCGACTTTCTGTGTTTTAAATGTTAAAGACACCATGCTTTGTAGTATTCAAACCATTAAAGCGTACATAAGCAGACATAAACCTCAATAGTGTAGCATATCGTTGGAAAGCTTATAAAATGGCGCAGTTTTTAACATATTCCGACACTTTCTTGTATACAGGGTGTGAAAAATGCAATAGACCATTGTTTTTAAAATTTTTATCAAACATCTTAATTTTTATCTTTGAATCTAATTACAATGGAGTTTTTACAACTGATCCTCCGTCATTTTCAATTATTCTTGTTCAAAATTTAATGTAGAACACGAAAATTACATTATCTACTCAAATCCATATACAGGTAATTGAGAAATCGCTGTATTAAGTTTAAAAACATGGTTATTTTTGAAAAACATAAAATAATTTTTTGGGAAGCTAATTTTTAGACTTGGAACATTTGATATGCATCATCACACTTCATTTACTTTGTACTTACACCAAAAAAATTTTGTAACACTGAGTACAAATCACCCTGTATAGTATGAGGACACTTAATAGAATAATTGGGTTTTTTATCTTCTAATACAACTCAACAGTCAGTAGTCACTTAGTTTTATTTAGTTCGGCTCAATCTTCAATCAGTTAGCAGAGTCTAACTGTTCACATTGCAACGAAAACAGCTGTTTTCAATACATGCTTACTGGCCTAAAGTAGTTGTTTTACTCCCTAGGGAATAAAAAGCCTTTTTAGTCCCTATGGAGTAAAAGTCAGCTGTTTAAACTCAACTGTACACTTTGGTCGTAAGCAATCGGCCAATCGCATGTATCGAAATTATGTATCGATTGATTTAATCCATTGTAGCTTATTGTTGCATTCTTGTCAATAGTTCGGCTTAAAGATAGTATAATGTAACACAATCATACTAGATAAAATAACGTTATCCCTTGACGTAAGCAAAACGTACTAAACAACTGTTTGTATGCAATAGTATAATAATTGAAAACAAGTTAGACGTCGTTTTGAGAGGTTATCTTTATAGCAAAGTATTTTCGTTTACTTACTTAATTTGCTTGAATAATGTTGCAATATGACGAAAAAATTGTCCATCACACGGTCAAATAGTGTTTTTAATCCCCACTCATTATCTTAAAGACTTGGGCTCGGGTTGAAAAGAGTACTTTACGCCCTAGTGATGAAATATTGACTCAGACGAGCGTTACTGTTTGCGTAACATTTTTATTTGTGACGATTAATACCTAATCAGTGGAATAAATGACTACATAGTATTATTTTAAAATTCAATAATACATTATACAATGGCATTTTTGTATTCTTTCTAATGCACGTTCACCACAAAATACGAGAGGTGTTTCACAAACAAGAGGGGTTTCCCCGTTTCGCTTTCGCATAACTACTGGCCCTATATTGCAACGCATTTAGCTATGCGTACAAAATAATGGAAAACCTCCCATATTGTACATTTCCGTACATTGGATCATTTGGCACACTTTATTCACTTTTGAACAAGTGGTGGCCTGCTATGTCGAACACGTATACTGCTGGTTGAGTTGGCGCAATTTCTCGACCTAAATACAGTACAGTAAATGAGGTGATCAATTTTAATTATGAACTATTTGGAACAACGACATGCATTTGGGTACAAACATCGATGGCTTTGTTTTAAAAGTACAGAAACATAACTAATAATGTAAACAAATAATTTGAGAACACTAAAAGTAGCCTAAAATATTAAACCACGCCGTAAGGTACCGTTTTTTCAATAGTTTAATATAGAAAATGTGTGGTAAGAATCAAAAGGCCAACTAAATAAAAAGTAAACAAACAAAAATGAAAACAAATTAAACAGCTTACGCATATTATTGGCTCACAGATCTACGTCGACACGGTAAAGTAGTCAGGAAATTGAACGAAACACGTTCCTACCTTGTGGAAACTAACAAGAGAACCATTCGCCGAAACCGAAAGTTCTTAGTTCCTGCACCGTACTACGGAGGAGATGGTATTCTTTCAAACTGTTCATACATGGTCCTTAATCGTCCATGCAACTCACGTGATCGTCCAGGAGCTGGCACAGTTACCCATTACGGAAGGTTCATCAAGAAACCGAGGCGGTACTGAGATTCATAAAGATGTGGACATCTTGAGACGGGATGTTGTATTAAGTCTGTTATTTTTGTCATATTATTTATTTGTATTGAAGATGTTTAGTTGCCAGATTGTTTTTGTAAACATGGTTTAGTCTTGAAATAGAGTTTGTTGAAACAAAATGTGTGATTAACATTCTTGAATTAGAAATAGAACATTAAAATGTGGTTGAATACAACCATTTAATTAAGGTTTGTGCCCTTAGGAGGCACAAAATATTAATATTTTATGGGGAATTTCTGATCAAAACCTTGTATTCAAGTATGCGGTTGATAGGTGTGAGATTTGAAGTACTCTTAAAAGTTCGTGTTCTTTACTTACAATATATATGGATGTAAATAAAGTTATTTTAAGGACAACAAATTTAAACAGTTAAATAACAACAACAAAACAACTAACATGCGTTTGATAAGGGAAAATCATGGTTTTAGTCGATGACTCGAAAACAAAAAGCATTACGGATAACGATTAAATTTGAAAGGTACTTGGAATTGCTTTACCATTAAAATGAAAATTTGTTTGACATTTTTATGATGCTATTTAACATTTTTGATTTTTGACTACGTAGATTTTTTTTTTTAATTTGTAATTTATGGTTTTGTTATTTTGTTGTACTATTGCATACTAGCTGTTGCCGTCTAATTTGATGATTCATATACACATTAATCCTATAATATTCTATGAATAAATCCATTATAATAAACTCATGAAATCTTTGAACTTTTAATAAATCAATAAAAGATTCATGTCAGAACAGATTAACGTTTTTGAAAAAAAAAACTGTGTAAAAAGATTTAACCTGCAACAAAAACAATTGTTTTTGTCAGTGTCAAGTGTCAAATAATGTGTCAAATCAAATGTCGGGTCAGTGTCAAATAAAATCTATATAAAAGCTTAAAGTTATAGAAAAATCTAAAGTGGTGGGCTACAGTTCAAACACAGTGCCACAACAAGACTTCAACTAATATAATTATATTTTATTAAATTATTCGAACAAATGTTTTACAAATATTCAATTCATAGTAGCCTACAATGATATTTTTCTTCACAAAACAATTTCAAGAAAGCAATAGCCTATATATTTGGTATTACTCGATACGACAAAAAAAAAACTATTTAGAAAAGCGTTATATACTTTAATTACCTTTATCTTGCATACTTCACAATATACAACAATAATTAATCCGCAAAACATTTCTTATACTGTAATACATTCAAGAGTACATAAAAGTCCCAGATTACTTAACTCATTTAACCATGTTTTATAATTAGTGTAATTTATTATTCCATCTTATTGCATTTCTGTCTCTGTTTACTAGTCTTATAAAAAAGTGTAAACTGAAAAACACCCCAAATAAAGACATTTACGATATAAAATAATGAATTTATCCACTCTCTAGGCAATTGTATTTGTAGCTTTCCACAAAACCCGTTCAATTATGTTGTACAGAAAATTGGTTTAGCTCGTGCTTTTATTTCGAAATGACAATGGAGATAAGAGTTGGACTCGACCCTACCAACCTCAAGGTCAAAAGATAACTAAGACATGAACATGACTCATGATCCATCAAATAAAAATCTTATTTCACCCACAACAATCTTAAAACGTTCTACGCGATACGTTTGATCACAAATTTATTTATTCAATTTTTTATGCGATTTAAAACCGGTGAAATAAGTTGGTAAAGCCTCGGGGTAAATATTTGTTTATGGGGATATTTCGTAGGGGTAGGTTGCAACCCTGATAGTGTCCGCCTTATCACTCCATGGCTTCCTGCTTCTTCTAGTTCAGAAGTAAACTTCGACCGAGCCGTTTGTGATTTCAGCTACCGAATAATTTTCCAGGTGAGTGGTGAGTGTTTTAAATAAATATTTTGCCGGATAAGATGTTTAAATATAGGATAGTTTACCGGTTTTATAACTAAAGTAAAATTTTTGACTTAATTGTTTATAAAATATAGTTTGAACTTTCCAGAGCATTGTGGCCACATGTATCTTGTCTACTCTTGCTTCAGAAATAGTTTAGAGCAATTTTTAAGGTTTTATATTCCCACTATTTGATGTAGAATGGCTAAGAATGGTTGGTGTAAAAATTAAATTTATACAGTATCTTATTTAATTGGAAATCTTTGCAAAATTGACAGGTTTTAATTTACTAATTTCAAGCATAAATGTATAAATGTCATGATAAAAATTTATTTATCATTGTTTTATTATACAATTAGTAACACAAATTAGTACTTTTTAAGTATTTTGCTTTTTATTCGCTAATTTGAAGATTTGAACACGTTTTCAACTTCGTAGAGACAGGAAGTTTGTTTGTTCATGTTAAAATTTCATGACAAAACGTGCAGACAGTTTACACGTGCAAACTTTGTTTCAAGTTCAACATAGCTTTTCTATAGTTGCTTGTGACTGCAAATAGATAAAAAGTTGTTAAAAGTAGTTCAAAAGGATTTTATACGGCATCTTTAATTGTTAATAATTTGAAGCTATATTTTCTATTCATAACTATAGATGCAGATTTAATTATTTATATTTATATTTTTTGATACTTGATTTAAACTCAAAGTAACCACAATAGTTTTGTTAATATGTCCATGCAAATAAATCTTTAATAATTTTTTTTGTATAAAAGCTTTATAATTGTTAAATGATTTTGCCAGAAAAACCAAACATTTTTTGTGTTTTCTGTAGAATATGCGCTGAGTTAAAATTTAAAAAATATAATAGGGGTTTCCTTTCATTGATAGTAATTTAAAAATTGATCAAACTTTTTCATAAATCTCATCTCTACTGGGTGCATGAAGTTGTTTCAATATTTTAAAGTTTTTTAAACCAATCTTAATACCTACAGCAGCAAAGAATTTGTCATCAAGACAACTACTAATCAATTATAATTAGTAGTTTTTTTATATTGTTAACATGGTAGTATTGGTAGTATCATTTTGAAATGAAATTTGCGCAAGAATTAACAATTAAAAAATAATACGAGATTGTTTACACGTTGAACAAGATTTGTTCATATTTTTTTTCATCCATCTTTTTTTGAAAATAGCTCTTATTCATATGGATGAGCTTTACAAAAATAGTTGTTTTTCATTATCAAAACATACGATTTAGCCTTTCGTAAACATTACTTTTCCTGTCCCAAACAAACTTTTCCTAACCAAAGAAATAAAGTTTCCGTTTGGCTCAACTCAACAAGAGCACTAGCGAATGTATTATTTTATTACAGAAAATATCTGACAGCTGACTTTCAAATAAATTGTAAAACAATAATATGAAAGCTTGAAAAGAATCACTACAAAGTGGAATAATGTTTGATTTTTTTAATTAATTAAAACTAAGACGCTTTGTGTGATTTTTTCCATCGTGATGAACCAGTGTATCGCTCACTACTCGTCACAAAAGTTCCATTTCAAATCTTGGCTTTGCCCGCTCATTACCGAAAAACACCATATTGTCCCAAAATGAGACACTTTCAGGACTATAAGTGAAATATACTATTTCTTTCTAGATAGGGTCGCTTTAAGGAAGAGGTTTTAGGTTTTTCAGGGTGCAAGAAAAAGAAATTCCCCCACAAGGTAATTGAAGGGAGCACAATTATCTCCTGGACCCAAAGCATTGGGCCTGTATCTAGATGGATGTAAATAGTCAATATTTTGAATAAAAACTAAATTCCTTAACTGCAAAACCTCTTATTTTGCAGGTTTGCTGCAACTCTTTGAATTCATCTTCTTATTTTGATTTCAGAGGGTAAATCCATGTTGTTGATTTTAATACTTTGTTTGACTTCACTTTAAAGCAAATAATTCGAAAACAATAAGGAATTAAATATTTTAACCTATCATTATAGGCTCCCACTATCACATTAAAGACACCGTAGCGTTATTAAAAAAATATTTAATCAGACTTTTCTTTATTTTTTTTTTTTATTTCCATGTTTTCATATTTTTTAAACCGTTATCAGATTAATCATTGAAATACTCAAAACAAGTGAGTGTTTCACAATCTTGATGATTTACAATGTGAAAGTAGTGACCAGTTTTCTACTGATAAACCATGAGTTCTAACCTCTAGGTCTTCAGGATGACCTTGTGATAAGGGAATGCAGTCCATGATTTTTATATTTACACAGTTTTTGCATTTTCTTGTGATTATTTCATGCTAAATCATCATATAAGACAATTAATTCTATACTAACCTGTTACTGAATGTCATTGCTTTGAGTTGTTGGTGAAAAAGTGATACAACTTTATTCATAAAAAGTAAGCTCGTTCCTACTGTTAAAACACACATAAGAGTATATTTTGTTAAGCCATTATTCTGCAATAAGGACAGGCAATAAAACACCTAATATGACATAAATTTAAGTACTTAAAACTGAAAAATGTCCTTACACTAGTAGTAGTTCAGTTATTTTTTGACCCTCTGAAACCCAAGTATCAATTGTTGTGTGTTTTTAAACATTTATTATTTTAATTTATTTTATGCTTGTATTCAGAATTCCCTTTACACATCTCAATAGAAATAGAATCCTATCACATAGTTTTTGTTAAATATAAAGTACCTGCCAAGAAGTTGTTATAAATACCCCCGCCGCAGCAAACCTGCAGACTAAGCGAATTTCCATTAGCCTAATTGGATTTACACTAAAATGTCTCCTTAAAAATACCACATTTGTTCCTTATTTAAACAGAAATAGTTTAACGAGTTACTTAGTACTAGTTAACTTAGGTTTGCTGCAACAGGGAGGGTAAAAAGGTATTTATTGTAAAATGTAATAGTTTAGTATGAAATGAATGCATTTTCCAAATTTGATTAAAATATGTTCATAAACAAGCAAACAACAGTTTTCATTTTCTCCATAGGAATAACATGGGAATTTTAAATTGCACTGTTTTTGCATTTTCTCCGCGACCGTTAGGCATACAACAGCGCTCCAATATACTAAATTATTTGTTTTTTTAAGTTCTACAAAATGGTTTAGAAAAGAATTGTGAAATTTTGTGTTTTTAGGGTCAAAAATGGGAAAAACCTATTTTTACCCCATAAAACCCCCCATAAGCCCCTGTTCCCATAGTCCGATCATGCTGGTTCGCGCACTCATTCAAGTTTATCCCGCCTTACACCTTCAAACCAAATTTTATCAAAATCGGACAAAAATTACTCAAGTTATCGTGCGGATGGACACATATACAATATATCTATATATAGATATACAAAAATTTGAACGAATGGTGTTTTTGGCCTCTGGGGACATCAAAATGAAAAAGTAAATCGGTCCCTACGGTGATGAGACCTACGGTAATAGCTACTTCCCTATAGGGAAATTCGCTAAAACTTTAAAAGGGTTAAATCTAATTAAAGTGCATAATAACCATCCCTTAAAGTGTTTTTTTTTCTCCCATAAAAAATACATGGAGAGCAATCGTTTACGTATAAACCGAGTGAGACTATAGATAATTATGTGCTGATGCTTGATGGCAAATCTGTGCGTGCATACCTTCAATTTGAGACCTCAATAATGAAAATCGGTCGGGTAGAAGAGCCAAACGAACTCGGAAAAGAAAAACCAATTTTTTTTAATATATAAGATTAAATGAATCATTGAATAAGTAAAGTTATCCTATAAAATTACTCACTCAAATTACACACTCAAGTATAGCGGTTCTTGTGAAGAGTTACATGATCTGAGATCAAAGAGGAAAACTGGTTTCCGCTTGTCTGATTTAGTTGCAGTGTTACATAACTAAATCCATTGACATTTGTACTTTGCTTATTTGTATAGTATGAAGTTTTCCATGAACTAAATCTATGCACTCTGCTGCTCTTTTATTGCTTTTTTGCCAGGGATCATTGCAACTCCCCCACACTCATAAACATTTCTGATTGATAAAGTACTGCTAAGTTCAACTGTCTGGGTCAGAAAAAAATGGAATGTGCTGCAACTCTGCAGTGATAAATTCTATACAAGATATTTTTTTTAATACTACACTGAACAATGTACGTTTTAAAAATAATAGTTAGAATTTATTTAAGTGTTTGCATAGTTACCCATTTTTATTCATCGGATATCACATTGCCTGGATCTGCGGTTCTACCGAAAATAATAAATTAAACCTGTTGATCGATTCCGAGCAATTGCAAAGTCTTACATGCGTTATTTACGAATAACAGTAATAATTTCCGATGACCTAAAACATAACGGATCAATATAATCAACATTTCTTGTAAATATCTTATCATTTTTCAAAAGCTGGATCTTGTTTTTTTAGTGTTTTCTACAAGTATTTCCCACTCATTGGTTTTAGTGTTTTCTACAAATATTTCCCACTCATTAGTTTTAGTGTTTTCTACAATTATTTCACACTCATAGCCGCATTAGGTTGTCCATAATAACGATTATAATTTTTAAAAAACCATTATTTATATTTCTTCTACTTGGTGGTGTTCTATGACTTTCCTATGTTTCCATAGTTTGGAAATCGGCTCTTTCAATGATTGGTCAAGAAATGCAGCACAGTGTTAATTCAGTTTTCTTTTTAGTATATCAAATTGTCCAGGCTTTCTAGCTTTTTTCCATTGTAATATTTACAACAACCCAAATACAAATACAGTAGTAAATATTTCATTTCAACCAAGTCAGTAAATGTTTGTAGCACACGTTTCCTTAAATTGCAACTAAATATTAACAGCAATTAAATTATCGAGCTCATCATGTAAACAAATATGTTCTTCACAAAGATAGCATGGGAACTTTAAAGCAGGGACTTTTTCAAAAATGTAAGGTCAGTTTTGGCATATAATATGTGGGGTTAAATCTTAAAACAAAAAAGCGTTATTGTTCACAAAGTTTCATGTAGGCCTCCCGTATAAATAAAATAGATAGATTAAGCAAAAATAATTTGGGATTGTAACCTTAAAAAAAATTCTCACCCTTACCTACCTTATTGACAATAGAGATAATTAATTACTACTAGTGTACATGTTGCTCGAAATCGAGCAGTTGCAAAGAAGAACAGGAGTAATAACAGTCTAACAGACTAATAACAGTAATAATTTCCGATGATTTTAAAAGAGCCAACTAAAAGATTATTAACTAATGGAAATACTCACAATTTACATAACAGTCTTATTCCAGTTTAAAGGGTTAATTTTAAACAATCAAACTGCCCATGGAAGGAAAAAGGCAAGCTACAATTAATTTAAGCCAACGTAAAAAGGCTGTCAGCTTTAAAGTACCGTACCTAAGTTATTTAGCCAATTTGTAGACAATAAGGTGTAGGCTACTTTAAACTCTACAGGACAGAGTTAGGCGAAAACTGGCAGAACTCAGAAATGGTGTTATTTATCATAGGCTTACTCATATGCCAAATCCTTAAAATAAAAATGCAATAACTAATAACTTATATCATTAAACACAAACCAACATCCAAAACTATACACATTTTTAATACAACATAGATAATTTACACATTGACTGTTTACAATTAACATATGTTCTTCTTCTCACTATTAATTTTTGCTTCGCAACAGGAAAAATCTGTTTCATAATCATTGAAATAGATTTATTTATAATAAATAATCTATCATCAAGTTTAAGATTAAATAAAACTACCACATAGTTGTTTAATTTTGTTGGATCAGCTGTCTGAAATTTTGAAATAGGCATTTGACAGTTCTGGTTGTTTACATTTAAATGTCAAAGCAAATGTAAACATTGTGAATTTTCTCATGCTTCCATGGAGACCAATCATTACAGTTCATTTCTGACAACAGCTGGAGTTTAAAAACAATGTTTGTTTCCCATGTTAATCTTATGGAGAAATATGAAACTTCAAAGGGCCCCAGGGCCTCACTCTCTAATTATTTCCCTAAAAAGAAAGTTTCCTGCACAACTTCAAGTTACGCTCTTTCCAATGACACCAAAAACATGTCAATCGGTTCAGTAGTTTCGGAGGAGTAATTGTCACAAAAATCCTGCTTGCGTATTAAATAAGTACGAGAGTACGCCCCGTGGTCGAAAAATCGACCAAAAGTATGTTTTGTGCAAACTTCTCTATTTTCACCCCACACTGTAAATAAAACATGTGATTGAAATGTCTTCCATTTGTTTTGATTTTCTGTTTATATTTTGTTGTTATTTTGTCATCACCATAGCAACCCATATGACCCATGTTAATTTTTTAAAATTTCAAATTCATTTTTTGTGCTTATTTTTGAGCCTATTTTAATTTATAAAGGGATTCTGCACACCTACAGGAAAATAGCTTTCTAACGGTATGCGTAGATTTTCCCTACGATACACACGAGCTGAGAAAAAAGGTTTTAAAGAAACATGCTTGCCTATTAATATAGTACGAGAGCACGCCCCGTGGTCGAAAAATCGACCAAAAGTATGTTTTGTGCAAACTTCTCTATTTTCACCTCACACTGTTTAATAAAACATGTGATTGGAATGTCTTCCATTTGTTTTGATTTTCTGTTTATATTTTGTTGTTATTTCGTCATCACCATAGCAACCCATAAAACCCATGTTAATTTTTTTAAATTTCAAATTCATTTTGTGTGCTTATTTTTGTGCCTATTTTAGTTTATAAAGGGATTCTGCACACCTACAGGAAATTAGCTTTCTAACGGTATGCGTAGATTTTCTGTACGATACACACGAGCTGAGAAAAAAGGTTTTAAAGAAACATGCTTGCCTATTAATATATAGATAGTATATGAGATTACTAAATATGGTGGGTGGGTGACATGAACAATTTCAGTATTCATTAAGCCGTACGTAGAGCACAAAAGGTTGAGAATCCCTGGCTTAGATGGTAGGTACCCCACCCATATCCACATGTTTATTTTATAATCTCTTCTAAAACTTCACCATTACTATTACTTCCTGTCCCTAGGACTGTTATCACAACAAAATTGTTACCCAATTTATCAAATCAGTAAATATGTTCGAGGTTTTGTAAGAAAAAGACTTAGAGGCGGTTCACGAGTACGGGGTTTCGTGGCCCGCGGTTATCGTTGATCTCGACCAATTTTAACCGACGGTCAAAAAATGGGTTCACGACATAGAGCGTTAGCCGAGATCAAGCTTAGCCGAGACCAACGCTGGCCGTCGCTCAAGAGCAGGGATTAACTGGGAATTTTCGTTGGGAGGTTGGCAACAGCCACCTGCCGGGGCCGCTGCTCGCGGTCGACGAGCCCCAAAACAAGAGGATGACATTGCGTCATAATGATTGGTTCATAAATTATTATAATTAAACAGAGTATTTACTGATATCACATAAAAGGTTGTGGACTTGCACTTGAATTCATTTTATACTAAAGTTTAAGGTTACTCAATTTATCATTGAATTATGAATAATACACTTTTACTGAATACATTGAATCGGGAAAATGCAATTATGTTTAAAAAAAAGTTTAAACAAATCTTGGTAATGTTTGCAATAAAATTCGATTACCAATTATGTTCAAAAATAAGACATACTTTATCAGGTTTGCAGTTGTATCCAAACGTTCAAATTATTTAATAAAATGACTGCTCTTTTCAAAGATTTATGAATATCTTTTATCTATGAGTAATTTGTATAAAAAATAAATGTCGAGCAATAACTGGCTATTATAGGAGCAGAGATTCCTTCATACGTATACAGTAATAAACTAAATATGAAATGGCAAACCTACAATAACATTTTATGACACCAAGATCTTTTAAATAGGTTCACAATTGGGGCTACAAACAGCAGGCCTAAGAACTAAGCCCCTAAGAACATTTGCGCGTGCCAGACGGGCAGAGCGCAGCCCTAAGCATGAGAAAACAGGTTATAATTTAAAAAAATATTTTGTTGTAATACAACGTTTTGTATATTTAACTATAGAATTTAACTTTTACCTCAACAAATTGAAGCAATTTATTGTAAATCCCGATATGACAAATATTTAGACATTATCAGATGAAAAGGGCTTTCTTTAACAAATCTTAAATCATAAACATAATAATATAAACATATAATTTAAAACATACGAAATAAAATTTGGATACTTAAATAAAATTACCTATGTTTTATATGAATTTTATGGCGGATCAAAATTTGAACTAATTTTATACAATAAAAAATCTTAGACAAACCTAACAGTGTTTGATGGAACCATTTTTATTTTGATATTATTCAGCTGAAATAAAAGGATTCAAAATTGCTAAAATAAATATAAAGAATTTACAAAATAAGATTCGATTGCAATTTAAATTTATATGAATATGTTAAGCTATTAGTTATATTTTTACTCAGAGGCGGTTCACGAGTCACGGGTTATCCTTAGTTCGAGCGCAAAATCCAGTTATAGCCGGTTTTTTGCGCCGCGGCTTGGAAATCGGCTTCACGAGTACGAGGTTACCCGCGCTCGAGCGCAGACAGATAAACTTCACCCAATTATGACAGGGATAAACCCGAGCGCAAAAAGTCGGCTTCACGGGTTCAATTAGAGAAAACCCCGGGCCAAATGTCGGGTTCACGAGTCATGGTCTAGCGCAAACTGGATAATCTCGAGCGTAAATAACAATGGTTTTGGTCTTCAACTTAACCCTGCTAGGGGGCAGGGTTAAGGTGACATCATGTCGGGATTATCTCATTTGCTCGTTTATTGTTTTTTTGTTAGCAAAAAGAATGTTATATTCGGATTCACCATTAAATTCCGAACAATTTCATTACCCTCAACATGATATTTATTTTTTTAATTTTTTTACTACTGATTGCTGAAAACATTCAAAAATCGTACAAAAGTAGCTGTTGAGACATTTTAATTAATTATTACTAAGTAAAAATATAACTAATAGCTTAACATATTCATATAAATTTAAATTGCAATCGAATCTTATGTTTTATATTCATTTTAGCAATTTTGAACCATTTTATTTCAGCTGAATAATATCAAAATAAAAATGGTTCCATCAAACACTGTTAGGTTTGTCTAAGAATTTTTATTGTATACAATTAGTACAATTTTTGTCCCTCAATAAAATTATATAAACATAGGTCATTTTATTTTAAGTATCCAAATTTTATTTTGGATGTTTTAAATTATATGTTTATATTATTATGTTTATGGTTTAACACTTGTTAAAGAAATACCTTTTCATCTGATAATGTCTTAATATTTGTTATATCGGGATTTACAATAAATTGCTTCAATTTGCTGAGGTAAAAGATAAATTCTATAGTAAAATATATAAAACGTTGTATTATAACAAAATATTTTTTTTAAATTATAACCTGTTTTCTCACACCTGTTTTCGTTTTCTCATGCTTATAGGGCTGAATCTACCCGTCTGACGCGCGCAAATGCAAGGGGTTTAGTTCTTAGGCCTGTTGTTTGTGGCCCCAATTGTGAACAGCTTTAAAAGATCTTGGTGTCATAAAATGTTTTTGTAGGTTTGCCATTTTATATTTACGTTTATTACTGTTTACGTATGAAGGCATCTCGGCTCCTATAATAGCCAGTTGTTCCTCCAAATTTATTTTTATACAAATTACTGATACATAAAAGATAATCATATATCTTTGAAAAGAGCAGTTATTTTATTAAATAATTTGAACGTTTGGATAAAACTGCAAACCTGATAAAGTATGTCTTATTTTTGAACATAATTGGTAACCTAATTTTATTGCAAACATGACCAAGATTTGTTTAAACATTTTTTTTTAAACATAATTGCATTTTCCCGATTCAATGTATTCAGTAATAGTGTATTATTCAAAATTCAATGATCAATTATTGAGTAACTTTAAACTTTAGTGTAAAATGAATTTAAGTGCAAGTCCACAACCTTTTATACAATATCAGTAAATACCCTGTACAATAATAATAATTTATGAACCAATCATTATGACGCAACGTCATCCTATTGTTTTGGGGCTCGTCGACCGCGAGCAGCGGCAGGTGGCTGTTGCCAACCTTCTAACGAAAATTCCCAGTTAATCCCTGCTCTTGAGCGACGGCCAGCGTTGTTCTCGGCTAAGCTTGGTCTTGGCTAACGCTCTATGTCGTGAACCCATTTTTTGACCGTCGGTTAAAATTGGTCGAGATCAACGATAACCGCGGGCCACGAAACCCCGTACTCGTGAACCGCCTCTTAAAGCCAAAAAGCAAAACCAGTGCGATCTTGGGGACAGAGCACTTGAGCAGGCCATGAAATCACTAAAACATGAAATTCCCTGAGGAAGTTCTTTCCCAAACACATTTCCTGTATGCAGTCTCTCGGTTTTGAAAGTACCATAATGAGAGTTGCTATACCCAGCTCTTGAATTTGTTAATTCCTATTTGTTAATTAATTCCTTGGTACCTGTATCACCACACCAACACCCCTACATTTTTTAAAATAATTATGCCAAATTACGACAAAACGTTAAACAAAACAACATCACATAGTCACTTTTGCTCCATGGAATATTCCGATTTTCCTAATGACAACATTAATTTAGCTTGATTGAGGATGTTCAAGATGTCTGCAGGACATTGTGAATAGCCCTGATATCCCTATCTCCAGAGCAACCCAAGAAGTCCTGCAGGGATCGTTTGTGTCCCAGTACATTGCAGGATATCCTATTAATCCCAGGATTTGGGACTCTCAAATTGATATCCAAGAGACATAGTGTGCTCTGTGGGTTATAACCAAATATACTAAAATCCTGCCATATGGTTCTGTGAAAAGCCACTATAAGTATAGGGTATTAATCACTTATTCAGCACTTTGAAAACATTTTACTACCACAACTAGAGTATCCTTGGCCCTATAAAGGTGTCCAAAATAACCCCTCCGCGTCATACTCCGCGCCAAAGCTGGTGGCGGCTGAAGGATTAGGACGGCCAGGTCGGTGAGCATGTCCGACCTATGTAGTCCTACCTGGCGGTCTTAATCCCTCAGCCGCCACCAGCTTTGGCGCGGAGTATAAATATTACTGCACAAGTACAACTAATATTAGATAGGTACGGTACCCTAACTTTCTTACAAGATTTGCTAAAGTTTTATTTAAGTTTATTTACTCATGAAGCATTGTAAACAACTTACTAATTAATGGATAGCTCCACCCACAGTTTTATCATGTAACCTTTACCCTTGGCCTTCAAGATTGGAATTTGAACAAAAGTCAATTAATTACAAACAAATCAAATATTCTTTATTTGTTGAAGTAAATTTACTGTTCTGGCCTGTCCTGTTTACTCTAATGCCAAGATCTAATATTCCTAAAAAAAAACAACAAAAATAATTTTTACCAAAGAAAGTAAAGTACAATGTCTCACAAAAACGTTGGAAAGTGGTTTGATCCAGAACTTATATTATATTTGTTTCAAGATAATAAGGAGTTTACAAAGGTTGTTAAGTCCTCTTTCTAAAAAAAATAATTTGTTAAAACTTGTTCCTGCAATAGGGTACTTTTTGTCTTATCGGGTAAACTACTTTTACACACAACATTAAACTTAACAGCCACAGAAGAAAACAAGCCGAATCAGAGAAACCCCAAAAGTTCCCCATTGCAGAGCTTCATCAATCATCACACTTGTTACATAAAGGTGTTATTTTAAGCTGAAGGTCAATTGTGTGTTGGATTTTCCAAGTTATACACATTTTGCTGAGTAGTTTAGTAAAAGTTCAGTTAGATTGGTATAGAACTTGGGTTTAGTTGTTTTTCTTGTTTTTTGTTTTTTTATTCTTGTCCTAGGACGCAAGGCACGAGCTTGGGATTGTTTTCACATTTCTTCAGGCTAGATCTAGAGGTTGCTGCATTATCATTTAGACAAAATTCATTGGTGATTTGGAGGGTTTTGAACCTGGACCTCAGAAACCAAAATCCCGCGCTCTAACCCCTAGACTATCTATGGCTCCCGGATGTTTAGTTAGTGTTGCTTAGTTCAACTCTTTTTTGCATAATTTGTTATGTTACCAATAAGTATCTCTCATCGACGCAAAGTCCCAGGTACCTGTGACGATTTGTGCTTTACACAGATAACAGTTACAGTAACAGAATATTTTTATCACTTTTTGTAGATAGATTTTGAGTGCATCACTTTATAGCGACATACTTGATGTGTGTTGCTTAAAAGACAGGCCCTCACGTGGCTTTTGCTAAGCACTAAATATTTAACTTGTGGTGTACTTCTTGTGTTGGTATTTGCTGATCTCCGAGCAGAGGTTTGTCCACACATTTATCTGTTTCACGCGAATAGCAAATGTTCGTACGCTTTGAATGTATGAAAAACACCAACACAAAGTAGGAAACCAAATAACAAGCCCTGACAGTGGCCAAATGATGAGAGTACACTTATCCACAACTGTGATTTGGCAAGTACTTGTTTGGTGCTCGGCAAATCCTGCATGTGCGAACCTGCCTTTACTGACTAAGATCAGCTGTATATAGATCGAGGACTATTCCATTTAAACAATTCAACTACAGATTCTTAATGCAACTCCCATACACAGATTTATACAGATCCTTACAGGTAGAAATAATCCACTATCCTCTAAACTTAAGAAAAGAACACATCAAAAGTAAACTCGCTCTGTTTCTCAACAAACAACTGTTTATCCCAAACAAATCAAAACCACGCTATCTTTTATCACAGGACACCGAAGCAGTAATCGTATCACTTTCATCAGTGATGAAACTTCATTTTATAATATCACGGGATAGCCTACTCAGGCCTGTACATGGTAAGAGCCGCAGCTGACAGCTGAAAGTCATGAGATAGCATGCAATAGGTCGTAGTCCGCGTCCGGTCCGAGATAACGAATGACCCGTTGATATCAGTCTAGAGCCACCGCAGTGTTCCGGAGATATACAGTAGTGTCGTACTGGAGACCACAGCCAGGCTAACTCTTCTCTGTGTTCCGTTGGCAGGCCACAGCATCGACATGACTGCCGAATCCCTCAAGAGACACCATCACCACCATCATCACCACCAACATCAACACAAGAAGATGGTTCACCTCAAGAGTATTGAGAGAATCACCAATCTTCCTGTGTTTGAGTCTGCGGTGGCTTACTACGGTAATATGAAGGTACGTGTTGGTTCTTTAGGTAGTGTTCTTATTGTTAAAGACAATATTAGACCTCTATACTTTTTATTCAGCCCACCAGTGGTGCAGTGGGGCGGGAAAGTATAGGAAAAGCATTCCCAATCTGCTTTTCCACGAAACCTATTAGTAAGCGAGCTGTATTTTTCTTGGTGAGTATTCCTACTCTCACACCACTACAGCCTCTGGTGAAGTCCTATATGAGGACGATCAGTATTATATTTTGGGACCTTTTATTGTGTATCTATTTGTTCTATGTTTTGTAGACCTAGTCCTATATATTATTTCCAAAAAAGAGCTATTATGCAATCCCTAATTTTATTACTATTCAAAGAGCTACATTGTCGTTAGGACGTAGTATAATTACAAAAAATTAAAAAAAATTAAATTTGAGATTTTATTTAATTTAAGATGAGATTTAAATTTCTATGATATCTATTTTTCTTGTACTTCTTATCTTTTATCTATGCTCAACATTGTAGATACTCAAACAAAAACAAATGTACCCTACACACACGTGCTTCAGATATTGTTTTTACCAAATTTTCTAATTTAAATGGTTGATAAAGAGACAAAACTTACCTTTTTCAAAATACTTGTATTATAAGTTACATTTTCTTGTAAGTTTGCGTTTTTTGTTTTTGATGTTGTTCAGTAGTCACACAATATAAATTATTGAAAATAGAGAAGCAATGTGAAGCACAGTCCTCTGTCTTGATTTAATAATACGGTTTTGTAGTTTTGTATTTTTAATTTTATGATTTTAATTTAAATTTGTTATTTTTTCAACTTTTTTATTTTTTAGAAATTGGTTTCTTTGTAAATAACTCTTTAGTAAATATCAAGTACCTATTCAAACCTAACTTTCTCTATGATATCTATTTTCCTTATCCTCGTTATATTTTATCTGTGCAAATCACGAATAGTAGAACAGAAATGGTATGGATCATAAACAAAAACAAATTATGTTACTGGCCAGAAAGTAAACATTTACTGCTTTTACTGCTTAAATGGAACTATGTCTAAACCACGAATCCTAGAAAAATACCGGTATGGATCATAAACATAAACAAATGACGTTTTTGGCCCGAAAATAAACATTATTTTACATTGCTTAAATGGAACTGCCAAAACATATGTTCAATGAATGCCATTAGTATAGGATTCGGGCCAACAACGTCATTTTGTTTATGTTTATGATCCATACCGGTATTTTTCTAGTAATCGTGGTCTAAACCATTTTTATGTTAATGCTATAATTATTATAGGATTCGGGCCAGCAACGTCATTTGTTACTTTCTCCCCATATTCATAGTACATATATGGAGAAAAAGTATTGTTTTCATCAAAATTTTCAAGTTTGAGTTTTGAGTGGATATATATGTTTTGGGTCCCCCTGGACCCCTGTGTCTGTATGTGTGGATGTGTAACTACAGTCACAGAGCAGACAATCCACACTTGTGGTCCAACTTTGATGAAATTTGGTATGTAGGTACTAATCTTAAGGTGGTTTTTTATTATTTTCAAACTTTCATTTTTATGATGATTTTTCCATAAAAACCCCATAAAATAACAGAAAAATTGTATTTTCACGAAAATGGCCCAAACAGTTTGTATACAATTTTTTTATATTGCAGCCCTTTATGTTCCGAGCAAAAGGGTAGAACTCCCATTACTGTAAAAATTGTAGTTCAAAAGTTATTATAAATTATGTTATTTTCCCATAAAAAAAATCATAAAATGAGAGAAAATCATATTTTTTTAGAGAAAACTGTTTTAATTGAAATTAGTAGCCTATGTGACGGTCCTTATACTCTTAACAAAATAGTGCAACCCCCCCTTGCTGTAAAAATTACGGTTCAAAAGTTAATGCAACTTTTGTGATTTTACCTATTAAATATCATGGTTAGTTACTCTCATCGCTTATCCATAATAAAGGTTGTTGACAAGCTAATGGGAGAAAGTATGTGTCAGATTGCTGAAACTGTTTATTTATGTTTATGATCCATTTGTGCTCGATGATCCATACATGATCAAGTATTCCTGTTCTGGTCAAGTATTCATGGTGCAAATGTACTCACACTTTGTAATACCACATGCTTTGCCATTTCCGTTTTCAAAAAGTGTTTTTCTTTTACATTTTACAATTCAAATTATGATGGAGTATAACCCAATTTTATGAAAGACAATTTTATAAACAAGGTAGCCATATTTTGGTTTAAATAGATAATTTTTGTAGTTATAGATTTTTAAATTTTCTAATCCTTTTAGAAATCCAACCCTCTGATCAAGTGGGGCATGCTGCCTGCTGAGACAGGAATGTGGTTAGCCGTAGGAACTGCGATGCCTGTTGTTGCGTACTTTGAGAAGCCCGTCTCAGCTGTGGACAACATCGCTTGCAAGGCACTCGACGTTATTGAAGCTAACATCCCTGTGGTCACCTACCCCCCTGATCTGGTAATTTCAAAAACTTATTTACAACTAACTTGGGGTTAAACCTCCCCTCCTATTGAATTAGAATCCTTATGGAACAGCTCATGGGAATTTTAGGGTTTGTCAGGGACTGGTGAAGCTTGGAAGTGTTGATGTCTTCGCTTTATTGAGAGGTTATTTTTTACCTTAAAATCTTCCGACTGAACGATTTAATTCTACTCTACGGTTTTTTTTCTGTATTAAAACTAAATAGTGAAGAAAATTATGTAAAATTCATCCTAAATAAGGATAGGTAGGATTTTGTTGACATCAACGCTCGTTATCATTACTGGACATTAAATTCACCACAATCTAGGATTCAGATGTTACAATAATTAATCAATTAATCAAACTAGCTGTTACCACGTGCTTCACCCCATTTGACTTCATAAGTATTAAAAAAAATTATTGATTGGTTAATAAGCTGAAATAAACAAAACAGAATACAGTAATTCAAACAAATAAGTACAGCTGAGGTATTTTTAACATTAGGTGTATGGAAAGTTCCCTTTAGAAAGGAATTACAACCTTAAAGGGCAATTTATTAAATTATGGATAGTTTTGCGCAAGGTTTCTTGTCATGATGAATATTTTAAGTATATGGTTTATGGGGGTGTGACGTGTAGTTTTCTCAAAAGTTCATGGGTATTTTGGCTTTATATATAGAAGATGAGGAGTATACTCTTTTTATTCAAATTAACTCTCCTAACATGCAAATAGAACCAAATGAACTGTTGAATTTAATTTATATACCTGTAGTTTTGTTGTTGGTTGTGATAAGTTTATTTTTTGCAGACTTTTAGTGATTGAAATATTTATCAAAAAACTTTTCTGCTTCTATTTTAGTAAGGAAAACAGTTAGTTGTATCAATTTACTCAAACGTTTTGTCAGTGTTTCGATGTATTAACTGTCTCTCTCTTCCAAATAAATTAAAATCTAAATTAAGTTTTAAAACGCAACTTATATTTATTATAGAAGTAATTTGCAACATGTTGCAGATTTACAACATCTCAAAGGATTACGTCACCAACAAAGTAGTGACTCCGATGTTGAAACGGGCGGACTCTGTGAAACAGCTGAGCAAGCACGGCGCAAGCATCTGTGGTGAACTAGCGGCCGACCGTCTCAACAACGCCATCGATGTCGCTGACAAATATGTCGACAAGTACCTGCCTGACATCACTGACGGAGCTGAAACCCCTTCAGGTTAGTTTGAACCATTCGTGTGATGGAATAGATTTTACCGAGAATTTACCTACAAGATTGTGTTCCTATAAGAATTAAATTTAAAGAATTAAATACTTACACCTATGCTTTATTTTTCTGATCATTTGTATTTTTAATCATAATAATTTTCCTTCAAAGTAATTTTTGTATGAGCAAATGTGTTTAATTTATTCCTGTAAGTTCTGAAAATTTTATGTTTTCTCTCCTTTAGATTCAGCTACACCTTTAACTATTGATATTTCAATGTTTATTATTTTACTGGAAAACCAGGCTATGATAGTTGTGGGTTTTCTTTTAAAAAAATAAACCACACTTTAAAATGTTTTGGATTTCCAATTACCCAGATATGTATAGCTGTTATTTTTTTTCTTTATGTCACGTAACCTACAAACAATCTGTGAGGTACTTCATAATTGTAAGAAAAGGAAAGTAAGATCTTCTCATTCATGGAAGGATAGCTATGTTTTACTTAATTATCAAAGACTTTAAATGATGGAAGACTATAACAATCAAAACAGGAATTGTGTTTTCCATGCCCTTTCCGAACTGACCTTAAAAGAAGGCTGAAATCATATTCCGTTTGAAAAAGAGAATCATAAACAACGGTACAAAAATTGCCTCAGGAAAAATTTGAAATAATTTTATTGAAACAAACTTGTTTAATATTAACAATCTGAGTTTAAGTCACCATGTTGATCTTTTACTTTAACTCCCGGGTGAAAACTCTCAAACATCTGTCCGTGATGTTCCAGAAGATTATGGGGACAAAAAGGGAATAAAAGGCAAGAAAATTTGCAGACCAAAAAACCGCTTGCAAGTGTATTCAGACATTCACGGAAAACAGCTGACAGATAAGTTGAAAAAATTTGTGTCAGACGATGTTGAAATTTTTGCATGTGTAAATCCTGGAGCAAGTTCAAGCTACATAGTAAAGAATGCAATTAAATCAATCGCAAGTCTTACGAAAGCTGATTCAGTTGTCCTTATTACGGGACTGGACGATGTTGCACTTGGAAGGAATGTAGATTTGTCGTATAACGAATATATGGCAAATATTAATCTTTTTGCTGTCAATACATATTATACAAATGCATTTGTATGTCCAATTTTCCCTCAATATGACCTTCCATTAAATGGAGTTATCAATAACAGCATTGTTAGAATAAATGACCAGTTGGATATTAAATTATCCAAAATACAACATATTTCACTACTGAATATATCCGATCTTGAGAGAAAACATTTCTCGAAAAATGGGCTTAGACTGAATGGACAAGGAAAACATCTTCTGGCGTCGATAATTGCCACAGCCGCTACTAGAGTTATGGGAAAGTTTAATGGTAATTTTAGTTTTATTTAGCCTACATTAAGTTAAGCATGATTTTTTTTCATAATAAATAACATTAAATCTTTTAAACATTAATGCAATAAGGTTTTAAAAAATACTCTTTTGTAGCTATTCAAGTTTTTAAACGGTACATGAAAAGTATTTTTGTTTTGTTGTTTAGTTTGCTTAAATAATGGCACAATATAACAAAAAGATAGGTAGTTCATCATATGGGCAGTGGGTAGTGGGTACAGTAGTGTCTTTTCAAACCTCTCAAGCCCAAACTTGAGCTTGGGTCGAAAAAAGTCACTTTACGCCCTAGTGATGAAAATGTACTATTACTTTCATTTTTCACCCTCTGCTCGTGGTACACTTACGGTACTCCTTTATACATCAGCTGATAAAAAAGCTTCTAAGTTTTTTAAAGAGTAAAATTATTTTGTAGCCTCCTCTAACACAAGGCTGCGGTTGGACAAAAGTGGCAGTACCGCTGTCCCATCAAAACGAAAAACAGCTGTTGCACAAATTTATAATGGAGAATATAGCCAATAATATTTATGTTTGCTTACACTTTTGTTAGTTCTGTTATTACCATGGCAAAATAGGCATAACGCCGCGAACTTTTATTAGAGGAGGCTATGGATTTTACTTTTCCTTTCTTTCTTGGCTTTTTGATCAATATTCTGGGGTAAAGAGAGTCTGGGATTCACCACTATAACAACGCTCTTTGTTTCAGAAAACCCAGCTCCTCTGGCAAATTCAGACAGTAAGACAGCAGCGACGTTCCAACACGTCAACCAGTTCAGCCGCAAGCTTCAGCGCAGACTCACACGCCGCACAATCGCTGAGGCAAAGGCTCTCAAACAACAAGGAGCCGATACTATCCGCTGCCTCGTCTACTTGGTAGATCTGGTGAGTAAAATTCAGATTGATTCTTTTTTGTATTGAAGAACTTTAATTGGTACAAAAACACTTTTAAGCTTGGGAACTTAGTTTTGATAAAAAATACTGTGCGGTGTTGTACTGAATGATTTAGAATTTGCTAATACAGTTCTCACTAGTTTTACATTTCGAGTAGGGATGTAGAGAAGAATAGTAGCTTTTTGATGGTTTGAAATTGCATCTAAGTTCTAGATACATGGGTTTGTTTATGGTCATGGCTGATGTTAGACAGAGTACTACTCAGGTCATACCAGCTGATGTTAGACAGTAACTACACAGGTCATACCAGTTGATGTTAGACAGAGTACTACTCAGGTCATACCAGCTGATGTTTGACAGTAACTACACAGGGTTTGCGAAGCTACAACTTTCAAAACCTTTTCCTGGTTATGTTTGTGCTATGAATATAAAAGCTGTACATCCTAAAACATACTTATGCTACACTTGTTTTACACAAATACTTTTCTTAAGTACTAAGATTGATTGGTCGCATTTCAGCTTGCACGCGACCCTAAAGCATTCATGGAGAAGGGCAAAGCAATGTGGATGGAACTGAGTAAAGACGAGCCTGAGAACCAAGTTCCACCACAGAACCTGGAACAGCTGATCACATTGTTGACCCGCGAGATCGCTCGTCGAGTGGTTCACCTGACCAACTTCACTGGCGCAAAGGTGGTACTCCTGTCTCAATACACGGTGCACGTTGCGCACATTAGCGCACTCAACGCTGTTTGGTGGGCCGACTACTTCCTCAAGGTACTTTACGCTCAGTACGGTCCATCCATGTTACGTTACTAGCTGGCATCAAAATAACATGTAAGAATAGATATTGTTTCTTATTGCATCGTCTGCTTGCTTGGGTGCTGCTTAGATGAAGCATGATTTTGATTCAAGTTGTTATGTTTAAGTGTTTATATGGTTCCAATTACCATATGAAATTCAAGTTGTTGTGGTCGAGCGGCCTATGTTAGTTCTTAAAAATATAATTTAAAAAAAGTAAAGACAATCAGAAATGATGGCCCTGTTGTTACAAAGTGCAATCCAGCATGTAGTTCATATAAGCCCTGATGCTATCCGGGACATGAATCCGTCTGGTCAATCTGGTTTTACCCACTTATGAGTGATTACAGTAGTCATTCACTATGAGACACATTTGTCTGAGTAACTCTGAAGTCACATGAGTGAGCTCTGGGACCTGTTTCCACTTTAATTTCCAAGAGTCTCATTAGTTATTCAGCAAGATAATATTACAGCAAAACAATAATTGAAATAGCTTCTGACAAATTCATAACCTGCTTGTGTGAAGCAAATGAGATTCACTTTCAAATAAAATAAACTTTGTTCTCTTGGCAATCATAATCAGTGTGGTGTTCTCCAAGTAAAAATGTTTCAGAGTATCGAGTACTGTTATTGGTTTCATAAATAATTGTTTATTTTCTTTTAACAAACTCACTAACTATCGGTATTGGAAGGATGTTGAATTTTTATTCTTGTGTTATTTCCTTGATTTAATACGAGTTTTATGTGAAAAAAATGTCTTAAGTGTGATGCTCTGATTTGGAACTTGTCCTTTTGTTGAGTGTGGAAAATTAAGCAGTTTATAATTGACTAATTGTCACAAAAGATATTTTCAATGTTTGTGGAAATTAACAATTAAGAGCCTTATTATGCATGGCCACTCGAGTGGCTCGCGACCGCAACTGCTCAGTCACTTGGGGAGGCCACAGGTGTGGCGTCAAGTGTGGTGAGGTTGCGTATCTGACCGAATTGTATACAGTATGTAGTTTCTCAGTGTGAATGATATAGTCGTCCACACGGAATCTATGTAACATAGTAAAGAAGATGAACTATTACTCTGCTTTTACTTAAGCGTCATAAACGTAGGTGAAACAACAGTTTTGGGGTCCATCTGCTACTAAAAGCTTCTTTCAGAAGAAGTATTTTTTACACTAAATTATGGAGAAGTTTCTTTTTAATATTTCCGGGTGTCAAAATGTTTTTATGATGAACTTTTAGAAAAATAGACCGTGACTTATCCGTAACCCACAAGAATGTAAATAATTTTTCATTTCAGCTAAGGAGAGGCTAGCACTTACCTTAAACTACATATAATAGTTTTGACATTAATATAACCATAATAATAATAATATAATAACAATTTTGACACAAAAATCGTGACTGATTGTGTGGTAGGGAGTGGGGGACTGCGCTGTGGCCTGCGACTGTGGCTGTGCGCTATAAGCAGCATATGAGAACATCGCCCGCTGGTGGGGCGACAGTCGCTTGGGCTCACCACCAGTAGCGAGTGGTGTGGCCAGTCGCGGCGACTGTCGCGTGCCTCGCCACTGCGGTTGCGTTGCTTAATAAGCTCCATATGATAGCATATGGCCTCGCGGTGGCAAGCTACTCGAGTGGCCACGCATAATATAAGGCTCTTAATTGAAAGTAACTACCTTTTGAATTTCTGACTAACTACGACAGAATCACAATCATTTTGTGGATCACGTTTAAGTTTATGAATACTGATGCATGCGATGTTGAATTTTTAATAACAAAGGCTGTGGTTATAGTTTGTATTGATGTTTTGGTGTAAGTGTTACGGGCTCAAAGACCCCCTCCTACCCCCTATTTACCCGTCCTATAACAATGAAAACCATAAACATCACTGCCACAATTGATCAAAACATCTTTCCTGGATGGTAATACTTCTGGTAAAATAAAACATTTCTGAAACATAACTAAACTGATATGTTGTTTCAAGAACGTCAGGAGTGTTCTAGATTTAATGTGTCATGTAATATTGTATTCTCATTGGAACTGGGCTAATAGATGCCACTTACCTATACATACATGTATAGTCGAATGTACGTCTGACTATATGTTCGTCCTTTACACTTCCAAATTGGCACATTTCCAGTAAAACTTTTGGCAATTTTTCTGTCTTAAACCTAATTCTATGATACTCTAGGGGCCATCATCAAAGTTGAAAATCAAATATAAGTATATCATCTATATATGTTTTACAATTTACAATACAGCTGATAAGGTCTTTTTGAGACGATTAACAGCTTTATTTTTCCATTAAATAGATTATCTTGCAATCAAATTAACGATAAAACCATAAAGTATTATATTTTAATGGATATTTATTTAAAAAATTATAATATTATACAACTTACCTTAATGTGGGTTGGATACAATAATACAAAAAATTTAATATTTTGACATTTTTAAGGCAATGCATCTGGAGACTGCAATGGAAATGACAGCAACCCAAATCACAAGGATTCATCATTTCAGCGTACACTTGATGGTAACTATTTAATAGATTTTGTATTTAACATTAGTTAACTTTTTCATGATAAAATTTAATCAGGTAACAAAATGTAAAATAAGGTGAGTCGGTGGCTCAGTTGGTAGCGTCACGGACTTTGGGCCCAAGGCATTGATGTCGTTGGTTCGGATCCTGGTCACTGCTACAAACATTTTATCAGTACAGTTCACCTTTTGTACTCTACCGGCTCACCACTTGCGTTGCTGGATACAATACGTTCCACGCACAGATCTGTAGTCTAAGTGGATGGGCAAATGCAGGGTTGAAAGAGGCTGCCAACCTTTAAAAAAAATACCTACATGAAAATGTGCAATCAACATAAAAGATACACATTTTGTTTGTTATGTTTTTGCTATAAACAAACACCTTAAAGAAAATTTAAACAATAATGATAAATAAAAGCCACAATACTCAATTGGAAGCATTTAAACTGAATCACAGTATGTCTTAGGGGAAATCACATTTCAGGAGTTAGTCTGAGTGGGAAATTGGATAAAAGTACCTGCTAAACAATTTGTAGAGTTTTGCAACCCAATAATAAATAATGGCCTCTTTGGCGTAAAGAACATATATGGTCTAAAATCTGTCATTAAAAAATTCGAGATATTCCTTCATGGGACAAAGTGTACTCCTTCAAACACACTAAACTGAACTTTGTATACAATGAACTGATGAGCCTCAAAGCTGTCTTTGAAATAACCTTAACTGCTTATTTTTATTTTTATTTTTTATAACAATTTTATTAACCGATTAGCATTACATTGCTATGCATGTTAGGTATAATATAAGAAAGAAAAAAATAACATTATTAATTACATTAACATAGGTAGAGGTCAGCTATGGCTAGCCCCTCAGGCACTTATTGTCACTGTTTTAGCGGGTCGGACTGTAAAGGCGTTGTCCACCAATAAAACACAAATGAAAAAAAAATTGTTATAATAAAACATCTTGAGGCAATCTGGTTTTTAGTTGGAGTCTCTGGATTTCAGAAGGTTGGCCTGTGTTATAAAATCCAATGCTGCTGGTTAATGGAAGTTTTGTAAATAATTTTGATGGAATTTTCTTGATGAAATCTTCTATAGGTTTTATTCTCAGTTCTAAATGTATTTGACGGGTTCGAACATACCAGGGACATTTTAGAATTATTCTTAAAACTTTATTTTCAAACGTTTGCAGTTTACGAATCGAGCTTGATAAAGCAGTTCCCGATACTGGGCAGGCGTACAACAATAGTGGACGTAGAAGTGCTTAACTCCTTATACTAAATTGAAATTATGCAGTATTCACTATTCAGTCAATTCAATGTATTGGTGAAACTTTTTAAAGCTAAAATCCATTTATCATATTTCATCAATTTTACTTACTGTATTAGTATTGAAAAAAAAATATGAAAAAATCAAAAACAGTTCCATCCACTTACCGGGTAACTTAGGGATTTTGTTCTATATCTATGGGATGCTCTAATCTTTAATAAACTCTAATAAAATATATTTTAAAACCTTGTTGATACTCAAATGTTTATACTTTTGAGTAATAATACTTTATTACTTTATCGTCCATGTTAAATAGTTTTAAGCGTATATTATATTATTCTGTTACATTTTACTCTTGTGTATTATCAGTATTATACACATAGCCTATTTTTTGTTAATGCCTTTAATGTATTTTAACCTAGGAAGAAAGAGACGACTTATCTATTCATGACGAAGCACCTGATGCTGTAAACTCTGTACGTTATGTGCCAATAATTATCATTCTATCATTCATTCTCTTGGGCTTTCAAAATCACTGGGTTAGGCTTATGAGGATTATTTTATCAATTTTTTGTCAAGGAAACAGATTATGTACTGTAACCTGGGTCCTCATACCCAAGGCAGCGATGTCGTGGGTTCGGATCCTGGTCCCTGTCACTACTTTTATCAGTATTGTTCATCCTTGTACTGTACCGGCTCACCTTTTGCTTTGCTGGACACGTGCCTCGCACAGGCCCGAAGCCCATAGGTGGATGGGCAAATGCAATGTTAAAATAGGTCGCCAACCTCTTAAAAAAATGTTAAGCCCACTAAACATGGTCAATTTGGCTAGTAAATTTGACATGAATAACCCAAACTGCCAAGACGAATCAAACCGTGTGTGTACAACATTTATTTTAAACAATGTGAGTTCAAGCCAGAAATTTGATTGTCTGCGTGGAACTTGGAGTGCAGTTCAGTTCCTCAAATCAGCTGTTATGACAATTTTAACTATCAAGCTGAATTGTATCGAAATTGAATTTATTAATTTATTGAATTTATTAAATTATGACCCACCTTTAAATATAATATTTTAATTATATGACATTCGATTGTTTCAGGAAAGGCTCGTAGAACTGATTATAAATCTCAAGAAAGAGTTGAAATCAAACACACCCGCACAACCGGTTGCAGCACCCGCTATCAAACCCATCCAATCCCAACCAATCCCTCCTGTCCCTGAACACCTCCCCGCCTCCCCCTCGCCACAGTCATCCCCCTCAAACGTCATGTCCACCCCCTCCCTCCCCGCTACTGGTGGAAAACACTTCAACTCTCACAATGGAGATACTTACACTCTCTACGAGTCTAACCACGAGTCCTCCGTTACATCTTAGTGTCTTAGAGTCCTGATAGACTGATAAATACATGTTAAGGCTTTAATTATAATGTTTAGTTATAGAAAAAAACCTGCTCTGATGTTAAATTAGCTCTTTATATTCAACGAAAGATGTAACTTAAAATGGAGGCTGGCATTTTTTAGTTTTGTTGAATGATTGAATCAATATAGCAAAACTGATTTTTAGGATGAAAATGTTAATTTACTTGGTTGCTATGAATTGCGGTTTGCTTTTTTGCCTCGCTTTGTATTTGTATTTTTATTCAAATCTATGTTTTACTTCTGGTACCTTATCATTACATATTGTGAACAATGGAGGTTATGAGACTTTGTAAATGTGTCTTATTTTAATATTGTTTTTAGAATATCATGTTAAGCTTGGATTGTTGTATATAGTTTTAAAGATAATGTAATAGAAACATATGTTAAAGTTGTTTTATCTCTCGCTTGTTGTTAATTTTGTAATAAATATTTTATTGTAAATTGATAAATATATTCTTAAAACCTTTAAAAAACATGTTTTATGTTAAAGCTTTGTGAAGAAATGTTGCTCCAGATAGGAGGTTATTCTGGAATTTTATTATTTTGTGAGAATTTATGACAATAGTCAGGAAATATGAGGGGAATTGTTTTTGTAAGGTAGCACAAATAAATCAAACTTTATTATTTTTTTGCTCGAAATTGCAAAGTTTTACAGGCATTAGTTTAAAAAGAATAACAGTGTTACCGATGACTTTAGAACAGTCGACTCAAAGATTATGGAAATACTCACGATTAAAAATTCTACAAAAACATTATTTCTATTTCTTCTACTTGGTGGTGTTTTATAACTTTCCTATGTTTCATGTTTCCATAGTTTGCAAATCGGCTCTTTCAATGATTGCTCAAGAAATACAACACAGTTTAAATTCAGTTTTCTTTTTAGTACCTATATTGAATTGTCCAGGCTTTCTTGCTTTTTTCATTGTAATATTTACTCCCAACCCAAATTCAAATAGAAAATAATTCATTTAAACCAAGTCAGTAAATGTTTGTTGCACATGCGTCCTTAAATTGCAACTAAAATATTAACAGCAATAAAATTATCCAGTTGATCATAATGTAAACAAATATTTTCTTCATAAGGATAATATGGGAACTTTAAAAGCCACTGGGGCAGAACCCAAGGGAATTTTTGTTTTGCTGAAAATCTTGGTTTTGGATTCAGTTGAGAAATGACAAAATTAAATAATTAAAACAAGTGTATGACTAAAAACTGTAAGATCCAAAATAAACATTAATTTGTAAAATTTAAAGTCATAATGTTGTATGTATGGTAAATATCTTGCTTGGTAGCTGAGTGGTAATAGTGCTCGCCTAACAATCCATAAAAGTTGCCGGATTGATTCCGAGAAAAGTCAGTAGCTTAGCTTTTTGATGGTTCGAAACTGGACCTAGATGTTCCTGATCATTGGGTTATAAATAAATTATCCTTATTGCTAATGAAACAGGTGATCTTACCGTCATTTCAAATATTCGATTTAAGTGTAAAAACCGTACGGGTAATTATTTTTTAGTAGTGTCAAGAAGAACGAGAGCTTCACACTACAGTACACGGTTATGGCGGCGGCAACTGTGGTATGTGGTGTTGACAACTCCTGCGTCAGTGGTGTATGTAGTTCAATTCAAGATCTGATACTGCACAGTTTTTAATTGAATGAGATTAAAAACCAGCCAGTTAGCACACCAGCCAGTGCAAACAGATCAGCTGTTGCAATGCTTATTGTTTACAATTTGACCTATCCGGACACTGTTTATTTTTATTGCGACATTGTAAAAACATTTATCTCACCGTTTGGTCAGAAATTGTGTAATATGAAAGAAACATGGACACGACAAAAAACATACTGTCTCCAACAAGACAGCGAAAATCGAAAGGAGTGTTAGTCAGTAAAAATTAGCTACATTCACACTCACACATAGATCATCTCACACTCCTCTCTCCACTCATCCTTGCTCATATTTGGGTTAAAATACGCACCTAGGTGGCATTCCCATCTCAAATGATGATGATAATGAATATGGTAATTTTGGTATTTAAGAAAACTTATCGAAGAGAAACATTTTTTAAATTTCATAAAACTACAAAATTCTTCTTTGTTCAGTAAATACCACTGCCACAGCAAACCTGCAGGCTAAGCGAATTTCCATTTACCTGATTGGATTTTCAAATAAATATATTTAAATAACTTTAGGTATAACGAGTACCTGGGTTGCTTCTACAGGTAAGGGTAATAAATCGTGTTTTTTAGTAAAACGTTAGTAGCTTTGTATATAAATAAATTTTACAAGTTTGATCAAAATATATAAACAAGAGCAAACTACAAAAGTTTACTTATTCTCCACTAGCTGTGTACCCGTTCTACGCACGGGGATCTTATAATATTCAGTTGAAACCTTCTTATATAAAGAACAGCAGTTGGTTTGCATATTTTAAGATATGCTGGCCAAACTATTATACATAGCTTCATTTTATGTTGTTTTTTGTTGTTCCGGATCGGTATGACAATCAATAAAAGGTTAAATTACCTCTGTGTCTGCCGGTCGATCCTATAACGGTAGGCTTACTTTTATTTTTACTATCTGATCTCGTTTGCATGGCTCAATCACGTCCTGGTTGAAGTTCGTTCGCTACGCTCACTCACCTGTATGTTGGAGCTCGTTCGCTGCGCTCACTTTCCTTCAGGTTAGCTCGTTCGCTACGCTCACTTGCCTTCAGGTTAGCTCGTTCGCTACGCTCACTCGCCTCCAGGTTGCAAATTAGCTGTTGTCATAAATGTAAAAGAAATAATAGTGCTAGTGCTGCACCCTGTTGGTAATCCTTGTAACTTTAATGCTATTGAACATCACAGAACAGAACCAACTTGTTTAATTGAAACAGCTGTTAAGATTCAATAATTTCATTTCTCATAAGGTTAACATGGGCTTCCAGAAATTCCACGTCAAAAATCGACAAAAACTTGATTTTCAAGGGTTTACTGTTAAATATCTAACTGTCTCATATTCGATGAAATACGTCTAAAACCATCTCATATATGTATAGTATTTGGAAAATAAGTTTCAGGCGGGACAGTGCTATAGTTATTGAGGAGTAGTTGTAATAAAGTGCGTATTTTAGCGTTACCAAGAGAATGACAGATAGACAGACAGACAGACAGACAGACAGACAGACAGAAATTGAGATAAGGTTTGATTCGGTTTCTCTGACCTATGAAATGTAAAAATAACCAAAAAGTTCATTATTCTAAGCAATGTACAGACAAAACTCTAATTTTATTTATATAGATAAGAAGAAAATGGGATTTTTAAGTTTACAATTCATTAAATTTTCTCTGTAACCAATAAAATTCCCTTTAATATACAAAATTATTTGTTTTTAAGCTCTTTAAAAAGGTTGAATGAGAAATTGGGAAATTTTATGTTTTGAGGGTCAAAATGAGAAAACCCCATAACACCCAATCCCATAGTTTGAACTCATTCAAATTTTTCCTCACACCTTTAAACCAAATATAATCCAAAATTGAACAAATAATTACTCAAGTTATCGTGTTCAACATTAGTCCACATCAGTGCTCTCTAGCGTTGTTTGTTTATCACACTTAAATTTAACATTTTTAGAATTTTCCTCCGTTTCCAAAACCGTACAAAAACACTTTGATATACCGGTACTAATTAAATTATTTGTTATTTTTTATTCTTTAAAAAGGTCTAGAGAGAAATGCTGGTTCTCAAAATCATTCAAGTTTATCCCGCCTTACACCTTTAAACAAAATGTAATCAAAGTGGGACACAAACTACTCAAGTTTTCGCATTCACGGTTGTATATATGTGAATGCGAAAACTTGAGTAGTTTTTGTCCCACTTTGATTAAATTTTGTTTAAAGGTGTAAGGCGGGATAAACTTGAATGATTTTGAGAACCAGCATTTCTCTCTAGACCTTTTTAAAGAATAAAAAATAACAAATAATTTAATTAGTACCGGTATATCAAAGTGTTTTTGTACGGTTTTGGAAACGGAGGAAAATTCTAAAAATGTTAAATTTAAGTGTGATAAACAAACAACGCTAGAGGGACTAATGTTGAACACGATAACTTGAGTAATTATTTGTTCAATTTTGGATTATATTTGGTTTAAAGGTGTGAGGAAAAATTTGAATGAGTTCAAACTATGGGATTGGGTGTTATGGGGTTTTCTCATTTTGACCCTCAAAACATAAAATTTCCCAATTTCTCATTCAACCTTTTTAAAGAGCTTAAAAACAAATAATTTTGTATATTAAAGGGAATTTTATTGGTTACAGAGAAAATTTAATGAATTGTAAACTTAAAAATCCCATTTTATTCTTATGGAGAATAAGTAAACTTTTGTAGTTTGCTGGTTTATATATTTTGATCAAACTTGTAAAATTTATTTATATACAAAGCTACTAATTTTGAATGTAATTATACTAATCCATTGTATCTCCAGGTGTTTTTCTCATTTTTTTAAATTTTAATTTTTAATGGCGGTTTTCCCATAAAACCAATAAAATAACGGGAAAATTGGATTTTATAAAAAATGGCCCGAACAATTTTGATAAAAAATGTAGTATGTTATAGTCCTTTAAATTCTGAACTAAATTGTACAAATCCCATTTCTGTAAAAAGCAAGGTTCAAAAGTTATTGTAAATTATGTTATTTTCCCATTAAAAACCCCTATAAAATAAGAGAAAATAGTATTTTCGTAAAAACAGGTTTTTATTGAAATTAGTATGTGATGGTCCTTATAATTCTTAACATCATAGGGCAACCCCCCCATTGCTGTAAACATTATGATTTAAAAGTTATTGCAACTTATGTGATTTTTTTTCTCTATAAAATGTTATACTCCCACGCTTACCCATTGATAAAGGTTTTTGACAAGCTTATGGGAGAAAGTATGTGTCAGATTGCTGATAACGTTTATTTTATTATCTTTTCGGAAATATTTTACATTGTGCCGGTTTCCCGTTGGATTACCAGAATAAAATGGTAGGTACACACGATTAATTTGCTATTAAAAAATTATATAGTGTATAACGCAAATCAACATTATTAATAATACCATATATCATCAAGAGTAATTAAATAAAATGTAGAGTCGAAATAATAGCTACACAGTAGTTATATACAATATAATCCTTACACGAGTTGCTAATTCTTTCACGACCATTGCTCGTTGTGTTGCTAAATAGCCTTTTTTTCTCCACAACTGCCAGCAAGATTAAATGAACTGCTACTCAACTCTGGCGAGAGAAAGAAGAATAAACTCCTAAACATCTACACTGTTGTCTGTTGTGTGTGTGTTTGTGACGTTCCGAGTTTTCATTTCGTAAGGGTTTTTAGGGTTGGCCCGTGCGTCATGAAGTAGTTTATTGTAAATTTTATATGTTGTAAATGTTTATCTAATGTGCTATACATCTTTTGAAGCTCTATATCTATCCACACATGGGTAAGTATTATAAAATTAACCTCTGTCATTAAGTAGGTTACAAAAAGATTACTTCCTAGGAAACAAATCTAGCCCATCTCAGCATTGTTGTTATACAGTCTAAAGAACAAAGTTTATATTTTTGATTTTCAGCAAACCTATTTGAAGCAGTTGTTGAATTTGATTACAAGGCTCAGGAGCCTGACAAACTGACTAACTTATCAAGAAGGGTGAAATGATCAATTGTTTGTAGGCTATCAGTAAACAACCTGGTGGTTTGTGGGAAAGGAACCTTAAGTTAAGTTTAGTTATTACTGGAAAGAGAGGATGTTTCCTGATAATTTTGCAAAGGTTTGTAGCTTATATATTTTCATTTTCAATTGCTTTGCTTGGAATTTTTCTTAAATTCTTGGAGCAAAAATGGGGCACACTTCTGTATCTTTTGTCAGAAACAACCGAATGTAAGATTATGCTATATTTTCATTCGGTTGTTTTTGACAACAGATACGGAAGTCTACCGTACCCCAAAAATAGTGTAATGTGTTAGAACAATTTTTCAGCCAGTGACATGGGATGTTGACATAGGAGCAAATTAACTTACTTAGGCCTAGTTAACTTATTTGAGTTAGCCTCATAATTCTCCTATTGATATTAAAGAAACCCTACTTTACTTTTCATAACAAAATCAAGTAGGTAGATCAGGCTCTATTAAAACTTAACTTAGGCTATTCAGGCAGCAGAACTTGGGGATATAACTTAGGACTACCCTGGTTAAATTCGGTTCGAGACACATCCTCAAAACATGAGTTAGTACCGTACCGCTTTCCCTAAAATCACAATTTCAGTAGGCTACACACCCACCGTACATTATCTCTCGTCTAATAATGCCACTGGCGTCAAAATTAAGAAAAAAATCCAGGCCTATTGCTTGTGCATTGATTAATAACTTAATGATTGTTTTCAATATTGATCTCACCGATTTAAGGGCTGGCGTGCACTAGCCCGACTTCGACCAATTGCCAGACCGGTCGCCACCATGCAACAAGAGCACGACCCGACCAAGGCAACAAATGTTTACCATACCGGTACTTCAGTGTCAAGATGGATGTTGAAGAAGTGGCTGAATGAGTAACGTTCTCACGTCCACTAAACATCAGCGTGATCTCCTCCAAAGGTTCTTTCTTCACCCCTCCTTTGGCATAATCTGCTGATAGATCCCATAAAAAGGACCTTTCTTTAATAGCCATAATAAAACTCTCAGTGTCAAAATCCTGCCACATTTTACAAAATAAGTCACTTTACAAACCACACAAAAACAATTGATTTTTTACCGTTTGATCTAGGAATACTGGGGGTTGAGCGGTGTACTGGTTGGGTTACAACCTGTTCTATTTTTGGCTGCAACAACCAGAGAGTCCTGACCAAACTGCAAGGACTTTGGCCGTGTGACCAGGGTCCGACCAGTCGACCAGTGCGCGCTGTTCCATTTACGCCTACTATAAAGGCCCGTCCAAACCGAAGCGGGAAGGTGGCGGGACGAATTCCCGCGCGGGATTTTAAAACACATGGTGTTAGATGTGAGCGCCCACACTAGAGCGGTACCGCTCCCGCCGTCCCGCAGCGTTGTTCGATCGTCCCGCCGGTTTGAAACATGTTGGATTTTCCCGCTCGTACCGCCACGGGAACACATGGGTACATGGCTCATGATGTTAAGAGTTGTTATTTATTAGCCACCTCACGATAAAATTATTGATATTCAAAGTAGTTTTTGGATTGTAGATAACCCCCTTTGAAACCGCCTTTCGTCTTTCCTTAGATTCGGCATAAATGTCTATTTAAATTAATTTCATGAAGCCAAACAGATCGCCGTCTTGCAGCTTCATCTTCATCCTCAGCTGTTGCTAGCAAGAGCAAAGCTTCTTCTTTTACATTACGATTCATGCAATGAACGCATAAAACACAAACATTCACTTAACACAACCACTCTGTAGCTAAGATGAAAATGAACGGAGGAGTCGTCCCGCTTCCCGCTGCCTGCAGCTTTCGGTGTGGGCTCCCTCTTTCCCGCCCCGTATCGCTGCCGCTGGTTCCCGCCGGTCACTCACCCCCTTCCCGCTCCCGCACCGCTCCCGCCACTTTCCCGCTTCGGTTTGGACGAGCCTTTAAACTGGTCGTATCCGACTGGTCGGAGTCGTGGTCGTGGTTGGGCTAGTGCACGCCAGCCCTTAGCAAAAGGCCTAATCATTAACTTATTGGACTGTTTACCAATTAATCAAATCCTGTAACTTATCCTAAAGCTCTTCTCGGTACAAAAACTAAGTTAGTTTGCAGTATCATTCACGTGAAACTAAGTTAGTTTATTGCTAACCCTACAAATCAACCAGACATTTTTTTTTCTCTTTAAATGTTAATGTACAAATTTCTTATCATAAAGTGTAGGGTAACTTCACCCATTGGCGCCGACTTACGAGCGTTACTCGTACGGCCGCTTTAGGTCCGGCGGCCAACTTACGAGTGCTGCTCGTGTCACCGCTACGCAGCGCCATTAGTTATTTAATTATTATAATTTCCCCCCTATTTGTTTCTTCTTACTTTTAAATTGTTTATAAATATTGCTTGGTAGTAGCTAGTAAATATGCAATGTTAAAAATGCAGGTACAAGCAAAAAGTATCAAACAACTATTATCTGCCTGGAGCTATAGTCTAAAATGGCATTTTACATATCTATGTTAAACCATTGCATTTTATTTTGTATTTCCATTGGTTGCGTGGTGGGGGTTAACGTTCTAAACATTTGCCGTCCTTTTATTGTATTTATAACTTATTTCATCCATTCATCACAAACTTATTCAAATCGTCTACATGAACTCATTTATCCTCACATTGGAGTTTTTAATTGCTTCTCTGCATTAGGCTATTGTGTTTAGTATTGTAAATTTTTTGTCTATTGACTAGTATGTCATTGACAGTTAGTTTTACCAGGGGTGCCCATCCCCCCCTAGACTCATGACGCACCCCCCCCCCCAATTGAGCAACAGCCCCCCCCCCCCATAAATGATGTACACAACAAATGAGAAACATTATTCCCCCGCCCAGCACTATTTGTAAAACTATAAAAGAAGTTTTTAATTTTTTTTTAGATATTTAAAATTCAAACCCAGTTAATCTATATCAATAAAGTTATAGTTTTGTCTGTACATTGCTCAGAATTATACATATTTTGGGTTATTTATGTTTTATACATTGAAGAAGTTGAAACATGTCTTATCTCCATTTATGTCCGTCTGTCACGGCCCAGAAGGCATGTTATGCAGCCTACTCATGGCCTGCTCTGAAGAAAACTAGAGTACCGATTATGATTCTAATGGTTTAATTGTATCCACAGGATTGGCGAGAGAGTCCTTATAGCCATTAAAATATGGCCTCACTATTTTGGAAATAAAATAACGGACGATCAAAAATACAATTTTGTGTGATTTTTCTAGTTTATTTTCTCCATGTTTACTACATACGTCATTAATTTATGAAATACTACTAATCTGTTAGGAGAACACGTCATATATGAAATTACGAACAGCTGTTTTGATAAAGATTCCTTTTCCTAGCTGTCACTGATATGTTTACATAAATGTTCTTTAAGAATACTGTGTAGGCCCTAACCATTTCCAATCACGTTTGTAAGCAAATCCAAAACCAAGTGAGATTAATAACCGTGTGGCTTTGGCTTACATAACGAGTTTGATTTATCACGAGTACTAATATGTAACTGTAAATTAAATTAAATAACTAGCCATCGTTTTCTGTGCCATCATCCAGGTCGGGAACCGGAGATTCTGTGTGTATCAAGTTGTACTTGAATTTTGATTACAGGGAAAAGACCGTGAATCAGTGTTGTACAGGACTGGAAAACTTATCTTTCTATATAAATAAAATTAGAGTTTTATAAGTCACCTCAATTTAAGGAAGTTTTATTGCCAGAATATCCATAACGAATTGTCAGCGTCTTTCCCTTTAGAAACATCACAGCTCCATTGATGAAAATGAAATGGAAACAACGCTTGCGCCAACAATCGTCTGCTCCGTTAACACTTCTGTCTGCTGTGCGGTATGTTACAACAGATTTCAAATACAACAGCTGGGGAATGATGACGATATAATGCTTAGTACACTGTGATTGAGTGATAACCATGGTAACTTTAGTAAGGCTGTGTTTGGCCAATGAGTAGGCCTAAATATGGCGACTTGTTGAATTTGTGTATGAATTGAAGAGAACCCTATTAATGAACAGAAGAACAAAGAAAGAGAATAACAAGATTGTTCTCGTTACATTCTTTTTTAAGAGTGTTTTAATTATCTCTAAATATAATTTTACACTTTTTTATTACTGTACTTATCTATCAATTCCTATGCTGTGATACAGCACCTATCGGTAGCCTATCTGTCTATCATGAGCAGTACCTTATAACACTTTCTAAAGGCTCCTTTAATATTTACGTTATTTATAGCAATGTGATGTTTAGCTAGTGATTAGTTGAGTTTGAGTTAGCTACAATTTTAAACGTTGCCGTTTGTACAACTGAACCAAGATAAATGATTTGAAATTTACAATAATAATGATTGTGCAATATTGAATTTCGTTTATAAAAATGTAAATCGTGACTTAATGGCTGTTTACAGCGTTTTAATTAGTTTGTCATCTTTTTTTATACTATAATGGATTAACCGTATTTTTCATTCCGCCCTCTCCCTATTAACTCAGGTAATCGAATATACACAATAGTGTAAAGTATTGTAGCCTATGCTACTTGCTACTTGATTGTATTTTAACGAGCTTTATGTCAACAAAGGTGTAGCTGGACGTGTCTGTACCACGCGTTATCTTTTATGTATCACAGCAGTTGAGCCATCCCGTGCGCTCCCTCTCTTAGATCTCACGTCTTGCTAATCTTAAATAATAACTTTCTACACGAATCCTAAACTATCCTAAAATCCTATTTTAACTAATTTAATTCAATAATATAACTATTGTTATTAATTATCCACTTTCTATCTGCCGATTTCGTAATGTATTTTGGATTGTCGTCACGTTGAACACTGTTGCAATTAACTTTACCCCCCCCCCCCATTTGAATTTTTTGAGCCCCCCCCAAGAATTTCAATGACGCAGTCTGCGTCACGGCCCCCCCTTGTGGGCACCCCTGGTTTTACACTTTTTAAAAGAGAATGGTCCAAATCCTAAGTAGTAAAACCCAGGCCTAGTGCTTTTTTTAATTATTATTTTTTAGTAAAAAATTTTTTTGCATGTTAAATTCAAGTCTCTGTTGTTGTTCCATATAGGCCTAACTTTAATGGCAAAAAATCACAACCTTGGTACCTGCTTGAAATACTTAGTTGTTATCTGTATTTTTCCAAACACTGAAGTAATCTCAGCGTGCGCACCCAATGGTGTTTAATCAGTGCGTCTGATCAAGTGTTAAGGACAAATTACCTTGGGGGTACAGTCTATTTTTCTTCAAATGTGTTGACAAGTGTTAGGAATAGGGTAAGTTTACTCGTTGGGAAAATATTAACTTTTAAGACAAAATAAGTAAAAAACTTACTCATTTCAATGTAAAAAGTAATCTATTTGTCTACAGTGTTAGCTACTACCGGTACTTATAACCTTGAGGCTGGTGTTATTGGAGATATGCAAAACATCCTTTAGACACTTGAATATTGTTGTCCATACCATGGCAGGCAGTAGAAAGTATCCTATTGATATTCATGTAGCAAGTTGTGTCTAAAATTGCTTACTAGAGCTGGTGTTTCAGGTTTTTGAACTTGGAGATTCCACAATGGATGTGCCATTAAGAGCTGGTAAGATTTAAATTTAGTTTGACTTAAAGATTTCAATCACATATTATATTTAAACATAACGCTTTAAACTATATCTCTTGTGTACTTTTTTATCAGCCTGCCAGTAACTTACTTAGGTACTTTGGTAGGCCACCCTTATACAGCGCGCTGCGGCAGTTATGTTAGGTTAGGTTTTCATAAATAGAAAGTAGGCCTATGACTGATCTGGTATCGTTCGATTCATAACGAAACGAGGAAATTCCTACAAACATAATTATGATAACCTATCACAGTGCGCTGTAAAATATTTGGCCCCCGTATAATACCAAAGTACCCTTACTTATATAATTCTGGATAAAATAGGTTACATTTGAAAACTTTATATATATTTAAATAACTTTCTTTTTATTAAACTCCATTTTGTAGCCCCTGAACTGCGTAGTATAGACTAAACTTTACATACCTCGTCTTGCAGTTCAAATATAGTGTTTGAAGTCCACTACCTACATATGTTTTGCCATATATGGCATTCTCAAGTGGTTACAAAATCATTTTATCCAATTTGGACTCCTATCTTTCTTTTTATGTCATAACTCCTATTTGTATTTTTAATTAGTTTACTTTTTAATTAGTTTTTGTATTCAAACTTTAGGTCATATTTGCCAGTGTTCTTAAACAATTAATTATTAAAAAGGTAAGTCTGTTGCAGAATTATTTATTATTTTTGTGTTGTCACTGCAAAAACACAGGATTGAATTTGACTAAAGGTTACATAAAATAGCCTTTAACTTGATGCTCTTGAGTGTTGTGTCACAGTGTAAGATCCTGTTGATGTATATTGTTAATACAAATATATAATGCTAATATACATATGTATTGCCTGCAGTTCCTGGCCGCAGATGCAAAGTTCTATTCAGCTATCAGCCGGCCAATGATGATGAGTTGGAGCTGCAGGTTGGCGATCTCATAGACATCCTATCAGAGGTGGAGGAAGGATGGTGGCGAGGAAAGTTAAATGGACAGGTTAGATTTTATTTATAAACAACTTGGTGAAACCCGTCGTAATCGACGGTTACTTTTATGTTTAAATAACAACAATCCCAGCTTACTGTAGCATTCATACTATAGAAAAAGTGAAGCTTACTGGATCGCTCTCGTTTTCCAGTAAGGCTTTTGTTGTGACGTTTTAACGTACCTACTCAGAGTTTGAGGCATAGGGTCATTATTTACGATTGGAACATGATAATCTTCTTCTTCGTCGTGGGAATCTGTTAGCTCAAGAGCAATAACCGGAATGTCAAAATCCAAATCCAAGTGCATGTCCATCTCAGTTGGCTGCCTTGACGTCGACAGTTGAGGGCTGGATGTTCTGAGTTTCTTTGATTGGCTATAAATTAAATTTGGTATTTATAAACTTTAGCTACTCTACTCAAGTGATACTTACAACATTCTGCATTCTTTAACTAACTTAGACGATTCTAGGCACTTTTGGGGGAAATGCGGGTTTCATCCCGAGATTCCCGTTTTAGTTTGCTATATTTTAGGCATGTGAAGTTAGTTTAGATTTGGAAGATTGTTTTTACCTAATCCAACTTCTTTCAAAAGACTATTGCTGTCACGAATTTGCATAAAAAACTACACAATCTACATGGTTTTTAAGACATCAAAAAGGAACTTGCCGACGTAATAGAGTTTGGTTATGTTAGGATATTTCAGTTTAGGTTGGGTTCCATTCGGTTAGCTGTTATTGGCAGTTTAACGCTTATGTAGGTTATGTAGGTTAAAATACCCGTACATAACACAATGAAAATATTCATCATCAAGCCTTGTAAAACTCTTTGTTTAAAGTGATTACTGAATCGCTCTCGTATTCCAGTATGACTTTCCTTGCGATGTTTCAACGTACTTGGAGTTTGAGGCATTGGTCTAGATAGAGAAATAAGTCCTAAAGGGGTAAATTAAATAAAAACTGTATAACTGCTCAACAAGTTAGTACCGGTACACAAAAAAAAGTAATAGCCTATTGCAAATTATTATATTTCCAACTATGTAAATTTTTATCTTGACAGATTCAGCAAATCCTTAGGCCTATAAAATCTTATCAGCTGTTTCATTAAATAGTGTAAAATTATCCATATGGCCATAATGTAAACATATCTAGGAAGGGAACTTTAAAGGCCTCTGGGGCAGATCCCCAAGGAAATTTACCTCGTTTCTCTTTTGATGGCTCATCTACAGACCAAGAACTTTCATTAGATACCCCTACCAAGTTTCTACGCCCAGCAATTCTCTCAAATTAACTGTTACAAAAACACCGTTTTTTTTCTTCATAAGAACAACATGGGAATGGAACTTTAAAGGCCACTGAAACAGAGCCCCAAGGGAATTTATACCTCGTTTCTTTTTTGATGGCTCATCTACACACCAAAACCTTTCTTTAGACACCCCTACCAAGTGAGGGCAGCCGTTCTCTCAAATTAACTGTGACAAAATCCCCGTTTTTGGCCACTGGGGCAGAGCCCCAAGGAAAGTTATAGCTCGTTTCTTTTTTGATGGCTCATCTACACACCAAAACCTTTCTTTAGACACCCCTACCAAGTGAGGGCAGCCGTTCTCTCAAATTAACTGTGACAAAATCCCCGTTTTTTTTCTTCATAAGAATAACATGGGAATGGAATTTTAAAGGCCACTGAGGCAGAGCCCCAAGGGAATTTACCTCGTTTCTCTTTTGATGGCTCTACTTAGTCATTGAGCTTATCTAAAGTTAAATGTTAGAAAGTAACAAACTCAGGGTTTAAACTGGTTTCTTATATAAAATAAAATAATACCTACCGATCCCAACAAACACACTGACTAACAATGTTTCTCACTATTGTTTTTACACCTAAAATCATTCCTAGAGTTTGTAAATACATATAGTTTATAATACAGTTTATAATACATAGTTTATAATACATAGTTTATAAATACAGTTTTTTTTTTTTTTTTTTTTACAAAAACATAGGTACAGCATCTAAAATGGTGATTCCTTAAATGCTCTGCTGCTAAACAATGTATTTGTACTCAGTCTTATTGTTTGCTATGGCCTTGTTTAAATCAGTAGGCCAAGTAACATTTGTTACACCTCTCTGACGTGTTGTTTCTTTAAATGTTTGTTGCTAGAGGGATTTAGTTGATTGATAAATGCATTCTGGATTCAAACAGTCCTATTTAAAGTTTAAACTGTACATTTTGTGAATATTCTAACTCTATTTAATTTTTTTAAATTTTTATTTAAGTTAAATCTTATTTTGATATCGTAATATTAAAGGGTTTTTTTTACTAAAGCTTAATTTTCCCATATAGTATTATTAGATTCATAAAGGTTCATTGTCTTTCATTGAACATAATTTTGAACTTTGTACTGCGCATATTTACAAATTTCAGTCTTATTTTGCACTAATTATTGAGTTGGTTATTTTGGAAACGGTATGAATCAAGGTTTGGCCTAATTGCATCAATTCTGTGTCCATTGCTTGAATTTTGTCCCTACAAATTTTCTTAACAATAAAATATATTAGTCATTTAATCATTTAATCAAACTAAAACTAAAGTTTTGTAAAAAATCAAAATTGCCAAAATATAATGACTATATGGTACATAAATATCCTTAAATATTTAAATTGGTATAAGTTTTTATTACAATGAATCAACCAACAACATTATTGTTTTTCCCCCTTTTACAACAAGTTCTATTTAAACTTGTTGACTAAGTTAACTATTAGTAAATTTTTCTTTAAAAAAGTTTTTTTTAATTTTTTTACAATTAGTTATCATTGTCCAAACAGATTTATGAATGCAACAACAACCGGAAACAAATTTTAAAATGTGCTTGATTATAATAATCATTGGAAGAAGCTGGTAGTCACTGTGATAAGTGTGGTTATACATCAGCTGATTTGAGAGAGGATTGAATGATGTCATGTTGTGAATCAGAATCAGCTGTGAGTCAGATGTGGGTGGTGCTGACCTCCAAACAAACACTTGTCTATGCCTCTCTTTCTCTTACTCTCGTAAACATTCCGCAAGAAGTCCTACAGAGTAGGATTTATTAGTGTGGCTAAACTGTCCTAAAACACCTCTTAAGATGTCTTATAAATGTTAGAAATATAAATGGTTTACATTAAAATAACCTGTTGGTTTTTGGAAAAATGTTTCATATTTCTGAATTGCAGAAATTAAAATAATTTACGAATATATTAATTACCTGAAATATTGTTTTGTGGTACCTTATGGTTATTTTTTTAAATGTGTATGTCTACAAGTAGATCTAGAAGTCTAGATACCTAAAACGCATACATCCATGATACTAGTTAATTTTTACCAAATTAAAAAAATTGACTGGTAAATTAAAAATCTAAACTATTATTAAAAATCAAAACTAAGATATCAAGTTTTTAGTTTATTTTATAAATCAGTACAGTGTGGTACCTATGTTAATTTTCCACTTTTCCCAACATATTGTTGTAACTGGTTTCCCTCCTCATTCTATATACAGTGATGACTCAATGCTGTTGATTACTGGAAACGATTTGTTTGAAAACAACTAGATAACCGTGGTGCTAAGTGTGAATCTCTGTAGAGTACCATATTGTTTAAGCTTTTTCGCTGTAAAATAGTTCGCCCAACACATTTTATTTGTCCAGTTCTGGGGTTTTGTCAGATAAAAAATTAATCATTGGGGTTTCAAATGGTTCTGGTTTTAGAAGCGGCTTATACTCAGTGACAAAGCTACATAATGCATCTCACTCCCTTCTCATGCTTCCACTCATATCTATGTTGAAATATGCAGCATCGTGTTCCTGCCACAATGTAATAATGATATCAGTAATAATAAAATCCATTCAAGGTGTCCTCCATTTAAGTATTATTTTGTTGTGAATATTAAAAATCAAAATCAATATGTTTTAATTAAATGATGCATAACTGACATGCAATTTCGTGACACATATTGAGTCTTTAAAAGCATGTACAATTAAGTGTTGATTACCCAACAAGGAAATATCTACTTGGTTATGTTTATTTTATTTTTCATTTACGGGTAATATTTGTCTAGTGAAATTTTTATTATTCAAATCACATTATAGTAGTTGCCTTTTCAAGCTCAATATTAGGAGTGTTTTTTATGTAACAAATTATTTGAAGCCCTCATATTTCTCACAAAGTATTATTGTAGAAACATTAAAGTCGAATTATCTTATCAACTACTAGCAGCAGTCAGTGGATCTTCAAAGACTGATAACCATTCAAGAAGAGGTATTAAGTTTATTTCATACTGCATCCTAGTAATTCATAAGTGTTTTTTTTTTAAAGAAATTTATTTTATCTGTAGCAGCTAAACAAATACATTATCAAAATTATTTATCATGTTCATGCTGAACAAAAAATAATCATCTCTGGTTCAAACAAAAAATCTCAATAATTACAAAACAGTAAAATATGTACATTGAAAATAGTATATTTCATAACAAGAGTAAAAAGTAGGGAGGATTGATCTTGAATTTTCGAGAAATTTGGAAGATAAAAAAATGTTGTTCGTTCGAGCGAGATTGACTTTGCTCCATTAAAAATATGGTTGTTACATTATTACTACACTAAAACCTTGATTATCCGGTATTCATTTATTTTTTCCTACAATGTTAGACATTTTTTAACTTAAATCTTATTTCATTAGCCTTTTCCCTATAGGAGTCGAAGTAATATTTCTAGCCCTAAAACAGGTTAATAAACACAATCAATTCAGACCTTTTGCCAAATTTCAAGAATTGTTGGTTCTATATAGCAGGGATTTGTTTGTCTCGTTCACCATTTTTTTAAATTGTTAATTCCAATTGTGTCGTTATTATTTATTTTTGCCACACTACATGGTAAGCATCTATTTTCTGGTCTCTTTGAAGACCAAAAAGTTATTGATAGAAAGAGATAAGTAAAAGCAGCAGGAGTCCAGTAAATTCACCTAGCACTCTTACAGGCCATTCTTTATCAATAAGGTGTAACATGGGTTTCCTCAGTACGATCATAGACAAATAGAATAAATATAGACCGTCAGCTGTGCTGCGGTTAGCATAAGTTCTGGCGTCCACCACTAGGTTTGCCGTGTAGTTACGGCACACACCACTGCAGCGTCTGCTGGTCACATCTGGCTCCTGCGCTCCTCGCCTGCAGCAGTGTGCGCCGTACCTACACGGCATACCTAGCGGTGGGCGCCGGAACCTTCCTTTGACAGTCTATATTTATTCTATTTGTCTATGGTACTATCCAAACATAAGATACTAGAGGTAGTTGAACAGGCAAATTGCACTTTCAAAATAAATACTGGAAAGGTTTAAAAATGTTTCCTTTTAAAAAATTTGTAAATTCTCTGTTGTGTTTTGAAAATGTGTTGAAAATGTTTTAAAATTGTTTTCATTAAACACTGTTCTGATTGTATGGGTGTTTTGTATTGTGTTTTACCATTGACTATTGGGGTTTTACTAACCCTGTATATTTGTTGGTAATAGTGAGGCAAAATTATTCTACGCGTCTCTCTGGGGAAGCTGCTAATCGTAAATCTGGAGAATGGAAATTGTGTAAAATCCGGCACTCAGAAATTATCATGCTCGTAAACTCCCACTTCCAGGCCTTATAGCCTAATATCCTATTTCTGGGTGGTTGGCTAGTTGATGGTGTTGTATATCTTATCTCTGTCATTGTTTTCCCGCCAGGTCGGAGTGTTTCCCTCCAATTTTGTCTCAGAAGTGTTTGATGATGAGGCCGGCCTTAAGGAGGCTTCACACCGCAAGACTTCAAAGAGCAGTCTGGACTCTGAAGGCTCTAAAGCTTCCAATGGTATGTCATGTTTTGCTGGTTCTAGTGTTAAGATGAACGTTAAAAACGGTCTCGAGTTTAACTAAATTGCAGCAAGACTGTCAACATCAAAAATTCTCTTTTTTTACGCGGTGTCTATCTGTCTTTGAACAGACACTGATTGTATTTTGATGTAATTCTAAGGCACAGGTTTTTATCAGGGTCACATAGGTTAAATGGTTCAAGTCGCTTTATTTGATTTTATCCTCGTTTTAAAGTAAACAAAGTCAACTAGTCAGATTTTTATTAGTTTTGGCATATTGCTATCACTTTAGGCCTATGATATCTTGAATGTACTTGTATTTTCTCATTAGGCTTAGATAAAACATCAAATGTTTTAGAAATAAGCAATTAAAATGTGTAAAGTAGCATTTAGACTCTAAATAAATCAAAATTTTACCATTTTCGTCAACTTTGAATGAAAAGTTTTAATAGGACTACATACTCATTATTGGATCAAACTTAGTGTACTGTATTATTGCATACAGAAATAATACAGTATGTAGGCCTACAGATATGATGAATATAGTTGACTTGTATGTAGATAAATCCATAAGGTCTAAGGTTTTTTTACACATAATGAAAAAAAATTGTGTGATGTGAATAATTCTTTTTAATTTTTGTGCAAAACAAAACAATTGTGTGACGATTTTCTAAAATCTGTTTATTTACATAACAGCTAGAGCTGAAGGGATGAGTGGAAAGGTTGTGCAACACTGACGGAGGGGGGAGGGGTGCAGGTAGGAATGTGGGGTTTGGGTCTTCAGCAGCCACTCAAGTGCTGATGTTTGTTGTATTGTGTTGTAGCCAGCACCATGAACCATGAGGAGTCTACGTCACACAGTGCAGCAGACGTACCTCAACTACCACCTAAACCTAGTGAGTACACATATCAGCTGATTAAGCCCTCAATCAGCTGTTGTAGTTATCAGTGTGGTATATTAGGTATAAACAAAGTGTTTCTAGATATCAATCAGCTATTTTGTATATAAATGAATCAATTGTTGTGAACAAAATAATTTTTTTTTTGTGTCAGAATATCTGTTTAGTAAATAGGTACTCGTTAATCCAGCATACTTAGGACATTGACAGTGCCGTGCCAGACTATTGAAAATATCGAACTACTGAACGGGTTTTGAAACAGCTGTCATTGCGAGATCAGCAAAAAATACCACTAATTAATTGTAGATTGTCAAAAGGAAGTTCTTTGCTGGCGGGCCATTATTGGTTTTTAATTGTGATTTCCCTTATTTTAGTAGTAATTTAAAATTATAAAAATAAAAAAATAAAATAAAACGTCTAAAACTCCTTTGAGTTCAAGTTACTTTACTTATACTTTATACTTTTTGATGAAATGGCGAGTCTGCATTTTGCGTGTAACGTCTGCAGATCGCTTCCGGTATTGCTACATGTGCTAATTTAGCCAAAAACAGCCTACAAATGTTTATAGAGCTTTAGATCAATGTCAGAATTGAAAGTGCCGGACGAACATATACCAAATTAGCAGATGTTTACTCTACTGTACTAGTTAATAATCTTACCTCAATAAAAGGGGAAATTTTATATGCATATGTATTCAGTTGCTATATGAGACTAGTGAGATGCTTTAAAGTAGAGTGCAAATGTAATTTAAAATTTCTGCTCAAATTATACAGAAACAAGTACAATATACATCAAAAGGATACCTTCAAAGAGCTAAATTTAAGGTGCTAAGCCATTAAAATCTTTTTTTATTCGCTGATTGTCCAGGAAAAGTTGTGAAACAACAATCATAGACTAGGCATTCAATAGTTTTAAACCTCATAACTGATCACTTTTCATTCCCCATTTAAATGTTCAATAACTACATCTACATCTTTCTACCCCAGTGCAGAAACAGTTTTGTCATATCCACTGAGGAAGGTTCTTTTCACCTACTTTTGTACCAGAATATAAATAGTCTATCCAGACTTCAATCTAATTTTTTAAAGAAAATTTGGTAGATTAGAAAACGTGATAGTTTCTGTTTTATTTCTTGGAAAGTTGAAAATATAATATTATTTTTTAAATAACGTAGGCTATATAAATTATTGTAATAAATATTACCAATCAGTTTTGTAAACGTTGCTTGGTTTTATTATCTATACAAGTTGTGTGATTAGGCCTACTAACTGGTTGTTTTACTATTGACCGGTTAAACTGGGTCTAATCATGTATTTACTAGTTAAATACATGGTTATGTTATATGATAATATTTATTATTAAGTGGTTGTATCTGTTTCAGTGAAAGAGCTGTGTAGAGTGATGTTCCCTTACGACGCAGTCAACGACGACGAGTTGACGTTGAAGGAAGGTGACATCATTACCATAATCAGCCGGGACGGTCAAGACAAGGGGTGGTGGCGGGGAGAACTCAATGGAAAAGTTGGTGTATTCCCAGACAACTTCATACAAGTCATCACTGCAGATGAGGTTAGTATAACTTCCAATTCATATATGAGAAAATAAAAACGTATAATAATTTTAGAAAAGTTTTATAGCTTAACTATAAGCCTTTCAACTTAAAGGCTTGCATTGCCAAAATAAACTATTACAATATTGGTCTTCGGAATTGACTGTTTTGTTGAACTGGCAAACATGCTGGCCGACTTTCCAGACATGTTACAATAATCTATCTTTGGGACAAGCCACAATTCAACATGAGTGAAAAGAGTGAGTAAAACGTGAGTATAACTAGAATAACGCAGTCATCTCTCAAGAACTAAAGCTAGATGGTCCTTTAAACTGATCATTAGGTGAGGAAAATCTGTATAAACTCCAATATGGTCCATTTTACTAAGGCTTAATTTATAGAAGTGATTGCACCGTTTGTACAAAAGATTTACTCATTTTACATTTGAGTAGGGATTTTTTTAGTTCCGGTAATTGACATCGACCAGTAGTATTGAAGGATCATCAAATTTAAATGTTTCGTTCCTTTGTACGGTACAACAAAAGGAAAATTTTGAAAGTTTAAAAAATTCTACTACTACTCAAATTGCCACCAACTATAGTTTTCAATCAAACAAATAACCTTAAAAGTATATGATGGTGGGAACTAAAATTCCAGATCCTCAAAGGAGTAAAAAGTTCTTCTAATGGCTTGTACCCTTCTGATGTACAACAAATGTAAAACTTGCGACTTTCATATTCCTACCATCAAATTTAACAGCTCAGTGACAAACAAACCCTACATAATCAATAACTACAACACATGTAATACCTATTTTCCTCAACTAATTTCCCCCAACTTGCAACTCCTCAAAATTAATTATTGAGGGGATGGAAACTTTCCCTCAAGTGAATTACCAAATCCAGAGAACCCCCCAACCGAAACCACATGTAAAAGTCCTATCCCAACACAGCAGGCTTTTGTAAATATAGAATACATCAGTAATCCGGCAGTTATAGGACTGTGATACTGCCGGATAATTGGAATTTTATCAATAAAAACACTTAAAATGCAATTAAAACACGTCTCTGAAGATCGCAAGGTCGGTAACCGCTATTGCCACGGTTGCGCAAGACGCAGATGACGTTTCCGTAATGGCGGGAGAGGATTATAACGTCTACACGGCCGTGGGAGATAATCATGATTTTTCCACGATCATGCATGACGATGATGACGTTTCCGTGACCGAGGGAGGCGATGATAACGTCTACTCGTCCGCGGGAGATGCTGGTGATTTTGCCACGATTGTGGAAGACCTCACACATCAAAAGACGCCGGATTACTGGAGTGCCGGAGTGGTACAGTGCCGGATTAGAGAGGGTCTACTGTACTATAATTCAGTCTTGACCCAGCAATTGATCTATCAGTGACCAAAAACATTAGACTAGACAGCACATTCTTCTTCCTTTTTTCACAACTAGAACTCCCTACAAGAACAAAGACCCTACTACTGAAAAGGAGCTAGTACAGTAGCTCAAAAATTTGGTGTTTATTTGTGCATTTTCTCATATTTTTGTAAGTACGCTAAGTCTGCCGTTGAAACTTTTTTTTAGTTGTTTGTTATTGTGTTCAATTATAACAAACTAATATACATATATATAGTTATACATTTCATTATTCATAACAAACTAACCTTAAACTACACTCAAAGAAAACCACTACGGTAAATGAAAACAATGTTTTCAATCAGTTGTTTTGTTGTCTAGTTATATAATTTTTAATAATTTTGCAATGTTAATTTTATAGTCAAAGCCAGCTCGACCCCCAGCAAAGACGAACATTGTAACAACCAACAGAGTGAAAGATTCCATCACTCGCCCCTCCACCACTGCACCACAGACCACATCCTCGCGTAAATCCATCGAACTGCCTCCTAAACCAGGTAGAGTATAAACGCTGCTACTCAGTGCTACATCATCTATTGATAGAAATCGAGATAACGTTGCATTTGTCATATTAAAATTGGACAGAGTAAAGATTTCAGTACAAATGCTATTTAAAAATAATTTTAGTTTAATCCTAGTGGGAGTAAATTGGATGTTTAAATGTTTAAGTAAATTTAAATCTATAATACCACTCTCACTGTTCACTTGGCAGTATAATCTGTACAAATAACAGATTACTATTATAAATGTAATAACCATTTGCCTCTGCTATAACCAGTAGGCCTACCCTTGAAAACTTAGAACATTTGTATTTCTTGCCATTGTAACACACGCTCTTAGAAATAACTACAAATAAATCCATTACACCTAGCTGTGGTCAGTAGTCCTTAAAAAAAATTTAAACTGTACCAAAGTAACTCCTCAGGATAGAAAACAGATAATCACTTACAATAATAAGCACAATTTTAAATAATAGGATAAACACACTTTTTTCATTGTGTTTTTTTTTTTTCAGATGAAAAAACAAGTCCTCCTGGTATTAGCAAGAAACCCCAGTTGCCCCCTCCACCACTCAAAAAGCCACAACGAAGCCCAAGCGGGGCGTCCAGCACCAAGACACTGGTAACAGAGACAAAGCCCACCAACACTGCCACCACCCCCACCAAGCCTCCGGACAGCCCCACCAACCCTGGTAAGTGTGTAGTGGTAGTTTGATCATAAAGCTATGTTAAGTGAAGCCCTAGCGGGGCCTCTGGTACCAAGACACTGGTAACAGAGATAGACAGTTATCTTCTTAATCTTTGCAATAACGTCTATGTTCAGACCGTGTTAATTAATAAATGATGTTTTCCATGTTCTGGCATGTCCCCATGCACACTTCAGTTCGGCTTATCTGAACTCATTTTTACCATTAGCCACAGAAGATATAACAACAGAGGATAAGTACAGTTGAACCCCTCATATCCAACCTCGGAATAACCGTCATTTTTGGATATGGGGTGTTCTACTGTAATAAGCATATCATAGTCTATTTCATTGTCTGATGCTGACCTAAAAGGCATCCAACATGCCTCCAGTTGCCATAAATACATTACAAAACCTTTACCAATGTTTTGAGCACAATCAGTTTCCAAAAATTAAAGCTCGCTAATCTGTGTACTTTTCAACAGTGAGCATGGCAAGAATACCACTGACACCATTAACGTTCTCTCTGAAGCAAGCCTCAACCTCGGACGATACAGACGGAGGTTGCCTTAGTCGCAGCTCAGGGTCGTTCACTCCCTCGCAGGTGGCAGAACCTGAGCCTGATGTGGACCTGGACTGTGTCGGTCGCACGGCCATGCTGACACATCCCACCGCCAGTCGCGTGCGGGCACCTCGGCGCAGACCTCCCTCTGGCATACCTGTCAAAGAGGTCAGTATGTCAGTAAGCTATAAAATTGATTTTTACCAAAGTGTAACATTAAATACGTGCGTTCAAATCTGAAGGTTTCTGGGCCCTACTGTTTGTTCAACGTACCTAAAATCAGGGACGGATGGGATTGAACTTCTAGATCGGTTTAGATAGTATTATTTCTCTCCTGAGTTTTGAGATAGTAAGAATTTTGCTTCCTATGCAACAATTGGACTTTTCAGTAAAGAGTTGAGTAAAAATGCTTGCGAATGATAGTAGTGACAAACAAAATTAATGTTCACTTTTTATTGCACTACTATATCACAATGACTAATCCGTGACCCCAGTACCGGTATGCTTCTATTGTTATTATCTCCTAGAATCTCAGGGTCTCATCATCGTCACCCACCATACCAATGAAATCGTTTGTGGAAGTCTTCGGTTGATAACTTGTGGACGTTTCAGTGAATTTAATTTTTATTTTTCTGCATAAAGATTTTACACCACTACACGGTTTAGTTCTTAGGCAGTAGAGTATATTTGATTGGGCAGCCTATATAAGAAATTTAACATCTTAGAACACATGTAGGCACCAGACTACATGTTGCCACAATATTTGTATTATCAGTATATAAGTTAGCTTAACACCTACTTGCAACTTGCAAAACAACAAGTAACAAAATATTTCGTTGCAGAGTGGGGAGTCTACAGGGCTAATGAATGGTAATGCAGAGCCCCACTTGAACTTGGTAGACGATAAAACCAGCAACAAGGCCCCGTGGGTAGAGGAGCTGAAGATGAACCAAGCGAAGAAAAACTCAGCCCAAGGTAAGATTAGGCTGCTACTGTATGTAATCATGGAGTGGACAAAACTCAATGTAAACAGGGCCGTACCCAGTTTTGGCAGGCCTAGTAAATTTATTTATTTATTTATTACTTGGTACAGCACATATACAATGGGTTTATAATACAAAACTGCATAAGCCTTAAAAAAAGGCTTGTCCGCAGCGTTTCTTATAATACTAATTGCCTTTTCCATCTTTATCTTGATCTTGAGTCAGTGTGAACTATTAACTGTACAAAAACTTTAGAAAAAATAAATAAAATTCAAAAATAAGAACAAGTGTAAATGCAAAGAATATTCTTAAAATTATTTAACATGAATATATACTTTCAGATTACAAACATTCAACAAACAAATAAATATCTAACAAGGAATAATAACAGCTGAAACGAACTTTATAACATACAATAAAACAGGAACTATATTTTTAACAGTTGATAAAAGAGAGATATATATATATATATAATATGTAAAGTTCTGTAAAGAATAACAGCAACTGAAAAACAACAAAAGACACAACTTGTATTATAGGTACTATGATTTAACAATAACAAGAGTTCTCTAAAAACGTTAACTACTCGGTCATATACCATTTTTTTAGTTTTACCTTCAATAATTTATATGTTTTTATTTCTTTCATACATTGTGACAAACTATTAAACAATGTAGGAACCAAATAGTTTCTTGTACGCTTTGTTTATTTATTATTAATAGTAGGAACAATGATAAATTCTTTCCTAGAGTTGTATCTGTGCACATTTTTTACTTTGAACCTGTTTGAAAAATAATAATCTATTATTAACAAATAAGTGAACAGCTTTTCCACTGGTAAAACCCCTGTTAACTTTGATTTATCCTTTTGACAAATTAAATTTATCCAAGCTATTTGCAATCAATATTTTTTTAAGTAAGATTATTAGAGTTAATGATTTTTCTGTACATATGATCTACTAAAATAAACCACAACCTATAATATTTCAAAATAAACTACAACAGTTATATTGTAGATAAAATATAAATTTTAGCTGGCATGATTTATTTTTGATTCTATTCCTTTTCAATTTTGAAACAATACTGTAAATTATTTTCTTGTCATGCACGTTCTGCAATGTATAGACTCTTATCTGTATTTTATCTGACTTTTCTGCTTCCTTACCACAATAAAGTTTTCCTTCTGATAATAAATTAGCTAACCAAAGTACAATGATTGTCTCTTCACTGTTTTAAAGAGCTAGGTTATGTGTTTGAGTTATTGAAACTGTTTTAAGTTGCACATAGTAAAGAAAGCAGTTTGCTATGACTCTGTATTATAAAGGTAGGGCAGATGTGTGATGATTTTATAGCATAGGTTGGTTTTTGCAATGGAAATATTGTACTGTATTGTCAAATTCCATACTTTACTAGCTGATATAAATGTAATGTTACCCTTACAAATGCTATTTTAAAGTGCATGTCATGTAAGAATATTTTAAATTTATGTTCGTCAGATTTTAGAAACTTGACACATAATGCAAATTGTTGTCTATTAGATTTTTATTATTTAAAAATTTAAATAATTATGACCAAAATACCTATGGTTAAGTATTAAAAATCTTAAATACCCCTGCATTGACATCATAAATACCCAGTTTTTTACAGGTATTCTTCACGGGTTATTTTTTTAGTTTATATCACCATATTTCACTGACTATAACCTCTAAACAACAAAAGACCATTATTCGTCATTTTACATAATATCACTTGATTATATATTCCTTTTGTCATGAAAAATCCCATGAACTATGCAAAACACTGCTTGTGTTTACACTTTTTACCCAGCCCACATCACTACTAGGTGTGTATCATTTTAGCAAATTGCAGAAAAACCACTAACCGTAAAAGTTTTCTTGTTCTTGACCTACCTTTGTGTAATATATTCTCTAAGTCAGATCACTTGCTATTGCGTTCACTATGCATAAGCTGTTGTGTTGTAGGTCGTACTCGTGTGATGATCAGTGGGACAAGTGAGTCAGTGAGTCCTGAGCCACAGAAGGTGTCCCCGGTGACACTGCGGGGCCAGACAGCGGGGCAGACAGGAAGCAGACCACAGAGTATGTTTGGTGGACGCTCCTTCAGTCTCAGCCCCTCTCCTTCTTCTCCAGACACCATCACAGTGTCCAACAAGCAGTGGAGTGAGCTAAATGAAAAGGTTTGACAAATCAGAAATGATTTTTTGAAATTAGTTGAAAAATACTTGCATGAAAACATCTATTTATAAAAGATTCATTTATAAAATACTAGCTGTACCCGCGGGCTTCGCCCCGTTTAACTTCATAAGTATTCGCATGGCTCATTCGCGTCCTGGTTAAAGTTCGTTCGCTACGCTCACTCACCTTTAGGTTGGAGCTCGTTCGCTGCGCTCACTTGCCTTCAGGTTAGCTCGTTCGCTACGCTAACTCGCCTCCAGGTTGAAGTTCGTTCGCTACGCTCACTCACCTTTTGGTTAGAAATTAGCTGTTGTCATATATTTAAAAAAATTAATAGTGCTGCACCCTGTTGGTAATCCTTTTAACTTTTATGCTATTGAACATCATAGAACAGAACCAACTTGTTTAATTGAAACAGCTGTTAAGATTCATTAATTCCTTTTAAATATGATAAATCATAAGATTAACATGGGGAACTACAGAGCCACTGGGGCGGAGCCCGAAAGGGTTTTTTGAGATAAGAATATGTTTTAATGTTAATCGGGAATGTGAGCTATCATCATGCCAAATTTCAGCCCAATCCGTCCAGTAGTTTATGCGTGATTGAGCAACACACACACAAACACACACACAAACATACACACAAACATACACACAAACTCACAAACTTTCAGATTTATAATATTAGTAAGATATATTTTTACCATGTCACAGAATTACTAGACAAATGGGTTAACAGTTAAGGAAAGGCCAATTGGCTGATAAGGATTGTTATGTACAAGGATAGGGATCAGCTAGCATACCTGGTAGACAGAGTCCAGATTTAATCAACCTACCATGTATATATATGAGTGTGTGTGTGTACATAGATGTACATAGCAACAGAAATTTTCATTTCATTTTAAACAACAGTTGGCAACACTGTTGTGGAACTTTTGAATTTCAACTTAAACTGCCAGTCTTCTTTCTGGGACGAAATATTCAGTTTTTCTGTGTTTTGTTATGAGTTTTATGTGTGTACCAAGGCTAAATCTGGACTCTGTCAACCAGGTAAGCTAGCTGATCCCTATCCTTGAACATAACAATCCTTACTAGACAAATTGCATTTTTAAGTATTAAAATTTGTTTATATAAATTTATGCTTGTATATAAAACTTTTTGAGGACTTTAAGTTTTATACAACAGTACATGGCCGCTATACTTTAAAGGACATATAAATAATGCAGCAATGAAAAATATTTGTTTGGAATGCCTAGATCCTGATTGTCTAATGTATAATATTAGGTTTTCTTTTAGTCTCTCTTTGCTTAAAACATCATAGGCTACTCTAGCAGTACAGTACCTCACCTCACCTATTAGGCCACTCAAACCTCAAACCTTTTTTGGCCTCGCCAACAATGCCTCGCCATCTCTCTCTGTTTTGCGTCCATTGAGCCTCTGCCCCCAATCTTCTCCAGTCCTTTTCCACTTGGTCCTTCCAGCGAATTCCCTGTTAAAAACACCTTAACAATATTAAACACCTGTTAAAAATGTTTTTGTGGTATTTTGTACAATAATAACACTTTGACGTTCTAAAAAAAAATATATATTCCAGGTTCAAAGGTTAGAGTCTAAACTAGAGGCTCAACAAGAGGCGTTTATCAAAGCCATCAAAGAGCTGTCTGCCAAACTTTCAGAAGAATCTGAGAAGAGATCAGCCATGCAAGCAGAGATAGAGAAATTAACCACATTTATAACCCAAGTTTGAGACGACCAACTTGTAGGTGAATATATACATGTCACATTCCGTAAAGGTTGTAAAATTTGTATTCTACTACAGTGGTTTTTTAGTGAAAACTCATAAAGCTGTAAACATTTTTCCACGTCAATTGGAGTTTTTACTTTTCTTTTTGCTTTAAATGTGGTAAAAATTTACTTTAAAGTTTCTTTAACATGTTTGCTGTGGTGGAATGTAAGTACTTTGAAAAAACATGAAGCTTTTTCTTTATTTAGATAGATTATCAACATTTTTTTTACATCACCAAAACCAACAATAGTTATTTGTGTATCTAGTGGGCGAAGTGGCACTTTGCTACACACGCGAGATATGTTTACCCACGAGCCATAGGCGAGTGTGGAAAGTTTCTCGAGTGCAGCAAGGCAGTTTGCACTTTATTTTTCCCACAGTTACTATAAATCATATAAATAATTATTATTTATTAACTGAATATGCTATAAACCTTAGCAGTTGTTTGACTTTGTCAATAATTTGTGAAAATTCTAAGGACAATAAACACATTTAATTTCATTTCATTTCAAAAGAAGAGAAAAAGCGGGGTAATAGATTTTTAACCGAAAAATGCTTGTTCATTTTCATGATGGGCTCGTTCGCATCGCTCAATCACGTCCTGGTTGAAGTTTGTTTGCTACGCTCACTCACCTTTTGTTTGGAGCTCGTTGGCTGCTCTCACTCGCCTTTAGGTTTAGCTTGTTCGCCTCCAGGTTGAAGTGAATGAGCTAATATAAAGGCAATTTTTTTTTTTTGAATTTTTAAAATCAAATTACTAAATAACGTTTGGATGGATTATACATTTCCTTATATAAAAACCTTCCTCTAGCACTAAGAAACACGACCAAAAAAAAAAAAATCTTCCAATTCGGTGCACTCAATCACGAGTTATGGAATACCATTAAAAAAAGGGATTAATTTTTATTTATATAGATAGAAGAGAGAACATTTTTGCGTACCAAACCAATTGAAGTTAGTATCTTTGTTTACTCAGTTACATAATAATACATGACCTATGACCTTCCTTCTAATATGACAGCTGAAAGACTGCCATGAGTTTATTAATATACATGAGGTAAATAATTAACCAAGCAAACATGTTAAATATTGAGAAAATCATTTGCCAATAAAGTTGTGTAAGATTTAGACGATAATTTGGGTTTTTCATTCCTAAGCTGTTATATTCAATTCATTAAAAGAGTTAAAACCAACAGCTTTTATTTATCAAGGATGTGAATGAGTTTTACTGTCTCACTTTTGATGACCAAAACAGCACAAATAAGTCATGTGAAGTTTTTACTGAGGAAATCCACTGCAGTGTAACAAATTATTTGTAATTTTTTAAGTAAAATTTTATATTGAAATAAATTTTGTAACACATCATTCCAATTTATGTATTAGAATTTGATAAAGCTATTGAAATGTACATAATACCTTCTGTATCCAATAGTCAATGATAATACACAATTAATTACATACTATCTATACCGATACTGTCATGAATATTTTTTAAGTTAGCCTGTGTATTGTTATACAGATAAATAATATGTTTTGAAGAGTTTGATTTCTTTTGTAGCTTTTCTGTTTACATTCCAATTGAAAAGAGTGATAAAGGTGTGTTAAAATTGCCAGTGAGTATCGAATAAATAAGTTTTGCGGCTTTTGAGCTTAAAAATTTTAACTAGTCAATATTTTGTTGAGCTTTTATTTTCTATAGTTTACTTGTACTTATCTAGTATTCTAATTCAGTGAAATTGTAGTTTTAAAAACTGTATCAATTAATGTTTTGTTGAGTTCAAATAATAACCTATCTTGCACTGAATAATTTATGTTGATTGTCACCTAGGTGTCGTCCTCATCTCAATTGATAGTGACAATATCAAATAGGTGTCCATGCAGGGGTCTTAAATAAGGTTAGCATTTTTTAAATTACATTCCATATAAAGCTAAAGTAGCACTAAGTCCTTTTAACATGTTTACTGCTCCAAAGCCCCAACATGGCGACCCTAACTAAGAAACAAACTACAAACAAACAAACAAGGCAAGATCGAGGCTCACATTAAAGGGTGCATAAGGGCGACTGCAACCAGAGCTGTACACCAGGGACGCTAGTGGTGGGGGAAAACTGATGCAACTGAAATTAAGTATAGGACCGGTACAACAGGCTGACATAAGTTGATCCCCAATAAACACAGAGCTCACGGTAGAACAATATTTACATAGTTATGCCGAAACTCCAACCGGAGTCGTCAGCAGCGAGCGTGTTAAAGTAAAAACCATAACCACTCTATTTTTGGGCAAAACATTTTTTTAAATCCCAGATACTTGGTTGAGTTTGTTTTAAACGTGGTTGTGAGTATACCCCTAAAAAACTTCTCAAAGTAGATACTAATTAAAAAATCAAAACTTATACAGATTGAAATTGTGTAAACATAATTATTTCTCTCACCCACCACTAAAAGAATATTCATCTAATCTCGAATAACATCTTTAGGATTATAACAGTTATAAATCAATATTATGATCAAATTATGAAGTTTGTTTGAAAAAAGTCACATAGAGAAAAAATTGCTTCTTGAAACCAACTTAAAATACTTTGTGTTAATTTTTGCATAAAGAATTTGATCTCAACGCTTATGTACAGTATGTTTAACAATCCCTACGTAAACTTTTTGCCCTAATTTGACTGTATTACCATTTCACCAACTGTAAGCTGACTTCGAAATAATGGACACTTTTAATAAACTTAATAATCTCTTATGGGTTTTATTGTAGCAAGCATGCATAAGTGTTATGTGGCTCATGCCACAGCAGGTATTCATGCCATGCCTTGGTTCACAAAGACTTGCTAATACAACTAGACTTAAACTGAGATTTTCCAACTCATAGACCCATAATGAGTTAATTTTTAAACGGTTAAACGGAAGCAAGTGGTTAGGTCTTCTTAGAAACTAAGCAGAGTTCAAACTGTAACAACTTTGAGAAGTTTTAAGTATTTTTCAAAGTAAAAATATTAATATCCTAGCCACTTATGTATGGGAGACACCGAACAAATATTTCTAACTTGACAATAGGGTTTTTTTTAGAATCGTAAAACTGAATACAATAAATAAATCAATGATTGAGAGAGTTGACTTTTGCACAAATAACTCATTAGGGGTTTTAATAATAATTAAGGTTGTTTTTTTATTTTAATCATTTGCTTTCAGAATAAGATTTTGTTTCGTTTCAGTGCCAAGTTGTTTAATTTTCCTTTTTTGTGTTCAAAAAAATAATTGTAAGAACAATTTGATCACATTTAATTTAGAGCGTAGTATTTAGAAAATAAACAACTCATTTGCATTGTGTGTCTAATATTAATCAAATACAACGCCACTGTAGTATATTTGTAATTCAATTGTAAATATTTATACAATACTAAACGTAAATGTATTTTTGGTTTAACGATTATTGTACTTATCTTTTTTTAACAAATTATTTTACCATTGTCATCAATGTTGCCATAATGTAAAGTAGCTATATTTATTTGGATTGTATAATATATCTATCTAAGGATATGGTTTTAATGTTATTTATTTTAGTATCATTTTATAATTCTTGATAGTGTAGAACCTGTATTTTTTTATAAAATGTATTTTACATTCCTCAGACTTTTTGTACATTTAGGACTGAGAGTGTTTGGTTCTAAGACATTCTTTGTCTTTTTAGACAATTTATGACAGATTTGTAACTGATTTAGGTGACACGGACATTTTTAAAATTGCTGGAATCAATTGACTTTATCTTTTATATCCATAAAACAAATTTTTTCAGCATTTTTTTACATCAAAATAAATAAATTAATAATTTAATTTTTCATTCAAGAACATTCCATGTCCAAAGCTTTTAATTTGTATTTGTATGTCTTCAAACATTAGAATGTGAATAATTTTGGTTCAACAGTTAATATATATTAATAATTAATTATAGAAGAAACATTCCTTATAACAGTTATGTCCAGTGGAAGTAGGTACCAGTATCTTTATAGTATGTAATGTACCATATTATAAAGATTCTTGATATCTCTCTGGAAAATATAATGATATCGATCAATATACATAAACCGTTGTTTTTATTAATACATCAGTGAAATACTTGAACAGAAATGCACTGAAAATACCTTGTACATCAAAAATCACATTATATGACCCAACTTATTTGGTTTTTTTTGGGATTTTTATATTGACAAAATTATTAACTACTTCAAATAAAAATTTGGCTATTTATAACCAGATATTAATTAACCCTGGAAAGAAATGTTTTGTACTCGATGTTTTTTTTTCATGAATATTATTCAAAAACAAATATTAATTAAGGTAGGCTAATTATTTTTTTTAACTTGGATTGTAAATACTAATGTAACGCAAAATCAATTTTGTCTCATTATTTTAAACATTTACAACAATTCCTTAAAGATTTATATATTGTGGAATGGACTTGCAATATTTTCTTATGCTTAAGCCATTCAAATTTCTCCATATATTTCACCTTTAGCAGTGTAGGATCACCTAATTTAAAACATGGTGCTAATTTTGTTCCATACATTTACATAATATACTGCATCACTTGATTGTATTTAATATGCGATAGTTCCATAATTTAAAGTAATGTAGTATTTAAAGCTAAATTAAACTGTGTGTTTCTTAAGCTGAAAGTACTTTTTCCATTTTATGGTGCTGTTGGTAATTTTAACAAGAGTTGTGTCTTGTTAAGTTGAAGTACATTGTATGGAAATATTTATGCCTTAGATAACTTTTACCTAATAAACCATTATTTTTCTTGCCAGTAAACTTATGTTAAATACTCCTTAAGTCAAAATGAAAATGTGATTGATGTGAACAAGTTTGGTTTTTTTCTAAATCAAGTCAGCAAAAAGATCATACTCCAAAAAAGGCTGTGGAGTTTCAATTTTGTATTAAGAAAATTGAAATATCATCCATTCAAAGGCTGAAAAACCTTTAAATCATTAACTGTTTTTGTTGCATTTAATATTTTAAGGAAAATATTTCATTTGGAACGCTTTTAAAACTAAAGCATTTTAAGGGTATGTGCAATCAAATTGCCAAATCGATTTAAATGTCAAACTGTAAGCTCAATTTAATAGTTTAAAAATAATTCTCTTAGTATATTTATTTTGTTATACGTAACATCTAATATATAAGAAAACCATTATTGGTTATGGAAATTGCATGTGAAAATCAACTGAAATTCCCACTAGGTTATTCTACTAGTGTCCGTCCCTGAGGACCGGCTAGATATGAAACAACTTGTGTAGAATGTGGTTGTGCTTACGTGTGGGGCCTTAGAATGCTATTCTACATTTTAATTATATGTTTACTTCTAAAGGGTTTGAAATCAGTATTAAAACTGTTAAAGAAAAGTAAATAAAATGTTATGTTTTGTATCTAATGTGTTTAAATTTGTCCTTTGTGCACTTTCAGTTCTGGTCTTACAACTAAAGTGGAGATTTCTGTAATGATGGTCGATGGGATACATCTTGATGGTTCAAACAGACCCCAAAGTTGATCTCAAAACTTGTAATAACTTATGGAAAATTATTCCTCAAAATGATGAGCTAAGATTCCCCCCTTTCAAAAGTGTGTTCAAGTTAAAAATTAAAACGTGTGACATGCATAATTTAATTTAGTATATGAATATAGTTAAATACCCCCGCCGCAGCAAACCTGCAGACTAAGCGAATTTCAACTTGTCTGATTGCATTTTTACTCAAATACTTCCATAAATAAGACATATGTATTCCCTATTTAAATAACATTAGATTTAACGAATGCTTAGGTTTGCTGCTACGGGGAAAGTAAAAAGTTTTTTTTGACCATACGTCAATAGTATAGGATGAAATAAATAAATTTGCCAAATTTTATCAATATATATCCATAAACAAGTAAACTAGGCCTACAACAATTTTCATTTTCTCCATAAGAATAACATGGGAATTTTAAATTACACTATTTTTGAATTTTCTGCGTGACCCTTAGGCATACAACAGCGCTTCAATATACTAAATTATTTCTTTTTTTAAGCTCTAAAAGACTGTTTAAAAAGAAATTGCAAAATTTTTTGTTTTTAGGATCAGAAATGGGAAAACCCCATTTTCACCCCATAAACCCCAGTCCCCATGGTCCGATTATGCTGGATCGCGAACTTGTTCGAATAAACGTAGGATTACACGTTTGTACCAAATTTCATCACAATGCTCGAGGATCATTTTTGCTCGAGTTATCGCGCTAACGGACACACACATATATATATGAATTTGAACGGATGGTGTTTTTGGCCTCTAGGGACCTCAAAAATGAAAAATGAAATCGGTCCCGGGTCCAGGTCTTACCATGAGTACTACGGTAATAGCTTATTCCCTATATGGGAAATTCGCTAAAAACTCAATTTAAATAAATAATGGCAGATTCTATTAGCAACTTTTAAAATAAATAGTACCCAGATTCAAGAACTTAAATTGTATCAATGTTTTTTTTCACCTTGTATGATGCTGTATATACTCAATGGGCATTTCACCAACTTGTATGTCATCCTCAGGGGGTCTCCTTATGCTACTACACTAATACCATTTCTATACAGGGTGATAATAAAGTCCGAAGACAGTTAAATATTTTAAATAATATAGATAGAGCTACAATACTTGGTACAAAGTTACAGAGCATAAAACTTCAATTTAACACATATTCAGTGATCCAATAACTCTTCAGGGGGATGGCCCACAAGGAGTCGGAAGAAAATCTTAAATGGAAGCATAAGTCAATATGCACATTAAATAAAAGGTCTTTTTTAGTAGAATACAATCCCGCAAACCGCACTTCAAAAGTTCGATCCTGCGCAAAATGGCAGCTGTTCAAAGATTTCTTGAATCTGCCATTTTAAATCTTTGAACGACTGTCATTTTTTACTCAGGCGTTCTTTTGAGCTTGAATTTACGGCATTGTAATCTACTAGTGAAGACCTTTAATTTGATGTGCATATTGACCTATGCTCATGTTAACAATTTTCTTCCGATTCCTAGGGCTATGCCCCCTGAGGAGTGAGCGGATAATAGCAATACAAATTAAATGAATCTTTGAACAACTGTCATTCTTGGCTCGGTTGTCCGCTTGAGTTCAAATTTGCGGCATTATATTCTGCTAGTAAAAACCTTTAATTTGATGTACATTTCAACCTATGCTTCTATTTCTTCTGACTCCTTTGACGTCCCCATGATATGACAGAAAATTTATATTTCCTAAAAAAAGTAGATTTTTAGGTGTGGTGTTGATGTACCAAATCTTATAGATATATTTGTTGTCGTTTAGGAAATATTTAACTGTCTTCGGACTTTATTACCTCCCTGTATATTTACCCTCGTCATCGTCACTTGTTCATAGCGACCAGGTCAATTGAGTAATGTGTCAACGGAGAACGGACACACAACAGAGTCATCTTGGCGGGATGTCTTTAGTCCTCTGTTTCATTTATTGACTGGGGCTTTTGGAATTTGGAGCGTTTGCCTGCTAAGGGTAGGGCCCTGGATTTATGGTCGGGCGGATGTTTTGATCTTATGGTTTTGTCAGTTTGTTGCTTGTTTTCCAGTTTTTTGTATATTAACGACGCCACTAAGACTGAACGTCTGATGATGGCATGAAGATGCTGAAACGGCCGTAACAATGTTACAACTACTATGAGCTGATTGACGAAGGTAACTCTATTTATTGACTAGCTGTACCCGCGGGCTTTGCCCCGTTTAACTTCATAAGTATTCGCATGGCTCATTCACGTCCTGGTTGAAGTTCGTTCGCTACGCTAACTCGCCTCCAGGCTGAAGTTTGTTCGCTACGCTCACTCACACACACACAAACTCACAAACTTTCAGATTTATAATATTAGTAAGATAAGATTTAGTCACAAGATCAGCTCAGGGGCTAAAAAATATGGATTTTAATTAAATATTGTCTTTTAACAGCTGGTTCAACTAAACAAGTTGATTCTGTGATGTTCAATAGCATTAAAGGCGTTAATAAGTTTACCAACAGGGTGCAACACTATTATTTTAGCGAATTTCCCATATGGGGAATAAGCTATTACCGTAGGTCTCATGGTAAGACCTAGACCCGGGACCGATTTACTTTTTCGTTTTGAGGTCCCCAGAGGCCAAAAACACCATCCATTCAAATTCATATATATATATATATATTTATATATATATTTATATATATATATTTATATATATATATTTATATATATATATATATTTATTTATATATGTGTCCGTTAGCGCGATAACTCGAGCAAAATTGATCCGATTTTGATGAAATTTGGTACAAACGTGTAAACCTACATTTATTCAAACGAGTTCGCGAACCAGCATAATCGGATCAGGGGTTTATGGGGGGTTTTATGGGGTAAAAATGGGTTTTTCTCATTTTTGACCCTAAAAACTTTAAATTTCAAAATTTCTCTCTAGACCATTTTGAAGAGCTTAAAAAAACAAATAATTTAGTATATTGAAGTGTTTTTGAATGTTCATTGACTACGGAGAAAATTAAAAAAATTGTAAATTTAAAATTCCCATGTTATTCTTATGGAGAACAAATAAACTGTTTTAGTTTGCTTGTTTATGGATATATTTTAATCAAATTTGGCAATTTGGTTTATTTCATACTAAGCTATCAATATTTCAATTAAAAAAACACACCTCAACATCTTCCCCGTAGCAGCAAACCTAACTACTCACTAAAATTAATGTTATTTAAATAGGAAATAAATCTGAAAATTTATAGGGAATATTTTAGAAGAAATCAAGCCGGGTAAATGGAAATTCGCTTAGTATGCAGGTTTGCTGCGACAGGGGTATTTTACATTTTATGACAAAAGCTTGCAACCAAAAGGTGAATGAGCGTAGCGAACGAACTTCATTCTGGAGGCGAGTTAGCGTAGCGAACGAGCTAACCTGAAGGCAAGTGAGCGCAGCGATCGAGCTCCAACCTAAAGGTGAGTAAGTATTATAATATGTAATCTTTGGTATTATTAATACTAATGAAGTTAAATGGGGCAAAGCCCGCGGGTACAGCTAGTTGACTATACATGTATACCTGTATACAAACGAGGACGCATTTACTCAAGTTTTACTCTATGGCAGCGTCACTCAGCTGGTGGGCGATATAAAAATGAAAACAAGTCTGACAAGTGACAATGAACGACCAAGAGCAGACAGAAAACAGAAAGCCGTTCGGTCGTTCAGCCGCTTCCCTGCTTAACTACTATTAAGGTTAATTGACCTCAAGTGTTTTATGCATGACTTATCTCACTAACTGTGAATATTACGGTTTAATTGTTTTTCCGGTGTTAACAAGAAATTTTACTTGTTCGATTAAAAGATTGATCAAATAAATGTAAATCAATGGCGCTGGGTATAGAAAAATATAAAGACGCCCTCATAGCCGCTTGGAAGGATGTTTTGGATGACAAAACCAACACCAACTGGTAAGAGTATTCCAATTAGATTATTTTAGAATGTGTTTATAGGAATAAATTGATATCAGATGGTAATTTTAAAATAAAAACTCAATATAGGCCTAACTACGCTCAAGTGCTTGACTCATACCTAAGACTACTGAGCTTTATCAAAAGTTAAATTTTTAATCTAGCTTTGAAACTCTAGCCAAGCCTATAAGCTTTAAATCTCTGATTTTTACCAAGCATACTAAAATACAATGTATATTAAAAATGAATTAGGCCTACATCCTCTTTACCTTCATCTTTCATTTAGCTTTTTCCTCATTAAGATAAGTAAGTTATGCCTAACTTAACTTTCTGAGCGGCATGTGTAAGGACAAATTAAATGAATAAGTTAGTCACGTTCCTATGTTTTCTAACAGTTTTTAGTCTGTCTTTTTTGGCATATTAGCAAAATTTTAAGACACGTCCCCTTCTGGTACAGAAATTATTAGCCTATTTAAATAAAAGCTAAAAGCTCCTTTTTTTAAAGGAACGGTCTAAATTCTGGTTTTTTAGTAGCCTAGATTTAATGTTAAACATTTTTTAACAGGATCTAAGTGAACCTAATTATTTAATGATTGATGTGTTACTCCATTCACATTAGACATAGGCCTAGTAAATGTTTAAGTTAGGTAATTAAAATGAGCCTACACACACTGTATTATTTTAATACTCATTATATTTTGTATGTAATTTATTTCTGTTCATATTGCAGGGCTCTCTTCAGCTATGAAGGACAAACAAATGATTTAAAGGTTGTGGGTAAGGGAGGTAAGACAAATCTTTTCAAACAGCTTTGTTAAGTTAATTTGAGCCATTCCTTTATCACATAATTAAAAGCAACATCAGCAAAACAACTGAGTCTGAAGAAGGCTGCACATTACCTTACGCCCTACATTCAATTGATTTAAAATATTGATTAATACTGTCGATATATTGATTACTAGCAGAGTACCTGTCCTTCGTACGGGGTTTGCATAAAAGTATAAAATGCTTATTGCAGTTATACTCAAGCTTTGCGTTTGCAATGGGGGAGAACACAGTTTGATAAAATTTGCTTCTTTTAATTTACAGCTAATTGTATTACACATCTAACCATAGCTATAATGTTCTACCAATTCACCTAAACAATAGAGAAAAATAAATTATCAAAAACTCGCAAAATATCACAAATTAGTCATGAAATTAAAAATAGGGTCAACCGGGGCTAATATGAACACACCAAAATATTGGGGCTAATATGAACAATGACTTAAAAAGTCATTTATCTGGGATTTTTAATCATGAAAAAAATATAATTAGAAAGGAAATTTATTGTATTTTTTGTGTCCATAATGAGAAAACTTCAAATTTGACTTTTAGGTACTTTAAAAAAATACTTTGTTAAAACACTTTTTTTCCGCCCAAAAAACTTTTCCGCGCAAAGTGAAAACTTTTGTTATAACAATTTTTACATTGGTTGTAGGAATAATCTTAAGCCTGAATTTTGTTAAATAAGAATTGGGGATTATTTTTCCTTTCCCAAAGTTAAAATATATTAATAACAGCCAAAGTTATAAGCTTTCAAAGTTGGGGGGCTAATGTGAACAGTGGATGGGGGCTATTGTGAACAGTACCACCTTCCGCTATGTCGCTACAGTGTTAAAAACACTGGCTGACGGGGAGATCGAAGTGATAAGATTTCAATCCTATGATGAGGAAAAAAATCATTCCTGGAAAAAGAAGATGATATAGCCTATTTATTGTTTCTACCACTGACATTTTGGGGAAACTTCCAGCCCCTAATGTATGTGGAACCAGTGATAGACATAAGTATGTCTCCGACAAAATTGTCGAAGTTTTTGAGGCGTAAGTTCCTCAATAAACTTCTTTGAAGGCCTTACAGTGATAAAACAGTTTTAATTTTACAAAGACAACAGTTAAGGTGTTGAATAGGCCTAGCCCACATTTTTATATTTACCTAATAGGCCTGAAAGTGCAATAAACTGTCATTTGCCTAAACGAACAATTTGCATTGTCTTAAATTAGGCTATTGTTTTTTTAAGTGCTTTAAACAATTTGTATGTGGAAGAAATTTTTAATAAATACTCAGGTATGTTGACAGATAATTTTTTTCTTGTTTATATCTTATTATTAGCCCTGTATAATATTTATAAATGGTTTAAAAAAAAGGGTTACCGTAGGGCGACCCGCGGCTCTCCAAAGATACCTTCATATCTCAAAAACTATTTAAGATAAAATATTGAGACTTATTGCAACTGGTAGACTAGACCCTAGGCTTGTTCACAACAGCCCCCACATATGCCTAGTGTTGTAAATAACAAAGTTATTAAGAGTGTTCACATTAGCCCCATGGGCTGTTCACATTAGCCCCTTTTAGCGGGGCTAATGTGAACAGTGTTTTTAATTTTTTTTTTTATAATGGTTACATTTATGGTTTTTGTTAGTAAATAAATAGATACAGCTAAAATAGCTGTACAAACTACTATTTTTTCTTTTCTTCTGTCATTTACCATTTTTGAGTTAATGTCAAAAGTTTACTTTTTTTGTTCATATTAGCCCCGGTTGACCCTATAAACTTAACTGTAAACAATCCTACTTTGACAGTTCTCATTGTGTATCACAGTTTTTTGTCGCTGCTTAGTTCAAATTAGCTGTTTTCATAAATGCAAAAAAACAGTGCTGCACTCTATTGGTACTGTAAATCCAACGCTTTTCGTGTCATAGTAGGATCAACTTTTTTAGTTGAAACTGCTGACTAAATTCTTTAATTCCCTTTAAATATGAATACTCATAAGGTTAACATGGGGAACTACAGAGCCACTGGGGCGGAGCCCAAAAGGATTTTTGAGATAAGAATATGCCTATATGTTAATCGGGGATGTGAGCTATCATCATGCCAAATTTCAGCTCAATAGGCCTACGTTCAGTAGTTAATGCGTGATTGAACTTCAAACAAACAAACAAACACACAAACTTTCACATTTATAATATTAGTAAGATTTCATTTGATTGTAAATATACAATCCATAACTTATTCCTTCTTTCATGGTGAGGTGGCCTCTAGATCACTAAATTTAAGCTAAATGGTTTAAGTTACCTGGCTTTGTCAAGTGATCCTGCTTTGTTATTACACTACTATAGTTTTGGACTTGAAAATAAGTCCATCTTCAGGTTAACAAAAACGTCAATAGGTCATCTAACCAATTTGGTTAGATTCGTCGTTACACTTAAAACACATACACGAACACGAAAAACACAAAAAACGAATATAATAGCCTACAGTAAAAAACTGGCCAGTATAATTAATCACGGGGGACACGTGTGGCGACGCCGGAAGATGAGTCATGACTCATCATATTATTTTGTCCTACTGCCTGATCATGAAATAATTCAAGCGGTGTAACTGATAGCTTCCATCCTTGTCCATGTCAAGAAGCAATTAGAAGTTATTTTAGGTTGTGCATAACAACTTTTAGCCTATCACAAATAAGTTAAATTACTAATATGAATGATGTGAACATTGTTCAAAAGATTTTTGTATGTTTTAGATGGAGGTATTGAAGAGATGCGTGAAGATCTCAACAGTGGGAAAATTATGTATGCCTTCTGTAAGGTTTTAGACCCGAAAACCAGTTTGAACAAATTTGTTCTTGTTAATTGGGTAAGTTTTGTGAAATAGACTTAGAAAATAATTCCTTCTTTACCAAGATTGTTTTTGTTTTAAATAATTAATTGGTACTTGCCTATCAAGCACTGTAGAATACACATTTTGATTTCTATTTAATTCAAAACACTTTCTAGAAAGATGAACAATTTTTAAATAACTTCTTGATCAGCATTGTAAATGTTTATTGCATTGACGGATAGTAAATAAAAGAAATGTCTTATAACACTTAAAACATATATTTACGCTTATTCTGTTACTCACAAGACGGTAAATATACATAAAGGATGGTAAGTGGTGATCGATTTTGATTGGACACTCCAATCATCATCAGACCCAATAGGTGAATGTTAATTTAATTAATGATTGGAAAGTAACAGATTTTGATCAGACTATACCAATGTCCAATGCAATAAGAATTTGTTTTGCATCATCACTCTTATCCTAAAATTTGTCTGCCTTGAGCTTACAAAGGAACGATACCTACTTTGTATGGTCGCCATTTCATTGAAAAGTATAAAGTTGGTTTAAAATAAACTGTATACCTAACTGTAAAAAGGCTGTTAGTAACAGTATGGTAAGGGAAGCCCACTATTGCTGTCAAGTTACACTCTGATGCACTACTAAGTTAGGTACTGGTGATTGTGTTGACCATATGCGTCCCGTGACCAACATTTTTTTTTGGGGTGGGGGGAGAACGCACAACATATCAGCACTATAAGGTCTAAAAATAAGCCAAAATATTGTATTTTTGATCAAAATTCCTAACAGTTGGAGGGGGCACAGGGGGCCTACGGAAAGACTGTTGACTGTTAAATTCATGAATGTAGAATCTTAAAAATTTAAAAAAATAAGTATCTATATCTCTGACTCTGGTACAGTATTTATGAAATAAATACAATATAGGAATTCACTCTAAAAATGTATTCTCACAAATGTTGCAAACTTTTTTTACGTTGTGGTAATCTCAAGCAAGCAATCTCATTCAAAATTGAATTCCAATGAAAATCATCTTAAAAACATCCCCAATATTTTTGAACTTATACCTCTCTTATCAGATTCTATTCCATTACATTTTATGCTTTGAATGATAGTAAGGTGTATTACAGTGTTGGCAAACAATGGGTAGGCTAGCCTTTTACAAAATATCAAATTTATTCTCAAATCAAGCTGATTTTTTAATTTCAAATATCTCTTAAGTTTCAGTCGAGTGGGTTTGGGAACTCAGCTGTCAACAATGTCCAATAGGCTATAGAGAATAAGCTATTATGGTAAAAAAATTCTTTCGAAATGCAGCAGACTATCTGTCTTGTGATTGTACAGATAACAATAGGCCTAATCTATTAACTGCTGATATCCTGGATTACAAGTCAAATGAAATCAGGACATTCTTATCAAAATTATTGCTGTGTACAGGCTACAGGAATATTCTGTAGATGAGTTTGATTCTCTTTTGTCCAAAATTTAAGTGAAAATCAAATCAGGCAAATGGAAATTCGTTTAGTCTGCAGGTTTTCTGTGGCGGGGAATTTTCCACTTACTACATTAATATAAAATACCCCCGCCGCAGCAAACCTGCCGACTAAGCGAATTTCCATTTGTGTGAATTGATTTTTAATTAAACCTATTTAAATAACATTAGGTTTAATGTGTACCTAGGTTTGCTGCTACAGGGAAACTAATAAAGTATTTTTTTGTAAAATATAATAGTTTAGTATAAAATAAATAAATTAGCCAAGTTTGATAAAAATATATCCATAAACAAGCAAACTACAACATTTTACAATATTCTCCATAAGAATATCATGGGAATTTTAAATTTTTTAGTTTTTTAAATTTTCTCCGTTACCGATAACTGTACAAAAACACTTTGATATACTAAATTATTTGTTTTTTTATGCTCTTTAAAAGGGTTTAGAGAGAAATTGGGGAATTTTGTGTTTTGAGGGTTAAAAATGAGAAAAACCAATTTTTACCCAACAAAACCCCCTGTAAAACCCCGTTCCCATTGGCCGATCATACTGGTTTGCGAACTCATTCAAGTTTATCCCGCCTTACACCTTTAAACCAAATTTCATCAAAATCGGACAAAAATTACTCAAGTTATTGCGTTCACGGACGTATATATATATATACATATATAAAAATTTAAACGAATGGTGTTTTTGGCCTCTGGGGAGATCAGAATGAAAAAGTAAATCGGTCCCGGGCCTAGGTCTTACCGTGCCACCTACGGTAATAGCTACTTCCCTATAGGGAAATTCAATAAAAGACATATTACATTTTCCCAGTAATATAAGATGTTTCATATATAATAACTGAGAATATTTCACATTTTATAGCTCAATAGTCAATACAACATATTTAGTTCATTCAACCAGGACATTCTTTATTTTGGAAATATATGTTGAATGTAATTTTATTTTTATATAATATGTTTGCTGTTACTTGTTCTGTATTTAATTTAATTTGTGTTGGTAACAGCTGACCATGTGTAAATAGTTAGGATTGTTTTTATAGTAATGAGAATTGTTGAATAAGTTATGTTTGAGTAAAAATGTTGTGTGTGTGTACTTCAGTAAAATAAAAGATAATTATTGTAACAGTAAAACCTTAGGTGTTAGTAATTTACTTTCACTTAAGTCAACAGGTTATGGGCCCAGAAAAAAAAATCATTAATTCAACCATAACTGTAAAAACAAGAAGTAATCTTCTAGTAAAACCCCAAGAGTTAAAGTGTAGTGAAGGTGAGTGAAAAAGTAAAAGTAAGACTAACAATGGCATCAGTAAAAGAAGATGATTTCGTAGAAAAACTCAAAGGAGTTGAAACTTTTCCATTGTGGAAATTTCAGATTAAAATAATATTTCAATCCAGTGATTTGATGAGTATTGTTGATGGTTCTGAGAAACTTGAAGATATGGGCGATGGAAAGAAGAAGGCTGATTGGATTAAAAGAGATGCCAAGGCTCAGAAGTGTATAGTTCGTTCTATTGAGAAGGGACCGATGTTACATATCATTAACTGTGAAAACTCAAGAGAAATGTTTTTGAAGCTGTGTTATATTTATGAAAGAGACTCAGAGCAGCAGAAGTACTCGTTATTACAAGAATTCTTTAACCTCAGGTATGAGCCTAATTCTGATATAAGTTCTCACACAAGTAGAATTGAAAACATAGCACACAGACTAAAAACTTTAAAACAAGATATTGATGAAAAAATGATAATATCAAAAATTCTTGTCAGTCTGCCAGATAGATTTAAGTATTTTGTAACTGCCTGCGAATCAATGCCCAATGAAGAAAAGACATTGGCAAATCTAACAGCGAGACTGTTAGCAGAAGAGTCAAGAAGTGAGTTAAAGGAGGTAAGCCTAGAGAAAAATCTTGCATTCCAAGTTGTTTGTCACAACTGTAAAATTCCAGGCCATAAAGCAAAGTACTGCAAGAAGCCTATACATACAATAGGGCTAACTCTGATAATGAAAGGCGATGTTTTAAATGCAATGCTGTTGGTCATCTAGCAAACACCTGTGGAAATGTAAAAAAATTTGTTAACAAGTTTGAAAAAAGAAATGTAAAGCCAAATTTATTTTGTAATATATGTAAAAAGTCAAATCATAATGAAAAAGATTGTTACTTTAGAAAAAGCCAGAACCTAAATGTCGCTAGTAAAACTGTGTCATTTTTGTCGTATGATGATGGACAAAATGTTCGGGTTAATAGTGGGACTGTAAACTTTGTATCTGAATGGGTTGTTGATTCAGGCACATCTTCACATATGACAAATTGTGAAGATTTGTTAAGTAATAAACAAAATATTTCTTCTGAAATATATGTTGCTAAGAAAAATCAAACCATGTTAGCTTCAACGAGTGGAACCGTAAAATCCAAAGAATGTATCCTGAATAATGTGCTGTATGTTCCTGAACTCAGTAAAAACTTGTTGTCTGTTTCTGCAATAACTAATAATGGTGATGAGGTTACTTTCTCTGAAAATACAACAGAGAATGACAAGGAAGGAGACAAAAATGAAAATGACAAGAAGGAAGACAAAAATGAAAATGACAAGAAAGAAGACAAAACTGAAAATGAAGATATTGAGAGTGCAGATAATCTAAGTGAGATAAGTAATAATGAAGTAGAGTTTGAGTTGGTTTCAGACAAAAATGAAATCAATGAAGAACAGCCAAGTTCAAGTAATACTGATACTACACAAAGCATCAAACTAAGAAGAAAAACTAAACTACCTGAAAGATATAAAGATTTTGTGATGTTGACATATGAAGAAGCAATCAAAGGACCAGATAAAAAGAATTGGCTACAAGCAATTGAGGATGAGAAAAACTCCCTAATTGAGAATGAAACGTGGGAAGTGGTTGACAAGAAGCAAGCACTAAACAAGAAGATCCTAAGTAACAAGTGGGTATTAACAAGAAAGGATAACGGAAAATACAAAGCGAGACTAGTTGTAAGAAGTTTTGCCCAAGAACAAGGTATAGACTATGATGAAACCTACAGCCCAGTTGTAAGTAATTCAACTTTACGTTTGTTATTTTCATTAGCTGCCAAACAAAATCTCAAACTAATGCAATTTGATGTTAAAACTGCTTTTCTCTATGGAAATTTAGATGAAGAAATTTATATGTGTGTACCTGAAGGATTTGATCATAAAGATAAAGTTTTAAAATTAAGAAAGACTTTATATGGACTTAAACAAGCTCCATTTAAATGGAACCAGTTGTTTACAAACTGCTTACTAAAATATGGCTTAAAACAAACTCAGTCTGACCGTTGTGTTTTTACAAATGGCAGTATTCATCTTGCTATATTTGTTGATGATGGAATTCTTGCTGGTTCAGATGAAAGAGAGATGAAGAAACTTTTGAACGAGCTGTCTAGAGATTTTAAAATAAAAACAGACGAAAACCCATCAAACTTTCTTGGAATGGAAATTTTATATTCAAGGGAAGGGATATTGTTAACACAAAAGAACTATTCAAACAGTATTCTCGAAAAATATGGAATGATAGATTGTAAACCTGTAGACACTCCCATTTGTCCAGTGAAAACGAGCAAACCTGATGAAGAAGTAAGCTGCCTGACAAAAGATTATCCTTACAGAGAAGTTGTAGGAAGTTTGCTGTACTTATCCAATAAAACCAGACCTGATCTTACACTTGCTGTGGGATTAGAAAGTAGATGTGTTGAGAATCCAATCAATGAAGATGTTGTAAATGTCAAACGAACCTTAAGATATATTAAAGGTACTCAAGACGCAGGAATATTATTTTCAGCATCAGGAGAAAATTGCCTAAATGTATATTGTGACGCAGACTATGCAAATTGCAAGCATACAAGAAGAAGTACTACTGGATTTGTCATTATGTATGGAGAAGACCCAATAAGCTGGTGTACAAGAAGACAACTGATTGTAGCTTTGTCCAGCACTGAAGCAGAATACATTGCAGCGGCGGAATGTGTCAAAGAAGTGTTATATTTAAAAACTTTCTTGCAAGAGTTGAGTGGAACTAATGTTGAAACAAACCTAAACATGGACAATCAAAGTGCTATTAAGCTTTGTAAAAATGGAATTTTTAACAAGCGAAGCAAACACATTGATGTTCGCTACCATTTTTTGACTGAAAATGTAAGGCAAGGTAAAATAAACATTTCTTTTGTTTCTACATCTGAGAATGTTGCGGATATGTTTACAAAACCCTTGAACAATGTTAAGTTTCATCAATTTAGCAAAGCTTTGATCAACTATCCAAAATCTTGAACAGAAGACGATAATCGAGATATTTATTTTTTGTTTCTTACATAAAATTAAAATTAAGGGAAGGTGTTGAATGTAATTTTATTTTTATATAATATGTTTGCTGTTACTTGTTCTGTATTTAATTTAATTTGTGTTGGTAACAGCTGACCATGTGTAAATAGTTAGGATTGTTTTTATAGTAATGAGAATTGTTGAATAAGTTATGTTTGAGTAAAAATGTTGTGTGTGTGTACTTCAGTAAAATAAAAGATAATTATTGTAACAGTAAAACCTTAGGTGTTAGTAATTTACTTTCACTTAAGTCAACAATATAACCTACAAAGATTATTTTAACTAAGCATTTAGGCTACGTTAGCTCTTTTTATAGAAGCCATATGCTGTATTTTTACAACAAATGTACAAAAAAAGATTTTATACCAGTGTGTCGACCACAGTCCTTCTAGCTTGAGTGTATACTGTTTAACTCAGTGGTAATCATCCTACATAGATTTTAACCTCGGGATGCAGATTTTATTAGTAGCTGTTCTGAATTATATTCAGTTTTAATCGACTACTTGATTCCCGTACGTAGGTTGGACCAACAGCTAGTTTAGTTAATGTAATAAAATAATACTAGTGTACATGTTGCTCGAAATCGAGCAATTGCAAAGAAGTACAGGAGTTATTTATAAACAAATAACTTGTTTAAAAACTAATAACTGTCATAATTTCTGATGATTTTAAAAGAGTCAACTATAAGATTATTAACTAAAGGAAATACTCACTATTTACATGACAGTCCTATTCCAGTTTAAAGGGTTAATTTTTAACAATCAATCTGCCCATGTACGCGGGAAAAGGTAAGCTTACATTAAGTTAACGTAAAAAGGCTTATAAAGTACCGTACCTAAGCTGTTTAGCCAATATGTAGACAATAAGGTGTAGGCTACTTTAAACTCTACAGGATAGAGTTATGCAAAAACTGGCAGAACTCTGAAATGGTGTTATTTATCATAGGCTTACTCATATGCCAAATCCTTAGAATAAAAATGCAATAACTAATAACCGATATCATTCAACACAAACCAACATCCAAAACTAAACACATTTTTAATACAACATAGATAATTTACACATTGACTGTTTTACATATGTTCTTCTTCTCACTATTAATTTTTGCTTCGCAACGGGAAAAATCTGTTTCATAATCATTGAAATAGATTTATAATAAATAATCTATCTAAAAGTTTAAGATTAAATAAACCTATCACATAGTTGTTTTACATGGTCACAAACGAAAATACATTTTTTTTGATCAGCTGTCGGAATTTGTGAAATAGAAATTTGACAGTTCTGGTTGTTTACAATAAAATGTCAAAGCAAATGTAAACATTGTGAATTTTCTCATGCTTCCATGGAAACGAATAATTTAATATTTAATTTCTGACAACAGGTGGAGTTTCAAAACAATGTTTGTTTCCCATGTTAATCTTATGGAGGAATACGAAACTTTAAAGGGCCCTAGGGCCTCACTCCCTAATTATTTACCTAAAAAGAAAGTTTCCTGCACAACTTCACGTTACGCTCTTTCCAATGACACCAAAAACGTGTCAATCGGTTCAGTAGTTTCGGAGGAGTAATTGTCACAAAAATCGTGCTTGCGTATTAAATAAGTACGAGAGGTCGTCCAGTGGTCGAAACTCGACCAAAAATATGTAAAACTTACTCACTTCTCTAAATTCACCCCACACTGTAAATAAAACATGTGATTGGAGTTTCTTCCATTTGTTTTGATTTTCTGTTTATATTTCGTTGTTATTTCGTCACCAGCATGGCAACGCATAAGATCCATGTTATTTTTTTCAAAATTTTAAACTCATTTTTTGTGCTTATCTTTGAGCCTATTTAAATTTATAAAAGGATTCTGCACACCTACAGGAAAATAGCTTTCTAACGGTATGCGTAGATTTACCCCACGATGCACACGAGCTGAGAAAAAAGGTTTTAAACAAACATGCTTGCCTATTAATATATAGATAGATGAATATTTTCATTAAATTTTCATTTCATTCCTTTATTCAAATAGGCTAGGTATTGTCATTTATTCTCTTACAGTTGTTATCAACATAATTTTTTTGATCAGTTGATTATGAGATTATTGACCCATTATGTTTGAGAATAACTATTTTTTTGTATTTTCAGCAAGGCGAGGGCGCACCTCACCCTCGCAAAGCCACAAGTGCCAACCACATCAGAGACGTCACCAATCTTCTGAAAGGCACTCACGTCACCATAAACGCCCGCAATGAAGAAGAAGTTGACAACGATATTGTTATTGAGAAGTTATCCAAAGCTACTGCTTCTGCTTACAGTTTCAAAGACCGCGGTGAAACCGTCAAAGATTCAGCACCAGTGGTAAGATAAATTGTGTTGTTGATATTTTATTTTTGGGTTTAGGTTGGCGTATTATTGTTTGGGGTTGGGTTGCTCTTGCAATGAGTTGGACGAGCCTTGTTTTAATGCTATAGTGGTGAACTTTAGTTCTGGAAGTCATGTTCATTTTCTGCAGGATGCCTATTAGTCACTGCAAATCACTGATTGTAATTCTACGATTCAAGAGCAACATATTTTTCAAGAGCTACTGAAATAATTTATTTAAAAAGTAATTTATTTTTCTCCGTCTGAAATTAAAGCTACACTTTCATAATTTATCAAGCTATCAACTCATGTTTTATGAAATTCTATTCATTTCCCATATTATATCAAGTAAACTAGACATATAAATAAGGATTAGATGGCAATTAGTTGCTGAAAAGTCATGGGTTCAAGTTGTACAGAACTGGTAAATAAATACCCTGTTCTGTCAATTAACAATTGGTTTTCTTTGTGTACTTTACAATAATCACCCATTAGAGGAATTTCCCTGAAGTAAGTTAGTTATTAATATTAACGCACATTTTTAAATGTTTAGAATCAAAGGTTTTAATTTGTAAAATCCCTATCCATAAAAAATATCAAAATTACATGATAGGGTTCCCTCTGTTTTTCTTATGCACACCAACTGATTTGTAGAACCTCTTTAATCCGAACTAATTGAGAGCGGGAGTAGTTCGGACTATTGAATAGTTCGGATTACAGAACATATTGTCGTTTTTACACAACAATAGCTAGGGAAAAGTGAAAAATGCTTCATAAAGTAAATTACAGTGTTTATTTTTAATACAGTAGCATTGACTATATATACCTACAGAAGACAGACCACGCTTATGAGCCGGTAGTAGTGTGAGCCAGGTCTCGGGAGCAAGTATTTGATGTAAGCTGCCGGTAGGCGCGCGATAGTAGGATTTTTTTTCTATCTGCGCTCTCTCTCCCACATTCCCCCCTCGCCCCGCGGCCAGCTCTGCATCGCTCTCACTCGCACATTCCTTCTCGTTCTCTCTCTCTCTCCTTGTCTCGCTTCCCCACCGACCACGTGCACGTGACTGACACTGCTACGCTACGTCGCTACCGTCGCTACACTGGCTACACTACACTTACAACTTCGGGCAATGAATACAAGCTGGCGCTCGTCAAACACACGATAACATTAGCATGTGTGTTGCGCGATTGTGTGGTACGGGGACATATGATATGATGTGAACGAGTACTCAAATAAATATAGGCATAATTAATATGTTGCGCAAAAATATTGAGTACTCGTGGTATTTTAAGTAAGTTAATTGATTTGAGTTTGGCTAAGTACAAACTTCAATGTTAAAAATAACAGCTTAAAAAGGATAATGCTTTAATTAATTAATTAAAGTTGAGCACCCTTTATTTGCATTTCAGTTCTCGGTTAAATACAATATGTGCGGTAAATAATTGTATGACAAACTCATAAAATAGTATATTTCGTACCTAGGGCCGAAAACCATTTCGGTTCGTGGTACGAACGCTATTTTTCAACACACTATAGCCTATTAAAACTATTTATCACTATTCACCGCAATAATAATGCACACATAGTCAACACTACAAACACTTTAAGGTTATGTGAAGAAATAATTTGAGGAATCATCAAAAATAATTATAAATAGTTGCTAGGCAGCGTTGAAAATAAAACAATTATATTGTAATGCTATGGATACTGAATGTGTATTTAATATGCATTCGTGTTGTAAGAAAGTAAGTGGACAGCTGATTTTGCGTCCCTAAGGATGTAAAAACCTGCTCGGTCCCCGAATAACGATGACAGCTGGCATGGCCAGCAAAATGTAACATTCAGCCACCAATTAACGTATGTAAAACAGCTGAAACATCATAGTGTGGTGAAAACTACATTAAAGCACTGCAAATATACGTTGCTGTCTTTAAATGTATTTTTACATCAATAAAATAACAATATATTCTAGAGGTTAAATACTTTTTTCTTGCCAACGTAATCCATTAGTCGTCTGCATAGCGACCGGTTTCGACACCATGGTGTCATTGTCATGCCTAAGACGTGTTGTTGCTCCTAGGAGGTCGTCAAGAAGTCTTCAAAACATAAACACGAGACCCGAACAAACCTATTTTGGCGCCCCCCCTCAATAGGACTGAAACATGATTCCTTACAAATCTTCTTAAAAACGTGTGGTGTGTCCATCGGTACAATACATTAATACTATTTAGATCTTAAAATGCTTAACCTCAAGTTCAAAGTACTGTAATTTTCTGGTAGATTGATTGTCAACTGACATTTAGTATGAACTGTTGTCAACTACTGTACACTAGTGTGTACGCATTTAATCAAGGTCAGACGTGTTGTAAATCGATGGGTCAGACCAGCTAGCGTCAATGTGTTAGTGTGGTGTTTATGGTATGTGTGTGTGTGGTGACTGGTGTGAGGGATGGTGAGCAGAGGGGTAGGTTGAGCCAGTGTTCTGTCTGACGCCACGCCGGCGCCGTCCTATCATCGACGACAGACAGAGACAACGCAGTATGTTCATCCTCATACTCGCTCCGTACAAGTTCATACGGCCAGTTAACATTATAAAATTATGTCTGTACTCACAAAACTCTAAAAATTAAACAAACAATGCGTTGTCATTGTAATATCAGTTCCGAATAAATTAAAATCTATTAAGTTATTAAGATCTATTGTAAATTAATATCTTACAATTTATCAGCATTGGAACTTGTATGGATTCAGCATATATGGTTTACCCTTGTTTGGGCTGGTGGAACTAGCGTAATTACTTGGGTAATTATGATGTCCCAAACCTATTTAAAATTTTATCATAAAATTCTAGTTTAATGATTGCTAAAAAATTTCAGATTTTAACAATAAGAGCATTATTTACATAAACAGGCAGTGGATTTAATGTGTTAAAATATGTTTGTATTACATCGCAAAAATCAGCTCCGATTCTCTTATTATACAATCTTTAACAGTCATAGACTCCAGAACTTTATTTTAAAACGTTTGTATTAGCTCGCTTTCTTGTCCGGTACAAATTTTGCAATCAATTTTATACTAACTTCCCAATGAGTTAGAGACTTGAAACTTGAAACATAGCTCACAAATGGAGGACAATGCAATAGTATATCATTTAATTTTCATATTTCTCTTGGACTACGCCCCATGGGCTTGTTTTTATTAGCTCACTTTCCTACAAATTTTGATATCAATTTTAAACGAAGTTCCCAATGAGCTAGAGACTTTAAATTTGAAACACTAAGACACAAATGCGATGTTTGGAAACGTGTTTGCATGAAAATTTCTTAAGTGGATGACAATGCAATATTATAGCATTTAATTTTCATATTTCCCTTGGGCTATGCCCCACTGGCTGCCACATTTTCCATGTTTACATTTTGAAAGAATGTAAATATATCATTTAATTAAAGTCAGCTGTAAATACTAATTTGACAGTTCAAAAAGCAGAGGTTAAGAGGTACAGGTTCTGCTCCCAAGAGATTCCCTTAGATTTCCGACATGCCTCTGTCTTAATCTGATATAGATGCATGAAATAGATTTAACATCCACACACATTAAAAACTAAAAAGTAGCAAATAATTTATAAATATGTGGAGAGTATACTTGTAAGATTTTAAACGAAAAACGTGGGGTGCATGCAGATGCAATTAATTGATAATAATACATTAGTTCAATAGGTGAAGCTAATTTTAAATTATTTATTGCATGCACCCCTCGTTTTTTGTTTTAATCTTACAAGTATTTATACTCTCCACATATTTATAAATTATTTTCTCCTTTTTAGTGCATTTAAAAACTTTTTCTTTTAAAAAAAGTTTTTTATTTATAAATTATTTCATTTTAATTTTAATGAGAATAAGGAGTTGAGGTTAGGACATGATACACAACTTCAAAATTAAATTCAAAAAATGTGTAATGGAGTTATAAGTTAAATTGATGTTTTGTACAATTTACTTATTTGCCCTCGAGAATATTAATTTTTTGCTGAAACCTTCCTACTTTACCACCTGGTTGCCTCAGTTCTTTCGAGCACTCCTTCATTTTAAAATAGAGTTTTGCTCCTAATAGTTTGTTAATCATAAACACTCTATGTTCGTAACACTCAGAGTTACACATTATGGAACTGACGTCTCCTGTTATCGCGACACCCGCCCCTCCAACCCCTCCACAGCAATGGGGTAAACAATCAAACTATGGAGATGGCCGACGGCCGAAACTGCACGTATAAATCCCATCTTTCTTCGTCTTGTACGCCAAGTACGCCAAATAAAAACAAATGTTATGTAAATACGTTTAATTTGAAGATAAATTCCTTACTAAGGCATAAATGCAGAATATTTTATTTCGGTTTTTATTTAAGTCGTCCGAAGTATAAAGTAGTATAATTACTATTGTACTTATTTGACTTATACCACAACGCGGTGACGGCATCAGGCGTGATCCTTGTTATGTTATTCTGTATGTTATACGTGTTAAAATTAAGTCTTCAAACTTTTCTAGATGACAATTCAAATGTTCATTATATAATTCATAATGTGTAAGTAGTCAAAATAGGCCCATATCATTTAATACTTCAAGTCCTAAATCCTAGTTATTGCTTATTTATTACATTTTACTGAAAATGCATGTAAAATATCTAGCAACACTAATTTAACATAGTTGGTAGGATAAAAACTTCTTATAAAAAGTCATGGTTTATTACTTCTTGAATAAAGTAAGGAGTAATTAGTCGCTGGTAACATAACAACAAATTACACAAACTTCAATCAATTGTAAGCTTCGAATACAAATTTAAAAAATAAAAAATTGTACCAATAGTAGGTTTATATAGCGTTGTTTAACAATATCGTGTGCGTCTCAACATAATGTAAAGAGTATGAAACCTGGGTCTAGTCAAACCATCAAACACCATTAACGCACGAATTCATTTTTATGAAACAATAGTAGGGCGCCAGGGCACGCGGTGAGAAGACATTCACATAGTGTATTGCGAGTGCCGTGTCACCACAGCTGATCGAGAGTAGTTTTTGCTCAGCTCATTGTCTTTCATTCTGGATATTGTTGTAGTGACAGCGACGCATTGTATACTCTCTCCACTACTCCACTCTCCCGCCCCCTCACGGCCTCACAGCTATCGTCTGATCGTAGCAGGAGGAGCTGAGCGCTGAGCGGTCGACTGCTCAGTACAGTACTCATCTACTCGTCTGCGCATGCGTCGAGACTGTTTCTAACCTTTACAGATAGATCGCACCACAAGCTAGCGCTGTTCTAGCGCTCCTAGCCAACAAATTGCTGGCGACAGGTCCACTATGGCTATGGGATGTCTTCTGTAGGTATATATAGTCAATGACAGTAGTAAACATAGGAAATAAACAGTACTGTGTATTAAAAAGAAATAATTACGGTGCGTATATCAATAAATACAGTATACAATAAAGAACAACTGTACTGTGCATAGAGTACAGCAATGAGGCGTTCAGATTAGTGGACGTTCGGATTACAGGGGTTCGGATTAAAGAGGTTCTACTGTACTACGATTTTGTAAAATTACTAAAACAATACAGTCATCCCATTGTAAAGTATAATGCTAGCTGTTTTAATTTTTAGGTTGTTCAATAATATATTAATTCCCTTTATTTCTTAAGTAATTAATTATGTAATTGTTGTAGGGGACAACATACAAGAGAGTTATCCCTCAGCAAGAAATAAATTCTAATGAAAGAGACAAGTTTTGGCAAAAAGAAGAAGAAGAGGAAAAGAAAAGACAAGAAGCCGAGCGGAAACGTCGAGAAGAAGAAAAAAGGAAGTTAGAGAACGAAATTAAACAGCGTGAAGTAAGTGTTTTTACAATGTAAAACATCAAATAAGTCCATTTATTCTCATAAAACTTTGTGAAGTGGAAGTATAAAAAATAGTGATTTAAGATACAGTAACAGATTATTTCTTCTGTATAGCCTACAACTCGTGGTTGGGACATGACTTTAATAAAATTACAAAACCAATGTTTGTACAATGTTAAGTTTAGTAAACTTTTAGGTTTAGTTTGACCTATATTTTGCCAAAGTAGTCAGAGTAACTAAATTTATTTGGAAAATTCATTAAGAATAATTTGTGTAGATTGAGGAAGCAGTGCAAAGAGAAGCGAAGATTAAGGAGAGAAGCAAAAGCATCTCTGTTTTGAGAGAGGTGGAGAGGAACGAACTGATGAGGGTGCAAGCGGCCAACATAGTGGAGAAAGAGGACACTCTAGAGGATAGAGAACAAGAAGAGATCGAGAGGAGGGGACGAAGTGAGATCCTGAAAAGGGAAAGGAGTCAGGTAGGAACAAAGTTGGTCACTGAAACATTTTCTTATTAACTGAGTGGATCTGTAAAACGTTCACTGTTATGCAAACTTCTCAAAGCCAGTTGAAATACTCAAACTTTCAAATTTCGCATGATTTGTTTAGGAAGCAGCCCCTAGGGGGTCTAAAAGCTTTGTGTGATTTTTAGGAGAAGACATGGAACACATAATAAGCCTTTGTATATTATTACTAGCTGTACCCGCGGGCTTTGCCCCGTTTAACTTCATAAGTGAGCTCGTTCACATGGCTCAATCACGTCCTGGTTGAAGTTCGTTCGCTACGCTCACTCATCTTTTGGTTGCAAATTAGCTGTTGTCATAAATTTAAAAAAAAATTATAGTGCTACACCCTGTTGGTAATCCTTGTAACTTTAATGCTATTGAACATCATAGAACAGAACCAACTTGTTTAATTGAAACAGCTGTTAAGATTCATTAATTCCTTTTAAATATGAAAAATCATAATGTTAACATGGGAAACTCCAGAGCCACTGGGGTGGAGCCCGAAAGCCCGTTTAGAATAAAAACTAACTTAATTTTCCTATTTAATGCCCAAAGAATCGGTGTACCGAATTTCTGCCTCCTAGGTAAATGGGAAGTGGGAGAATTAGTGATGAGTGAGTGAGTGAAAGAGTGAGCCAGTGAGTGAGTGAGGGCTTTGCCTTTTATAGATACAAAGGCTTAAGATCAGCTGATAATATAAAAATTCACGATTGAGTTATGTCATAATATTTTGCCTTCCTTCTGTTCCTTGTTTAATTTGTTCAAAACTATTGTGTTGTAAAACATATGATTTAATCTTTGTTTACATTTAGTCAAAACACAAAATGTTAGGATACTTGTTGTAGTACAGTTTTAGTTGATTAAAACCTTATTAATCTGAGGTTTTTATCATTACAATTTAATCAACTAACTCAACAACGAACTGAAGACAATGGATGAACTTCTGAAGCCCGGGAAACTTAATATTGACCCTAATACAAACAATGCACAAGAAGAATGGATACACTGGTACAGAACATTTGGCAATTTCATTGATTCCTTGACGCCTGCACCAAATGACAAGATGAAACTCAATTTTCTCGTAAACTTTGTTGGACCAAAAGTTTACGGCCTCATATCAGAATGCAAAAAATATCAAGAAGCAATTGAAATTTTGAAAAACTTATATGTAAAGCCTAAGAATGAAATTTATGCCCGGCATTGACTTGCCACGCGAATGCAGGGGGCTGAGGAATCATTAGATGAATTTTTCCAAGCACTGAATATCACTTGTAAAGAATGTAACTTTCAATCAGTTACGGCGGAACAGAATCGCAGTGAAAATATCAGAAATGCTTTTATCACTGGGCTTCGATCAAATTATATTCGACAAAGATTGTTAAAGAAATCAACACTGTCGCTTGAAGAGGCTTTTGACCAAGCAAGGAGTATCGAAGTAGCTCAAGTTCAAGCAGAGTCGTACTTAAACAGTAGATTAAATGCCACCACTCAAATCACGCAGTCAAATCGCGCAGAGAGCAATAGTGCGAACTCAAGCCAATCACCTAACGAAGCAAATTTGGGGGACAATACTTTGTTTTCAGCTGCAGTACCGTCTCAGAAGTGTTATTTCTGTGGAGAAAACAGACATAATTGTAATGTTTGTCCTGCAAAAAACTTCAAATGCTATAATTGCAATAAAATTGGCCATTTCAGCCACGTCTGTAGATCAAAGAAAGAGAATGTAGATAGACCTAAACCCTTGGGGGAAAATTCCGCTAGTATTTGTGCACGGTCAAATAATAATTCAAAAAGTGTTTCTGCTTCATCCCCTCCGGTCTTATCTAAAGCTACAGTATCAGTAAAGGTAAACTCTACTCTGGCTGATGCTTTGATTGATACACGAAGTTCTGAGAGTTTTGTCAGCAAACAGTTTGTTCAACATCACAACTTGCCATGTCGTCCTGGAAAACTTAGTGTAGCGATGGCGTCCACATCACTTGATTCTGAAATAAATGAGGTCTGTCTGGCAAAGTTAGAACTTTCAGGTCATGTTTATGAGGACGCAAAATTGTATGTCATGAAAAATCTGTGTGCTGACGTTATTATTGGCCACGATATCTTACGAAATCACTCAAGTCTTGAAATGACATTTGGTGGAAACAGTGCTCCTCTCAAGATATGTGGCCTTGCTCAAGCTGGAATTGAACAGATTCAGTTGTTCACGAATTTAACTCCCAACTCTAAACCTATCGCAATTAAGTCGAGACAGTTTTCACCTGAAGATAGTGAGTTCATAAAATCGGAAGTTAATAGAATGCAACAAGAGGGTATCATAGAAGAGAGTCAATCACCTTGGAGAGCACAAGTTCTGGTTGTTAAGGGAGAATCCAAGAAGAAGAGGATGGTAATTGATTACTCCCAAACTATCAATAGATTCACTGAGCTAGACGCATATCCTTTGCCAAAAATTGAAACAATTGTCAACGAGGTGGCTAAGTACAAATTTTATAGCACCATAGATCTGAGCTCAGCGTTTCATCAAATACCAAGTGTTAGAAGAGGCGCTGCACTCCATACACAGTTTGCTTTGTACTGCCACAAACGCTACTCCACATGAGAGGATGTTCAACCACATGAGGAAATCCTTTTATGGCCAATCCTTACCCATGTGGCTCTCAGCACCAGGACCTGTATTGCTGAAGAAGTTCAACCATGCCAGCAAGTATTCACCTGCAGTAGAAGTTGTGGATCTAGTCAATGCCGGTCCTCAATACGCCAGAATCCGTTCAAGAGATGGCAGAGAATCAACCGTTTCCTTGAGGCACCTGGCTCCTTACGGGAAGAATAACGGATCGTCCATAGATCATGAAACAGACATTGATCAAGTTCAAGAACCTGATGATCCATCAAATCAATCAACCTCTCAACCAAATGGAAGTATACAAACGGCTCAAAAGCGGCGACCTTGTCAAGAACGCAGACCACCTGACTTCTACACCGTCTGATTTGTCAAAATGAAGCCGGGAAGAATGTCATAATATTTTGCCTTCCTTCTGTTCCTTGTTTAATTTGTTCAAAACTATTGTATTGTAAAACATATGATTTAATCTTTGTTTACATTTTAGTCAAAACACAAAATGTTAGGATACTTGTTGTAGTACAGTTTTAGTTGATTAAAACCTTATTAATCTGAGGTGTTTATCATTACAAGTTATTTGTCTCAGGACAGTCGAGATGTGTTACTATTTGGATGGGTTTATCACATATTGGTTTCTGTTTAAATATGGGGGTTATAGGGGTTTAACCCCCTCCCCCCTTGACCTTAAAATTGTTAAGTAAAGATTTTAGTGGAAAAACAATGCTGAAGGGGTTTTTATTGTGCAGTAGACTTCCTCTTATCTGGACACCCTTAAATTGGACATCGGTTTAACCGGACTACACCGCCGGAAATGGCATCTCTTTAACCGGGCAATTTTTATCAGCACATCGGTTTAACCGGACTAGATTAGCAGGAAGTGGGCGGTACTGAAACGACTGTTCTCGTGGTAAAGATTTGAGACCAGTGATCATGTGTCTACAATGCTCTCCTAAATTTAAGTCAAATACTGTATGTAGTATGCATTTAAAAACAGTCTGTTTTAATGAGTTTTTGGGGCCATCAGTTTAACCAGAAGAACCGGTATCCGGACTGGCTTTGGTCCCGAGGAGTCCGGATAAGAGGGAGTCTACTGTACTTAAGGTACGATGTATTGATTGACATGTATGTAAATGTTAATAATCACAGTTTTGTAAACCTTGTTCAACAAAAACAAATTTTTAAAATGTTTCAAAGAATTAGCTAATTTGCATAGGCTAAAAAAAAACATTAAACATAATTTTCTTTACTTCTAGGAGGCCCAAGCTTTGATATCCAAGAGGACCATCAATGCTAGAGCAGTTTTTGAACAAAACACATCAGCTGGTCAAATGATACAAAGAAGAGCTTCCTATCAACCTTCTTCCAACTCTTCAGGTATAAAAAAATTAGAAATTTAAATCCTTCCTGAATACTGTACTTAATTTCTGAGTACAGGAACAGGGGTAGAAACATGCATGCTGCTTACAGTTGATAAGCAATCTACCTCATTGGGCTATCTCCAAGGCCCTCATGCTCTTAAAATAAATGTTCGACTTTTAAACGTTAGGCATACATATCTTCCACTGATGGTCCTAAACCTGGCTCATCTTCAATAGCCTTTCATAGCAACTCTATCTTATAGGGTTTCCCATCCAATTTGACGTTGCAAAAAATATTTACTGGATTTCCATTCAACTGTATGGTTTGTTTCCACAACCAATGAATTAATTCCATGAATTAAACAGCTGTAATATTGTAACCTCATAGTATTGTTACTTCCAGTAGTCTCCCCAGTCAAGGAGAAGGTGAGATGGCCGCCTACAGACCACCCAGAGCCCGAGCCTAGCAGTCCTCCCCAGCCCGAGCCACCCAGTGTAAGCTGCATTACAAATATAATTTTTCTGTTAAGAAGTGCACAAATAAAACACCCGTTACTAATTTGTCATAGAAATGTTTAAGTTTTACAGCTAAAATTAAATATTTGCCCTCCGTGTGGTGTCTTTGTTCATAATTTTTTTAAAATGGTCTCACAATATCGTATATTAGATTTTATAGCCTGGTCATCAAAACTGGTGTTGTTTAATGAAATATGACAGTTTTTGCTATGATGCTGCGATCAGACAGACAAATTCACTATTTGTCATTGTTTGATGATATGTATCGACAAATATTAAAACCCCTTGCATTGCATCCCTTCACTGTAATGATTCAGTGATATTGGCCGTAGTTTCACATGACTTTGATTGGTAGACAACTAAGTCAAAAGCAGGTTCCCAGTAAAATGATGTTCAATGTTAAAAATAATGTTTTAAGCAGTGTTGGGGAAGCTACTTTTAAAATGTAGCTAGCTACAACTACTGCTACATTTCTAAAAAAGTAGCTTAGCTACAGCTACAGCTACAGTTCCTAAAAAGTAGCTAGCTAAAACTACAGCTACAATGAAATGTAGCTATAGCTACAATTTTAGCTACTTTTCCAAAGACGTTACTTTTTATTCCACGCACATTAAAATGTAAAATTAATTGCAACTACATTTTTGTTGAACAAACGTTGAAACATAAAATGTCAGTATTGTATCTAACCTTACTTGGAAAACAAATTATTCCTAGATTGTATTTAATTTGTTGGCATTATAAACCTAAAATTACAACAACAGAACCAAATAGTTTGGGTGTCCCAGTCCCCCATCATATTTAGTACTTACTAGTGTACATGTTGCTCGAAATCGAGCAATTTCAAATAAGTACATGAGTTGAGGAGTCACAAATAAACAAATGACATGTTTAAAAACTAATAACAAATTTCCGATGAATTTAAAAGAGTGAACTAAAAGATTATTAACTGATAAAATTACTCACAATTTACATAACAGTCCTATTCCAGTTTAAAGGGTTAATGTTTAACTATCACACTGTTCATGGACGGGAAAAGGTAAGCTTACAATTTAAGTCAAAGTAAAAAGGCTGTCAGCTTTTGTAATGTACCGTAGGCCTACATACCTAAGTTATTTAGCCAATTTGTAGGTGTAGGGTGTAGGCTACTTTAAACTCTACAGAACAGAGTTAGGCAAAAACTGGCAGAACTCTGAAATGGAGTTATTTATCATAGACATACTCATATGCCAAATCCTTAAAATAAAAATTCAATAATTAATAACTTATATCATTAAACACAAACCAACATCCAAAACTATACACATTTTTAATACAACATAGATAATTTACACATTGACTGTTTACAATTAACAACATGTGTTCTTCTTCAGGCATTTGACAGTTCTGGTTGTTTACATTTAAATGTCAAAGCAAATGTAATATTTAATTTCTGACAACAGCTGGAGTTTCAAAACAATGTTTGTTTCCCATGTTAATCTTATGGAGAAATGCGAAACTTTAAAGGGCCCCAGGGCCTCACTCTCTAATTATTTACCTAAAAAGAAAGTTTCCTGCACAACTTCACGTTACGCTCTTTCCAATGACACCAAAAACATGTCAATCGGTTCAGTAGTTTCGGAGGAGTAATTAGCTCATTTTATTTCTTTAATATAGATTCATTTATAGATGTGTTATATCAACAATTAAGACCTGTAAAACTATTATTTAAAAATAAATTTTGTGTTACAGAGCCTAGCTTACTAAAATTGGAGTTTATTGCCTTTTTTAATGTTAAAAACGACATTGCTATAACTTTTAACCATAGAGATAAGTTACTTGTTCTATGAATAACACTTTTCAATGTCAAGAAATCGTCCTTTATTGTCATTATGCACAGGGCAAATTGTGCTTCAACCTAGTTGGTACAGAAAAGAGTATTCAGCAACTTATTCTGAAATCGGCTTTTGATTTAAACATGTTGAAATTTGTAAAGTAAAAATAACATGTAGGCCTACTTGGCTATCTAACAAGTTGGCTATAGTAGGCTTGTTCTTTCAAGGACTAAACAGATATATTCCTAATAATTGAACTTGGAACTTGGTATTCGTCTTAAATCATAGCATAGCCTAGGAATAGTCCTATACAAGAGCTGTTAGCAGGAGTAAACTTTGCTATTTTTTCAATCTAAGTTTCATGTTATATGGAAATTTTTTCGTTAAGTTACAATTATGTAGTCTAGGCATATCTTAAATCTAATCAGGTAATTTCCTCTTTGTTACTTTAGTAAGCCTTTGAAAAATCTTCGTAATCTAACCAAGGAAGGGCTTGTGGTGATTAACCACAATCAACAGCTGAAGCTAGACCAGCTTTCTCATTGTTTTAAAGTTTAGTGTTGGTTTCCATTAAAACCCAAGTTGAAACACTATCAATATAATAAAGAAACTAAATTGATTACTAATTTCCCTGTAGATAGATATCTTAATCACTTGCAAGCATTCAATAGCTTCTCTTGTCACCGGTAACGTTTAAACGTCGTCTGCAACTAGCGATTTTATTTTATCTGACAGTAATCATAGAGTAGTAAATTAAGGAAATGAGAGCCAAAAATGTGGATAACACTCATTTAATAGCCTCCATGTCCACACAACGTTGTAATAGGGAATGAAACGGCTGCAACCAGCTGTAGTATGAAGCCAAGAAAGTAGGCCTAATTGTTTTGAAAATCTCAGTTTGAAAGAGGTTGTTTCACGTAAGGTTGAGGTTATGGTAAAAATCACTATCTCAAACAATGTTAATGTAGCGAGAAAAGTAGCTAAAATTCCGCTACAACTACTTTAAAAATGTAGCTAGCTACAGCTAAAGCTACAAAATCTTAAAAGTAGCTTAGCTACAGCTAACGCTACAAAAAAAGTAGCGCGCTACTGTAGCGTCGCTACTTGTAGCGCGCTACTTCCCAACACTGGTTTTAAGACATATGAAAATAAAAATGATGCAGGAAATTTGGTTTCAAATACACACATTGCAGTTTGAATATTGGGTCATAAGATATAGAGTCATATAGTTATATCTTATATAACTATAAACTCTAGTTTCTGTATTATTCAATCAATCTCAAACACAATCATATTGTGGATCAACTAAGCCTACCTCAGTTTCCATATCACTGAAACAATCATTTTGGATCAATTAAACCTACGATAGCCGGGTCAAATGCAGCCTCAACTTCATCCTCCATTTTCTCTTCTTGGTCTTCATAACTTCCATTGTCACTTTCCTGAGCCACGGATTTTCTGTGTATTCATTATAATAGTCAATACTATTTTCACTGTCACTCAATAAAAAACCTTCTCCGTCAATTATGCAATCAATTTCACTATTTTGCACATGTCGGCCCGCCATTATAAACACACTGTTGACATCGAAACAGCAGCAGACCAAAATGCAAGTTATTTTTACCAAACAACAGTATTGCTACCCGAAAAACCAAATAAATATATTCCCAACCTATTCAATAAGTCGGAAACAAATTTTAGTCTGTATTGTGCTGCTATCTGTTGAGTAAACCGCAAACTACTATGACGTGAGCGAGCGGCGAGGCCAATGTATTTTAGGGCGCTTGGTGGCAGCAGCGAGAAGGACTCATCAAAGTAGACGAATGGGTTAAACTGGGTTTTCCTAGACGCGGAAGCGGAGCGCGGAGAGAGGAACAGGGAAAGCGATAAACATATTATGTGCTCGTTGTTAACATGGCGTTCCGCTCCGCTTTTAGGAAAACAGTAACATTAAATTACCTAAGACAAGAGGAGTCTGCTCTCCCTATTTCCCTCTCTGCTTCCGCGTCTAGTAAAACCCAGCTTAAAACTGAAAATGTTGCTACATGTATGTAAAATATTACTTACCTATCACTCGTAGTTTATTTGATTTAAAATTTTTATCGGTGTTGGTAGGTCTTGAACACTGAAAAGCAACCAGAAACTACAGAAGATATTGTAACATCACAACAAAACGTTCTGGTTGAACAAAAGAATGGTGTTATTCAAGACAGCAATGGTACTTTAAACGGTAATGAAGTGCTTTCATCTCATACAGCTGATGGTAAGTGGTCTGGAATGATAAGCCTTATAAGAACTGTAATAAATTTAAATCTTTAATTGCTACTGTACAATGTCGCTTTGTTAATTACTGTATTCACAATCTGTGTCAAAATTTAATACTTCATAAAAACACATGTAGGCCTAGTATTTTTGTTTTGTTGTTGCACAGTTGAACACAGAGAATGGCCTGATATTTGTTGCCCTCATGACTTTTATTTTAGTGGTATTCCTGCTATCTTTGTAATAACGGCTATTTTAGATTAAGATACACGCAGTAAAGGAGGTGTGCAGATTGAGCGAGGTGAACATATTGTCGTCGTTGCACACCCAATAAGTTACCAGGGACCTAACACTTGTTAAGACGCGGTTTGCTGTCATTGGTTTCTTGGAAAAAAATGTGCAGTTGCTTTTTTCCTAAAAAAATATAGTGTGGTGCTGCTGTTGGGTATGCAATGACATCATCAGACACAGCCAGACAGCTCTCTACTCCATACATTTTAATTTCAAATGGCACATATATCCAGCATTATCTGTAAGTCATGAACGCACCAGACTTGTAAGTATTTACTGTATCAACAGCTGATTGGAAAGAATCAAATTTTGTTATTTTTGATAATTTTAATAACGTAAATCTGCTTTGAATTAATCTCTCATTCAGAAAAGTTTAAACTTAATGTTTTGTTTTTAACATGAAAATTTCCTTAACTGCAGATAGCAGTGTGTAAATAACCGTGTAGTCTTTTTTCCAACATTTATTGACATCTCAATATAATTTCTGTAATGGTACTAAATCCTTTTACTAACTGTTCAATTAAAGAACCTTATGTAATGTGTTTTTAGCATTGGAAAGAGCCCAACCTTATTTGGACGATGCTTACTTGAACAATGGAGCAAGTTTAGAAGACTATGAAGACGAAGGACTGAGAGCTCAAGCCTTGTATGACTATCAAGCAGGTAAATTACCAACTTAAATATGTTTTGAAAGAATAAGCATTTGGTCAAAAAATTAATTATGAGGACGAAGGAACTGGTATATAAACTCACTCAAGAAAAAGGTTCTAGGCACTTGATAGCATACAATATGTATTCAGCATAATAATCTTTATGTTTCTGCCCTACAAGGAAGGCCCTTCAGGAGAAAATAATTTTAGGAAAAACTTGATTACCCTAAGTTGTGAATCCATTCCTTCTTCCTAAATATATTCCTTAGCCAAGTGCAAAAAAAAATGTGTATTGAAGCATGTCCTGGAATTTTTAACTTCTTAACATTGTGGTGTGACATACCTAGTCCAGCTGTTTTGGCAAAACATATTGCATCTAAATACATATCAAATCAGTATAATCTTTGACTATTGGATATTGAAGTCGGGGTGTCTAGTAGTCGGGAGAAAATGGAAAAGTCAGGAATCAGTTTCAAAATGGTCTTAAAAAGTCAGGAATTAGTCTTTATTTTGTTGTCACAGTCGGGAATTTTATGGACCATGTTCATAACCATATTCATGTTTTTGTCGCGATCGCGCAAGACGATGATCACCTTTCCATAACCGTGGGAGGCGATGATGGTGTATACACAGCCGCAATTGCACTAGACAACAATCACGTTTTCGTGACTGTGGCTGTGGGAGACGATGATGCTGTTTAGACACCCGTGGCTGAATTTCATGAATTTGCAGCGATCGCAAGAGAGATGAACAGAATTTTGCCACTATCACGGAATACGATGATATTTTGTCTACACGGCTGAGAAATGTTAGTGAATTTCCCGCATTCATGCAAGACGACGATGATGTTTTTGTGACCAAGGAAGTTAATTATGATGTTTAGACAGCCACGGGAGATGTTCATGATTTCGCCGCGATAGCGCTATTTGAAGATCATGTTTTTGTAATGTCCACATCACCGTGGGAAATATTGGGAAATAAATAGTGGGAGTTGTTGATAACTTTTCCATGACCGTTAGAGACGATGATGGCGATTCTGTTGATACAGTATTCAGGATTTTGCCTCGACAACGAAGATGATGTTTCCGTGACTAAAGGAAGATATTCTGGATTTCACAGTGATCCCAGAAGTCTTACTCCTCAATAATTATATGTTAACAATTAAATACAATTTCATGAGGTGCGAGAAATAGGACGGAATCCAAAGTGTACCGTACTTTTTGGTTAAGTCACTTTGATCATCCAACTATTGAAAAATTACAGATATGCTTTGATTATTTGTGTACTAGTGTTTAAATTTGAAGTGTTTAAAGTTTCATTTTTATTGGCAGCCGATGAGACAGAGATTTCGTTTGATCCTGGAGATATAATCACCAGGATAGACCAGATAGACGCAGGCTGGTGGCAAGGTATGGCCCCTGACGGCAGCTACGGCCTGTTCCCCGCCAACTACGTGCAACTCCTAGACTGAAGTGAGTCAAGTGAATGAATCCTTTTTTTTTGTTTTAAATCGACCACAATTTATTACAACAATTTTATGTAGAAGTTTGGGAAAATGAGAGTTCAGATAGCTTGCATGAGAATGGGAAAATTGGAGACTATAAGGGGCTCTAGATAATAAACTTCCCCATAGATTCCTCTCTGGAACTCAAATCATCTGCCCTCAGTATTTTAAAATATTCCACAGCTTCTGGTGGGGTATGCTTAGTTACTGTAGACTATATTTGTATAATTAATTGTAGTTCCTGTAAATCAGTACAACAACTTTATGGATATGGTCAAGCTATCAGGATACGCTTAGCCCTATAACCAAAAATTGAGATTTTTCAGCTATTAGGTTTGATATTTCTTAACTTGATGTCGTTTGATAGGAGATTTTAAATGATACCTATATAAAAGTGTGAAGTAATAAAGTTATAAAAATTTAAATAACCATATAGGCCTATTGGGAAAATTTTTGGATTTTTGTATTAATTAGTTTAATTCTATCTTAAATACTATACCAAATTCATGAAGGTATTATTTAAAGTTAAAAAATGCATAAATTCACAACTTTGAAATGGCAAAGAGTTTTTTATATAGTATTTTTGAAAAAAAAAATTAAGATTTACATAGTGTTTAATTATTAGCAGAGTAGTATAAAGCTCACCTACTAATAAGAAATTTTCTGTTTGGTACTGGGAAAAGATTTTCGGTGGGTGGACTGAAGCCTATTGCCATTGGAATTGGACCAAAAAGGTCCTTGAAACAGGTAGTCTAACTTAGTAAACAAACTACAGAAGGTATTTCACCAATCCTACAATTTATATGTTGTATTTTGTTTATTTAAATTGTGTTCATGCTCCCTCTGGTGATATAGAAGTTTTAATTATAAGTTGTCGGTGTTTTGCTAGTGTATCGGTTATTGTCTTAGCCTTTGATGTAGGAGAGAGGGGTACAATCCTTTACACATCCAGAAAAATGTTAGGGGCTTAGATCACTTTACAAAAAACATTCAGTATTCCCTCTTAAATACTCTTCCGTTATGTTTAACATTTTCAAAAAAATCCTGACCTTTTTTTACTGAATGGCATCACTTAAATCACTGATGATTTTGTTTCAGGCCAGTTTTTAAACTGAAGATATTTTACTTCTGGTGGATCCAGTCTGGTTCTTCCTTCACTGCAACCCTCTGTACATCAACTTTGTGTGGTTTTCAATGATGCTGCCTAGCCTAATTAATGTGTACAGTAGAACCTTGAAATCAAAGGTAATTGGGTGGACAGGTACCTCAGATAACGTCAGTCTCATATTTGTTTTTAAGCATCCCTTTGATTACATATGCTCAATTTGTAATTACCAGTATATCTCTTTCTGAGAATAAATCTTCAGGGTGCTGAGCAGCTCTGAGCTTGGAGACAAATTTGAAGAACTAATCTTAAGAGTCGGCAGGAGTCAATCATTTTGCATTGTTGTTAAACTTCAGATGCCAGGCTAAACGGTGGTTGTCCTAGCACCGATCAGCAAAAACATGTGTTTACGTTGAAGCATATTAATCATGCACCGTAAGCTTGATTACCGAGCAGAAAATTATATGTGATTCTTAAATATATTTTATGTGTGAATTGCTTTTTGGATTTTTATAACTTTTGTTTTAGAGGTTGAAAAATCCCAGTTTAAGTCAATATATTTATGTAGTTTGACAAAATTATAACAATTAAAATTCCAAAGTGGGTAGCAAATCACATTTGCGGTTTCAATAGCTGTTAAATGAGATATTTTTCAACTTTTTATGTTAATAAACAATGCCGTAATATGCTTCAACCATTAACATTGCCGTTATGGGCAGAAAATCCAAGATGGCCAGCGTCCTGCTGACTCTTAAGTTCAATTTTTACAGCTTCTAAATCCTCATCACTGTTCCAAACTTTTAATATTTTCTTTCCGATCAGTCATCAGTTCCCAAATCTTAGAGCTACCTGGTTGTCAATAAAATGATATGCTTCTTGCTCCGAGATTGAAATCCACCTAAAAGGTACTGCAATTTGGGTAATTTAGCTTCATTAATAGGTTATCAGCAAACACTGTCTTGAGAGGTATAGGGAATACTTTAAGCTGGTCTCCAAGATATTCCTCAAACTTAGAAACTGTCGACAGTCGGGATCAAAGTCAATCATTGGATGAAACTTTGTATACATTTCCCTAATGGTTGTATTGACGAAGAATGAAGATTTTGTATATCAAGAATATTATTACAACTGACAAAAAACTTGTTTGCACATTTTGAGATTGTGCTGAAATTGTTTTCCTTTTTGTACTCATGGTCAGGGACTTACAGTAAATGCTTAAAATCGTGAACAAATTTTATGAAATGAAATTAATAATATTATAATATGTAAAACAATGATGTACTTAAATATCAAAAATGTGTGATAATTTGTGTACTTTTGAATTTATAGACTGTAACAAATGTAGTAGTTTTTGTTTTGTTTTTATATTAACGTTGTCTTTAAGTATTTATTATATTAAGCTATGTTCAATGTATTTAACCCTATTTTTGTGTTGCTTTCATTTGTGGTGCTTTAATTTGAATATATTTTTATAGATTGTTTACATTTAATTTTAAACTGTACATACCTATTTTAGTTAAATTAATTTTTGTACATATTTATTATATAAGTTCATTTAAAGATGTAGTTAATATTTAAAACAAAATTGATTTCTTGATTTTACAAGACATTGACATCACTAAATACTATGTTATACATTATGTATCTTACAGTTGTTTGGTTAAGTATTAACAGACTAATTAAGAACCAATAGTTGGTTTCTTTTATACATTGAGGGTATTTATAGTCGGGACCACATAAGTTTGCAGTTGGTGGCAGCCAATCACAAGACAAGGCTAGTGCGATGTTGCCAAATCGCCTGTTGACAACACTAATTAAAATATACCAAGCAATATTTTCAAATCAGCTGGTATTATTAGATTTGGCAACACCGCACGGTTCTTATTGGTTCATTCAAAACCATATGGTAAATAGGGTCCTCCCTCAACTGCAAACTTACATGGTCCCGATTTTAAGTGTAAATTTAAGTTTATTTTAATACCGGTACTGATTGTTATTCTGTACTAATAACTATTGGCTTTAAAAAATGTGTTGTTATAGTTTGAATGGTTTAGTGAAGGGCTGTGTAGTGTGTACACCCTATAGCTTGGTCAATTAATAATGATTGTAATTTGTATGTTCAATGGCAGAGAAAGACAAAGAACAATATTTATGTAGAATAACTTTCACAATCTATGAAGTCTGTTAAACTATTAAAAAAATTGCCTTTTACATTTTGCATATCCTGTTAGAAATTCAAGTGTATAATTAAAAGTACAGATTTTTTCCCCTTTGCAAGCTTAGTTACTGTTTCAATTACTTCAGAATATACACAGCCAAATATTGAAACTAATTTTATTCTCAAACGAGTGCCAAGATTTAATACATAATACGTAGCACGTTTACAATGGAACTCAGATCTTGCATATTGATAAGGTAAAGCTAGTATCAAGTTATAAAAACAAAACCATACTTTCAGTAATTCCCCATGAACTATTTACTTGTTATCACCATGTGTACTTGTTTGAAGTATAGTTTTGAAAACTAGAATAATGATTTGATTGTATTTCCGAGCAATGGAAAATAACTAATTGAACAAGTTAAATATTAAATACTTGTGCTGGAAATGTTGATCAGTTAGGACATATCTCACTTATACTTGGTTAGCTCAAGTTCATCTTGAGATGGGTACTAAATTAAAACCTATCTGTTCTTCCTATATAAAGAATTAAAACAAAATGTGTTGTATTGTTTGTTCACCATGTATTTCACTTGGGGAGCGATCTGGTCTAGTTGTTAGAGTGCGGGACTTTAGTCCGAGAGGTCTCGAGTTAAAATCCCACCAATGCATTTGATCTCATTGAAAATGCCGCAACCCCTAGGTCTAGCCTGAAGTATTGTAAAAAACAATCCCAGGCTCGTGCCTAGTGTCCAAGGACCAAAAATATACTCCCGCCGCAGCAAACCTGCAGACTTAGCAAATTTCCATCGGACTGGCTGAAATTCCACTAAATTATTCTCTTAAAATTGTCAGATTTATTTCCTACTAGCTGTAACCCGCGGGCTTTGCCCCGTTTAACTTCTTAATTTTCAAGATGATCTCGTTCGCATGGCTCAATCACGTCCTGGTTGAAGTTCGTTCGCTACGCTCACTCACCTTTAGGTTGGAGCTCGTTCGCTGCGCTCACTTGCCTTCAGGTTAGCTCGTTCGCTATGCTCACTTGCCTTCAGGTTAGCTCGTTCGCTACGCTCACTCACCTTTTTGGTTGCAAATTAGCTGTTGTCATAAATATGTAAAAGAAATAATAGTGCTGCACCCTGTTGGTAATCCTTGTAACTTTAATGCTATTGAACATCATAGAACAGAACCAACTTGTTTAATTGAAACAGCTGTTAAGATTCATTAATTCCATTTCTCATAAGGTTAACATGGGAAACTCCAGAGCCACTGGGGCGGAGCCTATTGGACGGATCACGAAATTGATGGTGTATAAACCTATTCCATGACATTCTACACGTATGTACCAAGTTTCGTGGCAATCGGTTCAGCGGTGTCCGAGTTTATCACCCCCAAACAAACAAACAAACAAATATATATATACAAACATCCTCTTTTATACTTATAGATTTAAATATCATTAATTTTGATGAGTACTTAGGTTTGCTGCTACAGGAAAGAAAATAGGGGTTTTTTAGCGAATTTCCCTATAGGGAAGTAGCTATTACCGTAGGTGGCACGGTGAGACCTAGACCCGGGACCGAATTTCTTTTTCATTTTGATGTCCCCAGAGGCCAAAAACACTATTCGTTCAAATTTTTATATATATATATATATATATATACGTCCGTGAACGCGATAACTTGAGTAATTTTTGTCCGATTTTGATGAAATTTGGTTTAAAGGTGTAAAGCGGGATAAACTTGAATGAGTTCGCGAACCAGCACGATCGGACCATGGGAACGGGGCTTTACGGGGGGTTTTATGGGGTAAAAATTGGTTTTTCTCACTTTTGACCCTCAAAACACAAAATTTCCCAATTTCTCTTTAGACCTTTTTAAAGAGCTTAAAAAAACAAATAATTTAGTATATAAAAGTATTTTTGTTCGAATATTAGTAACGGAGAAAATTAAAAAAATTGTAAGTTTAAAATTCCCATGTTATTCTTATGGAGAATATTGTCAAATGTTGTAGTTTGCTTGTTTATGAATATATTTTGATCAAACTTGGCAAATTTATTTATTTTGTACTAAGCTATCAATATTTTACTCAAAAACACACTTTATTAGTTTCATTGTAGCAGCAAACCTAGGTACTCGTTAAACCTAATGTTATTAAAATATATTTAACTGAAAATCAATTCAGACAAATGGAAATTCGCTTAGTCGGCAGGTTTGCTGCGGCGGGGGTATATTGAAATATTGATAGCTTAGTATGAAGCAAACAAAATTTCAGACAGCAAGCTTTTTATTTATTCCCCATAAGAATAACATGGTAATTTTAAATTTACACTTTTTAGGGATTTTTTCCGTAACTGTTTGACCATACAACAATGCTTCAATATACTAAATTATTTGTTTTTTTGAGCTATACAAAATGGTTTGAAAAGAAATTGCAAAATTTTTTCAGGGTGAAAAATGAGAAAACCCCATTTTTACCCCACAAAACTGGGAACCCCTGTTCCCATAGTCCGATCATGCTGGTTCGCGAACTCGTTCGAATAAATATAGGTTTACACGTTATTTTTTACTATTTTGCTTGAGTTATCGTGGTAACGGACACACACATATATATATATGAATTTGAACGGATGGTGTTTTTGGCCTCTAGGGGCCTCAAAACAGAAAAAAATCAGTCCCGGGTCCAGGTCTTACTATGAGTACTACGGTAATAGCTTATTCCCTATATGGGAAATTCACTAAAACAATCCCAGGCTCGTGCCTAGCGTCCAAGGACAAAAAAAAGTATTTGATTTACCAAGTACTCTGAGCTTTTCGAATAAACATCAACTGTTCAGGACTCATCTCATGTAGGGTGAAAACCTTTGAAATTTTTTTTACAGTTGACTCTCAATATGCCCTAGTCTCTAGTTACAAGTCTTATCTACAACTTTCTGCTCCCTACTTGCAGTACGCTAAGCAAATTCGACTAAATATAGGCCTATTATTTTTTATGCTTTTAGCGAATTTCCCCTATAGGGAATAAGCTATTACCGTAGTACTCATGGTAAGACCTGGACCCGGGACCGATTTACTTTTTCGTTTTGAGGTCCCTAGAGACCAAAAACACCATCCGTTCAAATTCATATATATTTATATATGTGTCCGTTAGCGCGATAACTCGAGCAAAAAACACCCGATTTTGATGAAATTTGGTACGTGTAAACCTACGTTTATTCAAACGAGTTCGCAAACCAGCATGATCGGACTATGGGAACAGGGGTTTATGGGGCAAAAATTAATTTTTCCCATTTTTGACCCTTAAAACTTAAAATTTTCTTTCCAAACCATTTTGTAGAGCTTAAAAATACAAATAATTTAGTATATTGAAGCGTTATAATGCGCCTAATGGTTACGGAGAAAATTCCAAAAAACTGTAAATTTAAAATTCCCAAGTTATTCTTATGGAGAATAAGTAAACTGTTGTAGTTTGCTTGTTTATGATCATATTTTGATCAAATTTGGAAAATGCATTCATTTTATGCTAAGCTATTAACATTTTACAAAAAACACCTTTTTACCCTCCCTGTTGCAGCAAACCTAAGAACTCGTTAGACAACTTATGTTTTTTAAATATGGAATAAATGTGATATTTTTAAGGAGGCATTTTAGTGTAAATCCAATCAGGCAAATGGAAATTCGCTTAGTCTGCAGGTTTGCTGCGGCGGGGGGTATTTGAATATTGCAGGTTAAAATTAATGAATGTAAAAATTTCATTGTATAAATAATGCCACATGTCCACCATGATGAAAGTACAGTAAACCCCTGATAAACTTAAAAGGGTAAAGACCATTTTGATAAAAGTCTTTTTTGTTTGTCAATGGTTGGAATTTAAAGGCTATTTTGATTCAAACTGATCTACAACAGTCGTCCTTACATGTTTTAATTACTGGCATCTTAAAATCTAGTACTGTAGCCTACTGTGTACAAAAATCTACTTCTTATCTTAAATAAACTACCGCTACTTCTTAAAATAATTTACTACTAGTGTACCTGTTGCTCGAATTCGAGCAATTGCAAAGTATTGCAGGCGTTATTTAAAAATGAATAACCGTCATAATTTCAGATGAGACTTTCAGAAGAGTTGACTCAAAGATTATTTTAATACTTACGATGTACATAACAGTTCGATATAACAAACATTTCTTGTATATCTCATCATTTTTTAAAAGCTGATCTTGTTTTTTATTGTTGTCTACAAATGTTTCCCACTCATAGCCGCCTTAAGTTGTCCATAATGATTATAAATTTTTAAAAAACGTTATTTTCCTACAGTTACCTAACAATGTACATGTTCTCTCACTGATTTGAGAAAGCAAAATGGCAAATTTGCTCATCAGTGAGACAATGTTAACATTGCCTCACTCTAATTACTTTGTCTCACTCACTCCAGATTTGCAACGTGAAGGCATGAAACGGTGTAAAAGTTCACTTCTGTGTAAAAATATGTTACGTTTTTTTACCAATTTATTTGTTTTATGGTAACTGTAGGAAAAATATAATGTGCAACTCGAGTGCAAAGTGCAATTGCTCACTTTGCTCACTAGTTGCACAAATAACTATTCTTCTACTTGGTGGGGTTCTATTTCTTTCCTATGTTTCCATAGTTTGCAAATTGGCTCATTCAATGATTGCTCAAGAAATGCAGCACAGTTTTAATTTCGTTCTTTTTAATATATCATTGTCCATCGCTTCTTACTTTCTCACCCTATACCATAGTATATGGTAGTGATGTGTCAAAACCGAATCTCAAATCTCAAAACCATCAAAACTTAGGAAAAGTTTCGGTTTCGAGATTCGATCACCAAGTTTCGAGATTCAAAAGTTTCGAAATTGAAGATTTTGGCAGTTTTATTTTTGAAACTGCTGACATTTTTTTGTGCCATTGTTATTGTTTTAAACATTGTTTCCAAATAAGCTGGTAGCAACAGAGCAAACATCACCATTAACAGTAATGAAACAAGTAAATTTTATTCTGAACTTCAAAAGTTATCTTAAATACTATAACTGGTACAATTCAGTTTCACATCAATGTTTACTTAACACAAAGAAATATTGACCACTAAATGTTCTAATTAATCTAATATTCATGTTTATGTTGGTGTTAGAAGTTTAATTTAATTTTTTGTTGTTGTTTATAAAAAATTATGTTGTATTGGGTTTTAAGATTATCAGTTACATTCACATATTTATGTTATGTCACGGTCAGGAGGAGTCGATCTCTTTCAGTTTTGATTGCATATTTAACATTTTATGATTTTTTAACCTTGACCTTGTAACCAGCTAAGTAAAAAAGTTTCGCGTTTAGGTTTTGAGATTCGAGATTCGGGATTCGATTTTTTAATGTTTCGGTTTCGGTTTTGAGATTCGAAATTTCTGGTTTGGACCATCACTAGTATATGGAAAAAGTATTGTTTTCGTCAAAATTTTCGAGCTTGAGTTTTGAGTGGATATATTCGTTTTGGGTCCCCCTGGACCCAAAAAAGTGGTTTTCGAAGTGATGTCTGTGTGTCTGGATGTGTACAGAGCTAGGGACTACACCTGTGGTCCGATTTCAATGAAATTTGGTATGTAGGTTCTAATCCATGGTATCTCCAGGCGTTTTTTTTCATTTTTTTGAAATTTTGATTTTTAATGGGGATTTTCCCACAAAACCAATAAAAACCGGAGAAATTGTATTTTCTCAAAATTGGCCCCAACGATTTTGATAAAAATTGAATATGTTAATACTTTACTTTTAATACTTTACTTTAATACTTTCTTATGAAATGGCGACCATACAATGTAGGTATTTTAAGCCAAGTATGAATGGAGATGAGTGTAGGATGAGTGGCGCGATCTTGTAGTCTTGTTAGTGACTAAGGCCGACATTCCTTAGACACAGCTGTTAATTAATAGCCCAAACAGCTAATGGCAACTAAGGGACCTACAGTTTATAGTGGAATCCGAACCACATTTTTCCCTTGGTATATACGAATTGGTCTAATTATCAGGATAGTACTGCGGATAGTCGTAATACTCACTAGTGCGGACGTTAATCCACACCAGGGAGTATCCCATCCACAGTGCATACCTATAAATATCCACAATCCGTGACCTCCTAGTAGCTGGATTACAGGACGACGCCACCCGTCCCAGCCTTTAAATTATAGTCCTTTAAATTCTGAACAAAATTGTACAAATCCCATTTCCATATATTTACTCTCACCGCTTACACATGGTAAAGGTTGTTGACAAACTTATGGGAGAAAGTACGTGTCAGAATGCTGATACCGTTTATTTTTATTGTAATATTTACGCCAACGTATATATATACGTTATATATTTATTTACGTTCAACCAAGTCAGTAAATGTTTGTTTGTAGCATTGAAACTAAAATATTAACAGCAATTAAATTATCCAGCTGATCATAATGTGAACAAATATATGTTCTTCATAAGGATAACATGGGAACTTTAACAGCCACTGGGGCAGAGCCCAAGGGACTTTTTCAAAAATGTAAAGTCAGTTTGCAAATCCACGCGACACGCTCTTTCCAATGAGACGTCAATGGATAAAATCGGTTAATAAATGGCGGAGGAGTTCAACAGACAAAGTTTCATGTAGCGTATTAATTAAATAGATATTTATGTATTTTGACAAAATAATAACAATTAAAATGAAAAAGTAGAGAGCAAATCACCTCCACGGTTTCAAGGGCTTTAAAATGAGATATTTATCAACTTTTTATCTTAATAAACAATGCAGTAATATGCTTCAGCCATTAAACATTAGCGTTATGGGTAAAAAATGGCCAGCGGTCCAGCCGACTCTTGCATTTGACTATTACATTTTAAAGCCAACCTATTATTTTTATTTCATAGGAAAGCCACAACAATTATTGTTTACATAGACTACTCAATTAAAATGTCAAAATAGGATAGAATTAAACTAGATTTTCTTAGGATTTAAATAAAACTCTCACATATATATAATAAATAAAATTGTTTTTTAAAAACTTTATTAACAATATAAATTATAATGAACTATTAACATAATAGACATTTTAACAAAGAAATTAGTACAAAAATATGTTCATTTTTTTCTTAAACTTCTTTTTTACAGTGTTTTGTAGACTACAAATAATGGCTTAACATACCTTGTCAGACAAGCCATGACATGTAGTAGGCATCGAATGTGCTACATTAATATTTATTGTAATGGCGGAGTTATTGAAATAACCGCCAAAACATATTTAGCACATTCGGTACCTACTACATGTCAAGGATTGTCTGACGAGGTACCTTTGTCATATAAACGCAATCCTGGAGCTGGTGGTTGTTTGACACTTTTCTAGTAGTGATCATTTTATTATATATTTAGGTTCTTAATTAATTATCAACATTTGCTACATGTTAAGGATTGTCTGACGAGGTACCTTTGTCATATAAACGCAATCCTGGAGCTGGTAGTTGTTTGACACTTTTCTAGTAGTGATCATTTTATTATATATTTAGGTTCTTAATTAATTATCAACATTTGCTACATGTTAAGGATTGTCTGACGAGGTACCTTTGTCATATAAACGCAATCCTGGAGCTGGTGGTTGTTTGACACTTTTCTAGTAGTGATCATTTTATTATATATTTAGGTTCTTAATTAATTATCAACATTTGCTACATGTTAAGGATTGTCTGACGAGGTACCTTTGTCATATAAACGCAATCCTGGAGCTGGTTGTTGTTTGACACTTTTCTAGTAGTGATCATTTTATTATATATTTAGGTTCTTAATTAATTATCAACATTTTAACAATTTTTCCTTCGTGTATTACTAGTGTAAGGATTTAGCTAGTACATTAACCATGCAGATCAATTTTGTTAAGATTTTAGTTTTCTCTAATGTCGCAAAGGTGTGTTACGGTAATTTTTAAATTTGGTTTTCATCAGGAAAGCGATGACACCCCTGAGCTCCCCTCCCCATAGATTGAGACTTATTTGAGACCTTTGATGTTACATCAATCTAATGTGAATGTAATAAAACGTTGAGCTGTATACTCAAGCCTTATTTAAAATACTTAAATCATGTACAAATACAAAACTGCTACCTATCATCATCATGGAACAATCACATTCATTAACCAACCAGGAAGTTCTCATTTGGAAGACACACAGTATAAGAAGGATGATGTAGATGGGAGGAATAGAATCAGCTAAGGCACTATGCAATGGTGGAATCTCCCAAAAGGTGCGGGCTGATTTGTTGGGGTGGCACCTATGACAACAACCTAAATAAAATCCTGGTGGTTCAGAAGAAGGCTGTCAGGGTACTATTTGTCCTTGGTCCCACAGAAAGCTGTAGAGAAGCTTTCAAATTCCTCAAAATTTGAACAGTTTCAGCACACTACTTCATGAGCTAGCAATGTAGGCCTACACAAGCCAGCTTAACAACTTTCTATAATATGTAGTGTAATTTAACGCTAATGTATTTCTTTAAGAATTTACCATTAAAGCGTTCGCCTATTGTCTGTCTAGTTCTGTGTAAACCTTCAGTATTTTACAAAATGTTCACATCAAGCTGTTACCACTTCAATTCCTAACCGAGAACATGCTTTGGAGTTAAGTACAACGATTTACAAAGATTTGAAATCATAACTGGAACCATACAGATTGGTTGCGTCTCATGCACATCTTTAACAATGCATTTCTCACTACTAAGATGTTTATGAACTTTAGTAATAATGTCTAAGAAGTGTTTTTTTCTGTGGTACTTATCAATACATCGACACAGCTCCTGAATGTATTTTGTACCTGAAAATAACATTGAAGAATTAATATGTTTTAATTTAACAGAATTCAGGTTTAAATTTAACAGAATTCAAACTTACAGTAGCACTCGTTAGTAGGGACTGCAAGAAAAGGAACTTCACTTTGATTGTCACTGTAAATGTGATTGTAACAATATGGAAAGTTTGAGGAATTCAAATTTACTGATTGTCTTCAGACGACATCGGAAGGGTTCCATAACAGCACTGCCTTTAATCACAGTAATAATCCAGTATTTTATTAGACAGAGTCCCAATTAGTCATTAATGAAGGTTTACTAAATAGTGAGAAACATAAATCTGGATTTGAGTCCTTCATCTAAGGCAGGGTAACTTTTGGAGTACCACTACCTCCATTACTAAATAAGGTGGTGTTTATAAAAAATGGAGTACATTAGACTCCCTCTCATCCGGACTCCTCGTGACCGAGACTAGTCCGGACAACGGGTTTTCCGGCTAAACCGACGTCCACAAAAACTCGTTAAAACGGACCGTTTACTGTGATATTCGACTTAAATTTAGGAGAGCATTGTATTTAGACACATGATCACGGGTCTCAAATCTTTCCCATGAGAACAGTCGTTTCAGTACCGCCCACTTCCTGCCGTTCTAGTCCGGTTAAGCAAATGTGCTGATGAAAATTGTCCGGTTAAAGAGATGTCATTTCCGCCGAGTGTAGTCCGGTTAAAAGGTGTCCGGATAAGAGGGAGTCTACTGTATATAAGTAAGTTAATATAAATACAAATTTACATCAAGTTACCATTTATCTTGCTGCGGATTGAAACAAACCCATCGATAGTTGCCATACACACCAATCTGTCTTTTGGATCAAAACTATTGGGTCCGTCAGTGGTTAGATTGTCATCAGTTGTCATCACTGATGGACAATCAGTTTCAGTATTGTCAGGCTCTAACAGTTCATTCTCGGGATTGACTGAAACATGTTGCAGAAAACCTGTATGATTAACCCAGCAGACAATTTGTACAAGTCAATTTATTTTATTTTTTGTTATCACTATCAGATAGTGACAATTTATGAGATGCGTGGTTTTGTTTGATAATTTTTCTTATGCAAAAGTATATGAGAACAGGGTATGCAAAGATTAATAAACAGTGCATTAGTAACTGACATTTACATGTTTCTCGAATCTACATTGAAATCAGCAGCAACTATTAAAGTTGTATTCTTCAGTTCCTTACAAACTTATTTAAAAAGACATTATAGACTATTTAAAACACTTTAAAATTGATTACATCAGGAACATGGTGCAACAACCAATGAAAGTAAAATCTTGCAGGATAGGCTCGTAGTCACTGATGTCGATTGCGGTCTTCTGGTGACGACCGTGTCACAAACGACGAATCAGATTGATTTGATCACTCACCGACGTTTCAACCTTCATGTATTGTGCCATCCTCAGGGCGACTTGACTTGCTAAAACGTCGGCGGTGAGTAATAGTGATTTGTTGTTTCTGAAGATTTCTTAGTCACCAGAAGACTCGATTTTAAATTAAGGTCAAAAAACTCTTTCTGGTTATTTGGTTTAAGGCCATGTAAAGGCCTAGCTTATGATGTAAACTATCTGAAGTAATTCACTCACCATATAGTACTCCTGGGCCTTGACATGCCTGAATGATTATCACTTTGGGAATACCAGATAGTAAATGGATGAGTGGTGATGATCCAGAAATGCTATTGATGATGTCTTCATTTTTTACGGGTACACTGTTTGCACCATATACCATACCTAAAAGTAGGTAATTTTATTAATATATATATATATTTATTTATTTATTTATACTCTAGTATTGGCTTTTGGATGGTACAGTAGACAGAGAATCCATATAGACTATAGCTGTAGACTATATTTTATTCAATACATGACCAACGCTCAGTGCTGTATTCAATTCAACTTTTTTTATGACATGAAAGATATGTTTTAAAAGTTGTTCTATCAGTTTGACTTAGTTAAAATTTGGTACATTCAACAGATAAACAATAATTTACATCAGCATCTGTGGACGAATTGAACTATGAAAATATATGTACAAATATTAATTGATAATTTTAACTAGTCTAGAGTTTACTCCTAATAGAGTAACGATTGACCTGCAAGTAATGTGACAGAACTTAATTTGTTTCACAGCTACATCTTATCACACCCTTATGTGTCTTCTGGCTAGCTGGAAGATTGTATATACATTTTCAAGATTTGAACTCTAAGATTCCATCACTGTCTTAAGACATATAGGGCATACAATTTACAAAATAATCTAGGTTATCATGCACAGAGTAGCCTTATCAGATTTTTGTTGATTGTCTTTTCTTGGATTTCCTTTCTACTCTTTTACACAAAACTACAACTGATAATGTAGTAAACAGGTTTGTGCTCAACAATCTACATTTAACCTAACATAATACGACTAAACCTAAGACAATAATTGTTATTGGTTTCAATGCCTTTTTAACTATCATGACTTTTTCATGTTAGGGTAGGATTGTTTCATTTATGCATATATTGTACTGTTTAGCTTCTTCCCTAAGTATTAATCACCACCATGGCTTGCTATGCAAACAAGAAACCTAAATTTAGTTAGCTTAACATTTCAAGAAGTATGATTAAAAACTTTTATCACAAACCAAAAGAGGGGTTTTAACCCTCACTTTTTAACTTCACAATTTTGTTCCGACTCGAGATAAAACTGAAAGCAAAAACTTCTACATTAGTCAACACTATGTTTAGCTTATGTCAGTATTTACTACCAAAAGTTACCTTTATCCCCGTGAGAGAGAACACACAAAACCAGCACCGAATGGTGAACCTCATTAAACTCATTTCTAACCGTGTCACGGATATCATCCACCATTTTGTCATGATTAACGTCATTTATGACAACCACATTGTAGTTGAGGCTTTTAAATGTTTTACTGAGATTTTCAACATCCTTGTCTGATCCCATCCTATCACGACGAGGTTGTTTAGGAAGTTTATGCTGAAACACACAAATTCTGATCCAACATTTCCTTAATTGCTAATACTAAACCAGAATAATAAGGACTAATAGTACAGTAAATATAAATACCCCAGCTGCAGTGAACCTGCAGACTGAGCGAATTTCTATTTAACTGTCTGGATTTCAACAAAAATATTCCCTTAAAATTGTCAGGCTTATTTTCTACTTATATAACATTAATTTTAATTAGTGCTTAAGCCGGGTTTACACGATGCCAGTTGGCGAGACAATTGTCTTTGCCAATTGTCATCACGTGGTTTTGGAATTGTCGTAGGCCAGGCAAGTTGAACGAGAACCTGTTGACATGTGGCCAACACTTGCCCAGGCATTTTACAGTGAACCAGGGTACTACTGCTAAAAGACAAGACAGTGCTATTGGCCTCTACACCGTTTACACGGCGCCAATTGTCACGACAACTGTGTTTTCGAGGGGTTACAAATAAAAATTCTGCGTCCCAACCACTCACTCTTTGTATACGTTTAATCAATTAAATTACCTAGATAAACAAAACCATCTCATTGAAACTTGTTGATATTAAATCAGTTGTGATGAACTGCAATACTAACCTCAAATTCTTTCCTCTTTTCAATGTTGTTATAAAACTTGGCGTTGTTAACTACAACTACCAATCCAGGGTTATTGGGGTCTTTGATTTTGTAACAGTCTTCTTCCTCTTCATTGGCTATTATACGTTTGAATGTTTTTGCACACTCATTATCTGTAAAGTTCTTTATTTCTTCATTTATATTGTAGTAAATGTCCAACAAATTTGCTGACTTAATTTGTTTCATCAGGTTATCTAGATACGGCTCCTTTTTGATACTGATGTATTCTTGAGAAATCCAAAATAAAATGTGAAACTCCATGTACATTGGGTCACAGTCCAATGTTATGTCTTCTTTGAATTTACCATCACGTCTAACCCGATCAATAAGGTCTTGAGCTGGTTCTCTTTTTAAAAAATCGCACACAGAAGAATAAAGTATTTTTTTAAACCTGTTTGTATAAACGGGTGCATCCCTCTTTATGTTAATGTCTTGAATACAACAACCTAATCTCATCAAACTATTGTTGTTTTGAATTATTGCAAGAGTTTCAAACAGTTTGAATTTCCAATTTGTAGGCGATGTGCAAGCCCATTCATACAATTTACCTCTTGAAAAATTCTCCGGACCAGCAGCAATCAAAGAGCGGATTAACTGTAGGGCGTACCTTGTGTCATCAATCAAAAGAAAAATAACAGATATGTACTCGTACAGATCTAAATTCATTTCTATATTACTGACATCTTCAAGGGTGACTTTATAAATTAAATGATACTTTTTCTCAGGCACACTGATGGCAGAATCAAAGGTGGCATTGCCACTGTCAATGGATGTATCATTGGAGTTATCACTGCTCGTGGACAATCTATCGCAATCAGAATCCTCTGAGCAGTGAAAAGATGTTTCAGAGTCTGATTCTTCGGAGTAGTCTTCATTGTAGTTTGGAAAATCAAATTTAGGAAACCCATAGTTCCCCATGTCCATTTTCTGCAACAAATAACTTAAGTTGGATTGTAAATACAAAATCCTTAATTCTTGTTTATTAAGAAAGCTAAGTTAGGCAGAGGATCTCACCGAAAGTAGGCACAGGCTACTATTTTATTGTCAAAACCTTTAAACATTTTCCTTTTTAGGAAGTCATAACGTTTAAGGTTTGAGACCTATTACTTTTTTATTTCAGGGTAAGCATTCTAAAGTCTAAAATATTGTTAGTTCAGATTGGGATGAACACATACACAAAGATAATTACTGTACATGTATATCTTAAATAAACAAAAATAGTGTGTGTATGGGTATAAATATTTATTAAACTTACATATAAATAAATCATTTTATCTTTTCCTCAAATTGTAGGATTTTGGTATAAAATACTGATTAAGCCTATTGGAAACTTGACTGAAAAAGGTGTGCTGATTATTCAAACTGATTGAGCTTAGTTACCATAATATGAAATGTTATGACTTTCAAGTATCGGTAGCTTAATTTTATAGATTGATACAGTTGAATAAGTTATATCAATAGTTTTTGTTTTATAATACAATTATAAGTTAATCAGATGTCAAAAGTTTTGCCACTTAGTCTAATTGAGCTAATTTTTACAGCAAAGTTTGTTTGACTTGCATGTGATTATTGTGACTATAGGTTGGCCACTTGGAAAGCGACCTGCGCAAAATTTTTAGCGCATGTAGGGGAGGTAACGGCGAGGGAGGGTATGTTCCCTCTCTCCACCAATGGCCGTTTCACACTGCACGACACGACACCGGCACGGCGCCGCCCTGGTGTCGTGGGAGTTGGAATCCCATGTTTACCAAATGGAACTGCTTACACACACACCGTCACGGCAGTGCCATGCTGTTGCCGGTTTGTTGTTGGCAGCATCGCTCCCGCCGGTGCCGTTGGCCTGTTTTCACATATTTGCATTGTTTCCTTGATATTATAAAATACAGACCAAGGTATGAAATAAAAAGAATGATATAATAACATTTCATGATGCTCAAATATTGATGCGATTTAGGCTATACAATATTTTTTGCAGGACCTATTTTTCTCAAGTTATTGAAAACCATAGTTTTCAATATCCGTTTTCAACCCGTGCTGGGGCGGAGCGGCAGCAGAGTGGGGGCATAGTCTGTCTTACTCCCACAGCTCGGTATCTCTCTCTCGCACCAATGCTATGAGGAGGTCGCTTTCTAAGCGGCCGACCTATAGTCCTAGTTAGTTATATTTAGGGGCAGACTTCCATATCTGTTGTCAAAAACAAACGAATGAAAATATTGATAGTTTCATTCGATATATTGTTTGGTTGGTTAGGTTATGTTAACCCAACTAACCAAATGATATATGGAATGAAAGAATATATATATAGATCAATATTTTCATTCGGTTGTTTTTGACAACAGATACGGAAGTCTACCTAATATTTAGTTTAGCTACGGTACAGTGTTTGTGTCTGTAGCAATGAAACGATGAAAATAAGCCTAGGCCTACAATATTTAATTCTAATATTTTAACCTAAAGTGAAGGCTTATAGGTTTACTCTAAATGGATAGAAGGCCTATTTCGCCTAGGCCTAGAAGGCCTAGTTATTCATTACTAAGACTAGACGACCTCTAGTTATTATTATTATAGTCTTAAACTAGCCTAGTTAGATTATTAATTTGTCTTACAAGGTATTTAATAAACAATACAATAAATGCAACTTAACCTCAAAAATTAAGTGATGAACATTGACATAGACTATTGAATTGACGTCTGCTGAGAGGCGGAAAGCAGAAACAGAAACTGAACTGACTGACACTGACAGATAGTAGTCAATGACAGTGACACAGCTGACGAGCCACCTTTTAAGCCGTACAGAAGTAAGATAATCTTACTTCTCTTTGTTATTGCCACGGCCACCTATAACTCCAGGCCGCGGCCTTCGAAGTTAAAGTTAAAAGTTAAATGTTAAAAGTTCACATAAAATTAAAATTCTACACCAAAACATTCAGCACTTCTCTTCTCGAACTTTATCATTGGAAATTGTTTTAGAAGAAATCAAACCTGAACTTGTTGTCATAAGTGAACACAAATTAAATAAAAATGAAATCCAACATGCATCTATTGTAAATTACAGAACTATAAACTATTATTGTAGAAAATCATATTTTGGAGGAGGGGTCATGATTCTTGCTCGGAATAGTCTGGCCATAAAAAGTAAAAGGATACCTGCAGTTGAGGATATATTGGCAGATAAATACTTTGAATGCTGTTTAGTTGAAGTAAATATGTATAGATTTTCTTTTTTATTCGTCGGAGTATATAGAACACCAGGAATTCAATTTGAGACTGTTTTTCTGGAAAAATTAAATTGTGTACTTGATATTATTTTCAAAAAATACTCAAGAGTAGTAGTGGCTGGTGATATTAATATTAATGTTTTAAAAAATTCTCCTGGCTATAAAATATTCTGTAACACTTTAAAAGAATTTAATATGCAATACTTGGTAGATTTTCCTACTAGAGTAACTCTGGATGGTGAAAGTAGTATAGATAATATATTTACATCAATTCCAAGAAATAAATTATCAATATCGGGTATAATAACAGAACTATCCGATCACGATGCTCAATTATTAGAAATCCTAGATTGCACAGTAAAAAATAAAACTAAACCTTTAACACAAGAAAAACGGAAATTTACTCATAAAAATATCGCCAACTTCAATAACTATCTGGCACAAGAAACTTGGTCTGAACTATATTTTGCACCAGTTGAAGATAAATACAATGTATTCTTAAAAATTTTTACTTATTATTTTGACTTGTGTTTTCCAAAAATAAAGTCAAGAGTTTACTCAAAGGCTAAAAGCTGGATCACTCCACAATTAAAAAGGAAAAAGGAAAATATTATTGACCTTAGCCAACATATAAGGATAACCAAAGACAGGGAACTAAACCAGACATTAAAACAACTCAAGAAAAATTATACAACAGATATGATAGCAACCAAAAAGAGGTTTATTGAAAGTAGCATAGAAAATGCTGACAATGTTATCAAGCCACGTGGAAAATAATAAATAATGAGATTAAAGAAAATTCTTTTCACAACGATGAAATTAAATTAGTTGTAGACAAAATATCATATACAAATCCTAAAGATGTTAGTGAAGTTTTTAACGAGTATTTTGTAAGTGTTGTTGACAAATATATTAACCCTAAACTAAATAATCATAGACAGTTTGTCCAAATGCCAATTCCAAATAATGTATCAAAATTCCATATTAAACCTTTAGATGAACCAGAACTCGAGCAAATATTATCTTCTTTTGATAACAAGTTCACTTCAGGCTACGATGAGATTCCAATGCCCATTATAAAAATTTCTAAAAACGCATTACTAAAACCCTTGGTACATATTATCAACTCTTCTTTCATTTCTGGAATTTTTCCAAATAAACTAAAAATTTCTAGAATCAAAACATTACACAAAAATGGAAAAAAAACAGTACCATCTAATTATACAGGCCTTTATCAATATTGCCCACCATATCTAAGCTCTACGAGCGTGCAATGTACTCCCGATTGGTAAGTTTTTTGGAAAATAATCAATTATTTGACGAAGAACAACATGGTTTTAGGTCTGGAAAATCTGTAACAACTGCTGGTATTGATCTAGTTGAGGCTATTATTGATGCCATTGATAGAGGTGACAACTCTGTTGGAATTTTCATGGACCTTAGTAAAGCTTTTGATAGCGTTTCGCATCAGACACTTATTTCAATATTACAACATTTTGGTATTACTGGTAATTCACTAAATTGGTTTAAATCATATTTAGAAAACAGGCAGCAATATGTTGAACTGAATACGATTACAGAATTCAATCAATTACTTAAAGTCAAATCATCTCTAAAACAAGTCAAATATGGAGTCCCTCAGGGGTCTATTCTTGGTCCAATTTTATTCCTCTGTTATATAAAAGGCCTGCCTTCAGCTCTAACAAACTTAAAAAGTAAATTATGCCTCTATGCTGATGATGCAAATTTAATAGTTTCTGGTAGATCAAAAAATGACATTGAATATATAGGCAATAGTAGCCTTGAATCTATATATGAATATTTATCTTGCAAAAACTTATTGCTTAACTCAGAGAAAACCAATTATATAAATTTTTCAACTGCCCAAAAAAAACCTTTAAAACCTAATTTAAAAATTGATAACAATTACTTAACTCAAGTGACTCAAACTAAATTCTTAGGACTAATAATTGATCACCATTTATCTTGGTTGTACCACATTGATAAACTAAAAAGTAAAATTTGTTCAGGTCTATTTATGCTGCACAACTTGTCTAAACTCTGCTCGTTGAATGTTTTACTGAAGGTTTACTATGCTCACATAAACTCACATATTGCATTCGGCATTGAATTATATGGTGCAACAACCATTCAAAATTTAGATGGTATATTAATTTTACAAAAGAGAGCCATACGTATCATGTTAAACTTGGGAGAAAACCAATCGGCAAAACAGTATTTTGCTAAATTAAATATCCTTACAGTGTATGGATTATATATTTATAAAACTATAATTAATCTAAAAAGTTTGAGGTTTTTTGCCGAAGCAATCTGAATACACATACACTTCCAAAATTGGGAATGTCACATAATTATAATACTCGGCATCGGAACTACCCAGCCATCCAGAGGCATAATTTAGAGTTTTATAATAAAAAACCCACTGCTGCAGGTACTAGGTTTTTTTATGCTCTGCCTAAAGATTTAATGGAAATTAATAATATTAAGACATTTAAAAAGAAATTGAAAATATTTATATTAAGCAAATGTTACTACTCATTTAGTGAGCATTTTGATAATATTTTATAGAATTAATTGTATTTATTGACGCCATTCTGCATTTATATTTGTAAAATGTAAATCTTGAATAAAGTGTTTCTGAATCTGAATCTGAATCTGAAGTGGCAACGTTGCAAGTAGGGTTGTAGCATTGACTTTATATCTCTACACAGAGTGTAGAGATATAAAGTCAATGGTTGTAGCAACTGTTTTGTTTGGAGAAAGCTAATTGAGCTTTAGAATATGAAAGCTTGGTTACTGGGCTATGAACACGGCTGCCTTTAACCACGGCCGCCTTTAACTCCAAGCCGCGCGGCCTTCGAAGTGGCAACTGGCAACGTCGCAAGTGGTGTTGTAACAGCTGTTTTGTTCTCCTTCAATGTAGCCAGTTCCTCTAACTTTTACATTCAATTTTAAAGTGTACTCTTACTGTAAAAGGCTAGAGGAACTGGCTACATTGAATAAACAACATCTTCAGACAACGATACAACAATACAATCAGCTGATTATTTTGTAAACAAGTACATTGACTTTCAACAAAGCAGCTGTTTTAAAATGTTTGGGTGTTTATTGTGAATTTTAAAGACAGTAAAAAGGTGTGCAATTTTTAAGCCATACTAATGATTGATAATTGATAAAAAACACTTTTAGGGTGATGTAATATTTTATTATTGTTTGAAATAATCTAAAATCGTTTAAAAATAACTTGCAAAGCGGACGGAGACTGTTGCATTGTTGTGGCAGACAGGCCACATGCCTTGGCATGCACTACACCTAACCTCTAGCGGTCACGTATTACTAAAGCTGCCATATCTCAGCTAATATTCATCCAATCTTAAAGTTTAAGGTGTCAATAGATTTGTAATTAAATTTTCTTAAAAAAGTTAATTTTGTGAAGTTTTTGTAAACTCAACGGTTTTTGAGTTATTTAAGAAACAAAATTTTAAATGGCCGCCATTTTGTTTTATGAATTTTAAAAATGTTCATAACTTTTTCGTAGCTTTGTCTAGTTGTCATAAATGTTTTTGCAAAGTTTCAATTTCGTATCTCTTACCACTTTTTAGAAGACAATTTAATAAGTGAAAAAACAAAATGGCGGCTGTGTGAGTAACTAAGGACTTCCGGTCAATTTAAATATGATATTTGGATTTGTTTCTTACCCAGGAACAATACCCTAAAATATCCGACAAGAATTCTGAAACACCCTGTATATTGTGTATTTACGATGGTTAGGACTGTGAAAATATTGACTCGGCTTTAAATGTACGTTTTAGCGAATTTCCCTATAGGGAAGTAGCTATTACCGTAGGTCTCATGGTAAGACCTAAGCCCGGGACCAATTTACTTTTTCATTTTGATGTCCCCAGAGGCCAAAAACACCATTCGTTCAAATTTTTATATATATATATATATGTCCATCCGCACGATAACTTTAGTAATTTTTGTCCGATTTTGATAAAATTTGGTTTGAAGGTGTAAGGCGGGATAAACTTGAACGAGTTCGCGAACCAGCATGATCGGACTATGGCAATGGGGGTTTACGGGGGGTTTTATGGGGTAAAAATTGGTTTTTCCCATTTTTGACCCAAAAAAACATAAAATTTTGCAATTTCTTTCCAAACCATTTTGTAGAGCTTAAAAAAACAAATAATTTAGTATATTGAAGTGTTATTATGCGCCTAATGGTTACGGAGAAAATTCCAAAAAAATTTAAATTTTAAATTCCCATGTTATTCTTATGGAGAACAAGTAAACTGTTGTAGTTGGCTTGTTTATGAACATATTTTGATCAAATTTGGAAAATGTTTTTATTTCTTACTAACTATTAACATTTTACAGAGAAAAAAACAGTTTTGCCCTCCCTGTTGCAGCAATCCTAAGTACTCGTTAAACTAATTACATTTAAATAAGGAATAAATGTGATATGATTAAGGAAGCATTTTAGTGTAAATCCTATCAGGCAAATGGAAATTCGCTTAGTCTGCAGGTTTGCTGCGGCGGGGGTATTTAAATTTTCAATTCATTTCTTTTGTTTTCAATTCTGTATTTTTTAATTTCAATATTTTAATAAGTTTATGTTCATAAATTTAAATTCAAATCAATAAAGTGTAAATTAATGAGCATTATGTCACCTGTCTACCATGTTATCTATGGTACTGTTTATAATCTATGGCAGCTCTTCTGGTAGCAACAATACGAACTATCTGCTCTGTTGGTGGGAGCAGTAACAGAGTATTGGCTTTTTGGGTTAGCAAACTGTTGAAAATAGCAATAACCCCCTAGCAGCACACCTTCATATTCAGCCAATTTTCTGTGTTGTTTTTTAACTGTAAATAAGAGTATTTTGTATTTTATGCTGTTACACATACATGCTTCTTTTATTTAGATATGAATAAACAAACTAAGAACTTCCCAGTTTTTGTGAATTTGTCTGGTATAAATATTTCATTAATTTATAAGAAACCTCCTAATCCCTAATGTTGCCTTGGGTAAAAATACAGGTTTTCTGTAAGGCATTTGTTATCGAATATCTACTAAATTATTCTTGTTTTTTAGCTCTAACTGGTAGCCCCAAAATTGGACAGTTGTATGATTTGAATGTAAAAAATTTTGAAGACCAGTTTTCCCAAATGTAGTTTGGAGGTTTAAATGTAGAAAATTTAATCAAAATCGGATAATTTTTTATCGAGATATGTACTTACGGGTTTTTAAGGACTTCATAGTAATCGTCTCACACATGTCTTACCATGCTACTCAACTTGAGTTGAGTAACTTGGAGTTGAATCAACTACAGGTGAAACTATAATAGGTAGTTGACGATTGTGTTTACACAGCTAATTAGTTACCAACTACTAGAAAAAACTACTTTTAAAAATCATATCAGAAGATTGTGATATTTTACAATTTTGTGTATAATAAGCTATTGCAGGAAGTATAGGCGGTAGGTAATGTTTTATCAAGAAAAAGTTTAACAATCAACTGTTCAACAATCAACTTGAAACAAAAATATCAGAGTCATTCAATCTGAGTTGGCTGTCAACTTGAGTTGATCAACTTTCATTCAACTAGTGTTTACATCATAGATAAAACATAGTTTACATGCTTCAACATTAATTACAACAATTAATTGCTTTCAACATTCAACTTAAAACAGGTTGCTCAACTCAAGTTGACCCGTGTAACCCTTTGCTTCTTCCCTGTTGGGGAAACTTGCTAAAAATGGAAATAAATTATTTTCCATGTGATGATGTTTTGTAGTTAATTGTATTCAAAAAATATATACATTTTTTGCCCAAGTAAACAAATAGTGCAATTATATTTATTTGAAAAGAAGAAACACTGCAGTTTTATTTATACAATACTGGATATATTCGTTTTGGGTCCTCCTGAACCCAAAAAGTGGTTTTCAAAGTGATGTCTGTGTGTGTGTGTGTGTGTGTGTTTATACATAATTTGCCTCCAGGATTGATATATTGACATAAAATGAGGTTACTAACCTGTCGTCAATCAATCCTCTATTGTCTTGGATGACTAGTTTCGGGGTTAAAACCCCATTTTCAAATCTCTTCAGTCTTCAAAGATCTTCGAAGACTGAAGAGATTTGAAAATGGGGTTTTAACCCCGAAACTAGTCATCCAAGACAATAGAGGAGAGGATTGATTGACGACAGGTTAGTAACCTCATTTTATGTATGTGTGTGTTTGTATGTGTGGATGTGTACAGATCAATTTTCCTATAAAGCCCCTAAAAATAGTGAAAAATTGGATTTTTGTAAAAAAATCTGGTTTTGATTAAAATTAAATTAGTATGTTATGGTCCTTATAATTCTAAAAAAAATTTAACTTGCTGTAAAAATTAAGGCTCAAAAGTTATTTGTGATTTTCCCCATAAAATATCACAGTTACTCCCACCGCATACCCATGATAAAGATTGTTGACAAGCTAATGAGAGAAAGTATATGTCAAATTGCTGATGCAATTTATTTTATAACTTTATGAAATGGCAACCATACAAATTTTTTTGCTAAGGGTGTTTATTTGAATTATTTTATATATTTACAACATCACAATACATCATTAAAATTGACAGGTGAATAGTCAAAGACTACTTGAATATATAGATGTCTGATTGTTTAATAGAATAGAAAATAAAATTGTGTTGTACAAATAAAAACAATAAAAAAGAAGTAATTATAAAATCCCATCAAAAGAGAAACCATTTAGGAATACTGACTTTAAAAAAACCTTTCAAAGAATTAAACACCTTCTCCAATATTGTATTTGTATAGATCGTGTATAAAGCTTTTCTAATTCTGAGTAATACTTTTGAATAGGCTTTAAATTTGGTTAGGGAGTCAAGTGGTTTTATATTTTTATTTAGTGGCAGTTTAATGTAAATTTTGGGCCCTATTTACTGTGTGGTGAGAAATGGAACTAGTTTAGCTTGTGCAGGGGAATGCAGTTTTGTGAGAGTTTTAGACAATTTTGCATATAGGTAATACACTATTACCCGAGGTCTCATGGTTAGACCTGGACCCGGGACCAATTTACTTTTTAATTTTGAGGTCCCCAGAGGCCAAAAACACCATTCCTTTAAATTCATTATTTATTTATATAATATGTTTCCGTTAGCACAATAACTCTTACAAAAATAAGCCGACTTTTGATGAAATTTGTATAAACGTGTAAGCTTACATGAGGCGGTCCATTCCAAAACTCACTTTATCAATTTTTTTTAAATTGAGTTATTGGTATCATTGCATTTAGCAGATAAAGGCACATTTGTTCATTATAAAATATTGTATCAAAACTTGTTTAATCCTACTAATATTTAATGTTAAAAAGTGTGTGTCATTTCCAAAACTCACTTTATTTTGATTGAATTATTCGAAAACTCACATAATCCACCAGCCAATATGAGGGTGTGTTTTTGCTTTTTCAAAACCATCCTAATCCTCTTACCCAATCGGTGGCCTGAATTCAGTCATGTGACTTTGTTGTCATTTTGGCTCTGTCGTCTGACTAACACATGAGGAGGAGTATTATGAAGGATACCCTGCTCAAGATGACAGTTTTGTAGTTTAGAAGGGTACGGTACTCTTGCTCTTAAAGTACCAATCAATTAATGTGGAAGATGTTAAAACTTACTTAAAACTCATTTTTCTCAAAAACTACACATATTAGGACGAAAAGGCATGCAATAATACACAAAGACACATATCTTTCACTTCAGATGAAACAAAACATAATAATTCACTGTCAGGATAGTTAATGAAAGGTTTTTTTTCATTTCCTGCAAATTTTAAAAATAAGGATAATGTGAGTTTTGGAATGGACCGCCTCACATATTCAAACAAGTTTGCGAACCAGCATGATTGAACTATGGAAACAGGGGGTTATGGGGGGTTTTAAGGGGTAAAAATAGGTCTTTACCATTTTTGACGCTAAAAATATAAAATTTTGCAATTTTTTTCTAAACCGTTTGGTAGAGCTAAAAAAATAATTTAGGATAATGAAGTGTTGTCATGCGCTTAATCGTGAAGGAGACAATTCCAAAAACTGCAAATTTGGAATTCCCATGTTATTTTAGTCATCTAGTTTGTGTTGATCAAATTTAGAAAACTTATTTGTTTCATATTTTTCTAGCAACATTTAACTATAAAAACTATATATTACCTCCCTGTAGCAGCAAACCTAGGTGCCGTACTTGTTAAACTTACGTTATTTAAATACAGAATAAATATTTTCAAAAAGACATTTTAGTAAATATTCAAATAAAGCAAATTGAAATTCGCTTACTTTGCAGGTTTATTGGGGTGGGGATATTAAAATCTTGTACAGTATCATAATTGTGTTGAGATATGTTTAGTATGAATTTGCACATGAACTACCCATGGTCAATGATAAGCACTTTAAGGTCCTTGTCATTCCTATTGTTAAATTCTGCCTGCACAACTTCAGTAATGCACCTTTGTTTATTGATGACCCCAAATAACCGGATGCTTATTTTAAAAAGAGCATTACTCATTTGCTTGTTATATGTGTCAATTTAAATAATTTTTACTACATTAAAATGTTTTCAAACTCTTGCCATTTAAGAATACACTATTTTTACTAAACATATATTTGACTACACTTTGTCAGATGCCCTTTACTTAGAAAATAATGTCAGTTAGGTAGAGTCCACTTTCATTCATGCAGCTTTTAATAATTTTCTTAAATTCATCCATTACACGACACGTCTACTATATAATTTTCAACATTTACCGGTTAACATAACACTTTTGGTCCCTAAGATCCATCAGGGTTCGGGGTTTGTTACACACACTCAAATTCGGAGACCTTGGGGCCACAGAATACAATTAAAGGTAAAGTTTAATAAAACCTTCCTAAGAGCATAATAAACACCAGGGCTATTGAGTTATTTTATGTTTGAAGTAAATACATAAATTGATAGGTAAATTTGTTTAATAAAATAGAACTGAACTAATTCATGAGTCAAAAACTATCAACAAAAAAAATTAGCAAAAACAAGTTAAAAGTCAACTGCAATTTAAATAATGTTCAAGACATATCAAGTCATGCATTTTGTACTATGTTCGTAACTATGTAGTGTACTATGTTTGTATCTATGTTGAAAATAAACATAGATATTGTTCATAAAATGTTTTTGTCTTACCTATGACCTCAAAAGAGTGCTTGAAAATGTCAACAATTAGGAACCAAAATGCTTGCCAAACCATTAAAATCTTAAAACCATTTAAACAGCATCCTGACAGTTATTATTCAGCCAAGAAGCTTCAATTCAGAGGGATCCCATTTTCCTCAAATTGTTAATCCACCTGAGAATTAATTGTATTTTGGCTGAATAAAATATCCTGGCGTCTAAGATGAATGGAAACTATATTTAAAAACAAGTCGGTGCACTGTTGTGATAGGCTTGTCATTTCGCATACACATCATGAGCAAACCTGGACGGAGATTACTGTCCAATGCTTTATGGCTAATAAAAATGGCATAATATGCAACAATGAATAACAACTCTCTCCCCTCCCCCCCCCCTCATGTCTATCATAACACCTCTCCTGCGCATATACTATCCGTTTAAAAAACGTCCGGTTCCTGTTGGTCACCCTGTATATTGTTAAGTTAGCACACAATATTCATAAGGTAAGCCATTGTTTTCCGTTTCCGTTGACTCTTCATTATCACACCAGTATGTTATCAGGACTGTGTGATTGTGTTTGTTATTTGCGAGTCTATTGAAATGTGTAGCAATAATTAAAGGTAGTTCTTTGGGTTAGTTTAAACAATTAAAAACTATCGTGAAAATGATTGGTTATATCAATTAGAAAAAATAATTTTGCTATACTTTAGTGATTTTACCCTAGAAACATGAAATACACCAAAGATGATAAGAACATGCTGGAAATTTATCGCAGAAAATCAACATTTAATAGTAAACACCTTGAAGAATTCATCGAAACAAAAGAGGCAGTTGACATAAAGGTAAAATTATTAAATACAAAATATTTATACAATTTGTATTTTAATTTTTGACTTCTGAATAAAAGAAAGATAATATTACAGAATTTGTTTGGAAACTGTCAATTCAATGGGAATAATATTTTTATCACTTGAAATTATGTTGACTCTAAATATTGATCTTGAATTCCTGAATATTGTGAACGAATTGAAAGCTACTCTCCAATTATTGATGATTTTATTTTACCTAAATATACCACATAGCTTATTGGATATTCACAACTCATGTATGGGATCAAAGAGTACCGGTAACTTTGTACTCTTTTTTTGGATGGACCATTAATGGTGTTAACGTTGGTTTTAGAGAGAAGTGTTCCGAAGGCTTGAAAATGATCCGCTATTTCAAAAGTCTAACACCTCAGAAAATCTGGACCAGATAAGAAAGATTACTCATTTACGAAGTAAGCGAATCGCTGACTATGGAATCCTTACTGATCCAAGACAAAACAAAATGCCACTGTGGGTAAGTATAGTGTCGAGCTTGACATACGACATGCAAAGATTGGGTTTATTTGTATTTTCAGTACAAGAAAACCTCACACTCTAAAATTCTAATATACAGGGTGTTTCAAAAATAATCATCCAATTTTGAAAAATCATAGCTATGAATCCGATTTGATCAAACAATATACTAAAATAATATAGAAAGATAAAAATATATAATATAGAAAGATAAAATAATTAGAAAGAGGAAGTTCTCAAGTTTCATGGAAAATATTCAAAAGTCCCATTTTCAAATTTTAACCCCACCAAAAATCCAAAATGGTGGACATCTGAAAACAAAGGTTTTTTTTAACCGGCTATAACTAGAACACGTTAAGATCTAGCAAAGACTTGAAACATTTTTTATGGTCAGAAATTAAATTTTCTACAAGACACTCTTGGGCGTTTTCTGAAAATCGCATCCCTTCAACCCCAAAAAACGCCCTACTTTAAAAAATTGGCATTTATTTTCAAATTGTCAATTATCTTAACAACTTTTTTCTACCAAAGTAAATTTTTATTGCAAGTTGTACATATGCTGTGCATCTAAAGGGGACCATATTGAGCACCTGTATGTAAAAAAATCTTTTACCTAACCCACCATGTTAAACTTCCCTATCCCAAGCGTGATGTATACAACTTCCTTACTTCTCGAGTGATGTAAAATATCAAAAACTCACTCGGTGATGTAAAGAAACCCATTTAAATAACATTGAGTGCTTAACTTAAAAAATATACCTCTATGGAGCCAACGACGTTCAACGCTAGAAATCAGCTGTGCGCTTGAATGTTATTGTTATGCTTTAAAGTATTTTCCTAACCTAGCTTTTGTTTGTAAACGAACGTTACTGTTAGAAGATGAGTGAAATGGATAGTGAAAAATATTGTTCGTAACCCTATGTATATTGTCGGGTCAGGTAAAATATTGTACGTTACACGTTACGCAACAGCGTACGTATTTACATCACTTGGGTGAATTATGCTCGTTGCACAACATTCACCTGCGTGATGTAAAAACGCTCTTACTACACTTGTAATGTAAATAGCTATATTACTTACTCCTTAATATAAAATTTACTTCATATCCATTATTCATGAGATTATTAATCATGTGATTATTAGTTTTCAAATTATAAACCTACGAAAGCGGATGATTCTTTTTTGAAACACCCTGTACTACTTTTTATTTGGGGTTTTAGTTTCATATGTTGACAAATTTTTGCATGATAAAATAAAAAATGTAGGTATTTAAAATGAAATGATATTTTGATAAAGGTATATAGGGATAAAAATAACTCCTTTAGCCCCGCAACACATAGGCATAGATTGAATACATACGTTATATCTGTAGAATGGGGAAAAAACATTTTGCTGCCATTAGAAAATAAACACATTCATTAATAAGGCAGGATAGGACGGGAAAGTTCTTAGTACATTGTGTCTCTTTACCGTACTTAATTGATTGGGACTGAAACAGTCAAACAAGACCAAGTCCCAGCCTGCAGTCTTTTTTATTCAAAAAATAACAATATAAAAATGTCTCTCTTGTCTTTTGAACAATGCTGACTTTGCTAGAAGTGTACAAACAAACCTTACTGAGAAACTATTAGGTGCTACTATAGCTGTTACCCACAGGCTTGATCCCGTTTGACTTCATAAGTATTAATACAACTATTTATTGGTTAAGTTAAGCTGAAATAAACAAAACAGAATACAGTAATACAATTGAATAAGTACAGTAAGTAAGTAAGTTTACACCTATCTAGGGACTAAGTTTCATCGGACCAACGGTGTTCGAGCTCATAACGTTCAAATATATATACAAACTTCCTCTTTTATAAATATATAGATGATATGATACTTTTATTTCCAAAACACATTGTCAGCATTTAGTTTATTTTTACAAATTATTTACAAATAGAGTACTAATGAATGCATAGACATCATATACAACATTATTATGCCAGAATAATCAGAGTTAATTATGCAGCAATAATTTGCTGGTGAGCAATCATGCTTGTCTTGTAAGCACAAAAGCCACTATATTTTCTATGTATGAGTTAGTTATATTTGACTTTAAATTACAACGTTTCAGTTTCATGCAGTTGTCAGTGCCTTAGTGCAATATGACGTCAATCTCCTCATCAAATCCGCAATATCAACTCATTTTTTTGGGGCGGGTGTCAGAGGATTGGGCAATCACGAGCAGCAGAAACATCTTGAAGACGCTATGGATGAAAAGGTATATTTAAGAAACTTAACAAAGTACCGGTACATATTATGTTTTCTTTTTAGATGTTTAGTTTGAAAATAAAATAGAACCTTTGACTAGGTATATATAGTAAATGATAGAACACATAGAAATCTTGTTAACAACTATGGACATTTGGCTTTATTAACTGCAATTATTGTATGTAGTGCAAAATCAAAAAAGTACAAACTGTGAAAGGAAAATAAACGGTATCAGTAATCTGACACTATAATTTCTCCCATTCGCCTGTCATTGTCACTAACCCTTATCACATGGGCAAGCGGAGGGAGTAATTAAGTATGGTAAAATTAAGTTTCAATTGAACTCAAAAATTCTTTATTCTTCTTTCATAATTAATTTTGAACCGTAATTTTTACAGAATTGAGGGGTTGTGTTATTTTGTCTAGAGTTGAAAGACCATAACATGCTAAATTCTATCCAAAATCATTTTTGTCTCATTTTCCTACTGTAAGTTTATCAAACGCCTGGAGATTAGTGCCCAAGTACCAAGTTTAATCAAAATTTGACCACAGAGGTAGTCTATTCTGTAGCTCTGTACTGGTACATATCCAGACAAACACACACACATAACTCGGAAAACCACTTTTTCGGTTCAGGGGGACTCAAAACAGATCCAAAATTCAAACTAGAAAGTTTTACAAAAAATATTTCTCCGTACACTATAAAAGGTAGAAAGTAGAAATTGCTAATGATAACCAGTTTTAAACTAAAATTTTGTTATTGCTGTATTTTAAATTAAAACTGTAATAACTAAAGAGGAATTTATTTCTTCAAAATCCTGAAAAATTTTGTTTATAAATGTGTACAAAAATTAAAAAAAAGATTATTAGAAACTGAAATTAAATAAATTAATCAGTAAAAAACTTTTATATTTAAATTATTTATCAAGGCAAAACATCTTCTTTTAAATAGATAAGTCACCTCCACATCGTGTATATTCCTTTAGAAGAAATTTTATCAGAACTGAATTCACTATCAAAGTTGTAAAAACTGTTGGTTTGTTTAACTTGCCATTATCAGTTTTAAAAGTTGACCTATATCGCTATATCAGAAGTCTTTAACAAGAATCAACATTCCTTTTACTAATATAACAAATAAAAAATACCACTGTAAATAATCTGTCTAAAAGTGTTTTAACACTTTCAAACACTTCCTTATGGTTTAATGAGAGATGCAAATTTAGCATGGAATAATCTTTAAAGTACCGTATAAGAGTGAAAATTTAAAAACGTACGTTTTCAGGAAACACACTTTGCAAATTTTTTTCCCCTTTTTTCAAAACTTTTATTATTTTTTTGATTTCATTAACATTTGAAGTTTCATAAAATGTCCATGGTAACGCAAAATCTTTGGTAGTTTTTTTAAAAAAAGAGCATCTTTAGTGGAAAAACACAAAATCCTGTCACGACCATAACAGACGTTTAAATGAATATTAAAAATACTGTAGTTAATATTATTTTTATAACTATGTTTTGCTATAAACTAATTTACTTTTATGACCATTATACATTAAAAAGGTCACTGAGCTTTTAGTATATTTGGTCTTTCTAGAAAAAAATAAAAAACTCAAAAAAATGGAAAAAAAAACCAATAATATCTTTTTAAGTTTGTATAACTCCGAAAAAACTTACCTGAGACCCGAAAAATCGTTATGTTTGCATAGAGGCGTGCTTCTTTTGTGTATAAAACATTAAAATATGACGATATTTTAATTTTTGAAATTTTTATGACAGAAATCATAAACGTGATGGTCAGGGACAAGCGGTACGGTCGTGAATTTTATAAAAAAATCTAAATCTTTCTAAACAATCCTTTAATTATACTGTTAGTTATAATAAAAATATGTGTTTCAATTGAACTAAACTGTTCAAATTACAATTATATTAAAGTTATTGTCACGACCAAACACACTATAATCCATAAGGCTGGATAGGTCGTGAAAAAACCCGCGATGGTCGTGAAACTTTGGTCGTGAAATTACGTGTAATTTGGCTCTGTTCTGGCGGTAGCTCTGCACCTCATGTTCGAGGATACAAAGTGGACTTCTAGGTTAATCTAGCAATTGAAATATCTTATAAACAAAAATTAACACCATGTCTACTTCATCGAATGACTATGTACGGTCATGGACACACCAAAATTACAAAAAACACAACCTTTCCTGTATTAATCTTGTAATTCCTCCTTTCAACTCGAAACGACCGGCACTACAATCCTGACGTACACCCCGAACTAGTCTCTAAAACCAACTGACTCCATCAACGCCAGGCTTGCCACTGTCGTGCTCCAAAGTTGAAAAATTTTCCCAAATGGTCGTGACGCCAAATCGAGGGACAGACTTATTATGTCATGGTAGTCAGTTTGCAATGACAATAAAATTATAATATGCTCCTTTTTTGTAAGTTTAATAACCATTGATGACATAAAAATATGGCTTTATATATTTCTGCATGAATAATTAGTCTAAAAACAGCGTGAAAGTTGGAAAATGTACCCTAGTAGGGACACGTCATGGTCGTGAATTTCGAGACTTTAAAAATACGAAAAAAATACCTAGAACCTATTTAAAACCAAATAAATGTGTGTAACATGTTGCCCCCATCCCAAAAAATATTAAAACACATAATAGTAAACTACAAATCGAGTAGCTACGAAGTAAAAGGCCAGGGACATGAAAACGTACGTTTTTAAATTTTCACTCATAAGATTATTTCATGCCAAAATTTGCATCTCTAATTAAAACTGAAAATGTTGTATCTTGGCTCAATACTTGATTATCAACAAATATATTGTATAGACTTTAATTTGTTCCTAGTTGTTTTGTTGAAAAAGATACAAAGTTTGACTTGTCTGAATATAGAAGGAAATTTTTGCTATCTAAAAAGTATTTAAGCTATAGAGAGCAATATAAATATCATCCCATATCTCCCAATATGGGATGATATTTCAATATTATTAACAGTGTCAGCAGAGACAACCATTTTTGTCTTCTGTATAAAGCATGTTTTTGTGTCTCTGCCTCAAGTAACTCCTGGCAGACCCTTCAGGTACCTAGCAAAGGAACCTTAACGGGCCTGCATGTATTAAAAAATGTACAAACTGCCGCAGTGAAAATGCACCTCTAACAACTGAGACATTTGGGATATAACTTGAAGCTCAGTTGCCATTAATATTTGTATCCAAATAGTAATGTTAATGTTGGAGACAATTAATTGCAAACGTAGACAATATTTTTGGGTAATCTATCAGTGTTTACTATTTGTTGTAAAACAGCAGGATTTAATGTTGTTCATTTCAATTTTTTGAAGAAAATTAGAGCTACATTATTGTACTATTATTAATCTTTAGGTGATTTTAACTTTATATACAGTAACATATTATTTATTCAAATTAGTCAATAGTTTTATAATTGCTTTACTTTTAGCGGAGCCGTGTTGTCGAGTTCGATGTTATATTTTATCGGCCGTATGTGTGCGCACTATGTGTTTATTCGTCGTGTGTTTGTGTAAATGTAAAAAACTGTTACTGACGACCTTCATATGAAGTAATATCATCCTTGTACACACCTGATGATGACCTCCTAGCAGGTCGATACTAGTTGTGAAGACAACAATCGGATTGCAAGAATAAGGTATTTAAACCACTATCACTAGTTTAGGTTGGAGCTCGTTCGCTACGCTAACTTGCCTCCAGGTTGAAGTTCGTTCGCTACGCTCACTCACCTTTTGGTTGCAAGCTGTTGTCATAAATGTAAAAAAATAATAGTGCTGCACCCTGTTGGTAAACCTATTAACTCTTTAATGCTATTTAACATCACAGAATCAACTTTTGTTTAGTTGAACCAGCTGTTAAGATTCTTTAATTCCATTTAAATATGATTACTCATAAGGTTAACATGGGAAACTCCAGAGCCACTGGGCCGGAGCGCGAAAGCCCGATCAGAATAAAAACTACTTTTCCTATTTAATGCCCAAAGAATCGGTGTACCGAATTTAAGCCTCCTAGGTAAATTTGAAGTGGGAGAATTAGTGATGAATGAGTGAGTGAGTCAGTGAGGGCTTTGCCTTTTATAAGTATAGATAGTCAATAGTGTTATTATTGCTTTACTTCACATCTCGGGGCCCTAACTGTACCCCATCAAAACCAACTTTAATAATCAATAATATGTTAGCTGTAGAGTGTTGAACTATTATAGTATATTTTACATTCCAGATAGTTGGTTGCTTCGCTCTGACCGAGGTGGCACACGGTACAAATGCGAGAGCAATGAGAACCACAGCAAGATTTGATCCAGAAACACAAGAGTTTGTACTACACACAGAAGACTTTAGAGCAGCCAAATGCTGGATTGGAAATCTTGGTAAAATATATGTTTACCGTACACTAAAGTACACATGCAGGCTGAGTGACTCTGGCTTTTATCCAATTCAAAATTCAATGAATATGATTACATCTTACATAAAAACTTTTGATTGTCATGTGGGATAAAACTAATTGGCATTTATCATCAACATACCAACATTTTATTCTGTGGTATTTTTTTTGCTGGAAGCAAATAGAGAAGGAAGAACCTAAACGCTTTTTAGAGGAAGCGGTCCAAGCCCATATAATATAACATATTTTGTTGTGGGTGTGCCGGGAATCAAATCCGTCCCTCCCACATCAAAGTCTGAGACGCAACACACAGATTGTATGACAAAAAATAAGATTTAAAATGTTATCAGGTCAATCAGCCACTCATGCAGTGATTTTCGCACAGCTCTACACTCCTGATGGAAACAACCAGGGTTTACATGGCTTCCTTACTCCGATAAGAGACCCAAACACCTTCTTACCCTTTCCCGGGGTCATCATAGGGGACATGGGAGAGAAAATCGGACTTAATGGAATGGATAATGGGTAAATATGTAAATTTGGTGTTGACATTCAGATCGGAAAATGAGTTGTGTGTCCTAGATAAGAAGTGTCCAAGAACTTATAAAGTTTGTTTGCAATCATTATTCTTTTCAACCCAAAATTTCAAGATGATTGCCATGGTCATTCATACACGGTAAGCAAGGAGTATAAACTTTGAAGCTAAGCCTAATGCTTTAATTGTTCTTGTACAAGGCTGTCTATTTTCAGTTAACAAAATAAATTTTTCTTTGACTACCACAGATTGTGTGAAAACTGTATCTAATTTAATTTCCCTCCTTTTGGTTCTGGATAATAGTAATAAAAGGTTTAAATCAAATTGAGCCCTGCTTTACCTTATAAACTATTTTTATTTTAATAATGCCTCTTAAAATAATGCCTTTTTAATAATGCCTCTCCTCGTTTACTTGTAAACTTAGCCTAAACACTGTAGAACTTTATATCCAAAACATTTTATTGACCTTGTTATCTTCAACAGGTTTTGTATATTCAACCAATATCGAATTCCAAGAGAAAACTTACTCAGCAAATATGGGGAAGTCACTGAAGATGGCCAATATTTTTCACCTATCACAGACCCTCGGAAAAGATTTGGTGGGTTTTAAAAACATATGAAAATCCTACATCAAATGATTCACACATGCATCAACATAAAATATTTAATGTTGATACTCCTCCAATATTAACATAATTTGTTGAAAATGCTCTTGTGAAATGACCGATGTTTTAAAAACTATACGTTATCTTAATTAAACAGAATTTATCTTAATGGACATAATTTATTATAAAAAATTAAACACTCTTAAATTCCTGAGACACTAAAGTTTTTTGTGCATAATTTGTAGGATAAAGTTAATAAATATGAGTGAAATATAACAGAATGAATGTATGACATTACATATTATTGTTGAAAGAACACTTTTTGCCCGTGTGATGAACTATATTTTTCGTTATATTGCAACATTATTTAACAAAATAAGCTAGAAAACAAAAATACTTTTCATCTAAAAATACCTTTCAAAAAAATTTTCAACTTGTTTCCAATTATGCTAATGAGTCCAAGCAAACTAACAAAACTTACACAGGGATCATTAAAAAAATTGCAAGAAAACGTTTTATGGTTTTATTTTGTAACTAGCTGTGTACCCGTTCTACGCACGGGGATCTTATAGTAATCAGTTGAAACCTTCTTATATAAAGAACAGCAGTTGGTTTGCATATTTTCATATATGCTGGCCAAACTATTATACATAACTTCATTTTATGTCGTTTGTTGTTGTTCCGGATCGGTATGACAATCAATAAAAGGCTAAATTACCTGTGTCCGCTGGTCGATCCTAATACAGGAGATGCATTTAGGCGATCAGTCCTAAAGGTCTTTAGCTTCCCCATTAGGTGCGTCTTGGAGTTTTTGAAACACATTATTATTATTATTATTATTATTATTATTATTATTATTATTATTATTATTATTATTATTATTATTATTATTATTATTATTATTATTATTATTATTATTATTATTATTATTATTATTATTATTATTATTATTATTATTATTATTATTATTCTTTGTCATGAGAGCCGAAGCCCCCTGACTACATACCCGGTACCTATCGGAGACATACCCGGGCCCCATGATGTAGGCCGAAGCTTACGCATCAACCTTTAGCACATCATGGGCGGATGACTTAAGGTCATCAGGCTCACCGGCTGCCGAAGCAGACCCTTCGGAAAGAGGTTTGCCCCTCAATCCTAACCAGGGATTCCGGCTACTTGTTTAAGCGTCACTCCACCTGGGTTCCACCAGGTACAGAGCCCTAGAGGACCATAATGGAGCGCCCCGACGCATTTAGTGCAAGCAACACTCGGGACCTATCTAATCCCTGACAGGCAGAACCCGCCATCATAGCCAGAAGGAAGGGGACCCCTCCCATTTACACCACTACCCGATCGAGGTCTTACCCAGTTGCTGGGAAACCAGAGATAACCAGAGCGATAGATCCCCAGATACCCCTGGCGGGCTCGGACCCAGCACCCGATCTACTTCGTTTGCCCGTCAGACCCAACATCACTGCCAGGCCATCAGGGTTTCCCAAAAGGAGGCAGGTATAGAAGTGGGACCCACCCGGATGAACCTATCCACCAGAGGTGGCGACACCCTTGACTCAATTGAGGTTCCGGGAAGAACCCCCCACACTCAAGATAACCATACCGTCCGTGATCAGAGACAGGGATTGGTTTGCATAAGTGCCTACAAACCGTTACCCTCACACTGCGGAAAGTTACGTTTCCCTTGAGTGTCCCCGTGAGCTTACGGGTACTTGCCCGTTTTCACCTCCAGGAAAGGCTACTTCCAAAGTCGAGGATTTGCCACACTGAATGCTGGTCGCACACAACAAGCAGGCCGAAACCCAAAGAACCACAGACACAGGTAGGTTAAAGATTATGATGCACTTCCATCTCTCCTAGAGCTAAACACCCCTCCATCCTGGATGAAGGAATGTCACTGGGACCCAATGCCCAGTCGTCCATGTCTGTGGCCTACTTGAAATGCCGATACCAACACCGAGCAGTTACCTCCCCTTTGGGGGCTAGGTTTTTCACCTCCCAGGACGAGGCTACTTCCAAAGTCGAGGATATGCCTCACAAAATGTCAGTCGAACACAACAGGTAGGACGAGCCCGAAGAACTCAAGTCACAACCACAGTTACAGGTAGGTGAGGAGTGGCGGAATTAACGGCGTCACTGAGAGCTAAACACCCCCCCACCCTGAATGGAGGGAGTGTCACTGGAGGCTCCCCCTAAGGGGCTGGCGCTTACCAGTCGTCCATAACTGTGGCCTACCTGAAGTGCCGGGTCAAACACCGGGCAATTACCTCCCCTCTGGGAGAAACACATACACGAACTGTACACTTATACACATGACGAATAAAACATAAATACACAGTAGGCCTACTTTTATTTTTACTATAGACAAGTAGACGCGCGTCGGTCGTGTGCCGAGTCTCGACTGAAAACGCTCATTTAAAAAATGTAAGTTTCCCAGAAATATACAACATTGATTCAAGGTCTATTTCCCGGTTATCAAAACTCAAGAACAATTTTATACACAAAGAATCTCTATTTTCATTTACTGTTACCCTACATATTATTGCACTTGCGATTAATTAAATCCGTTATGTAAGGAAAAACGTTTTTAATCTTAATTGGTTTGGATTTGCTTTCAAGACGTGATCGGAAATGGTTGCGGTATTTGTAAACAACATTCTATGTAAAAATATCAGTGACAGCTAGAAGAAATAATCTTGATTTGGACAGCTGTTCGTTATTTCATAGAAGAATATGTGCTAAACATTGGGAGAAAACTTTACAAAACATCGCACAAAATTGGGTTTTTAAACGTCCGTCATTTTATTTACAAAGTGGTGACGCCATATTTTAATGGCTAAAGACAATTTCGCCAATCCAGTGAATACATTAAAATGATTTGGAACTTGATAGGTACTCTCGTTTTTCAGGAGTAGGCCGCGTAAAATGGCTCTTGGGTCGTAACAGACATGAAGACAGACAGAAATTTAGATGAGACTTGTTTCGGTTTCTCTAATGTATAAAACGTAAAAATAACCTAAAAGTTTATGATTCTGAGCAATGTACAGACAAAACTCTAATTTTATTTATATAGACAAGCAGCTGTTTAGTGAGTGATTTCAATAATTTCGTCTATTACAATTGTGTGTCAGTGGGTATTTACCGATTGATATGTCAATCTATTGAAAAGAATGCAACAATAAGCTACCACCGAGGTAATAAGTTGATATGTACATATGATTGCTACATACGACTAAAAAGGCTTTTTACTCGCTAGGGAGTGAACAAAGCTATTTTAGATTGCAAGGTATGTACTAAAAACTTGCTGTTTTTTCTGCAGATGACTAAAAATACAATTTATCACACATAAATCATTGCAAAAGTTTATGACCAGATATTTTATAGCATTTTAAAACTGTTAACCCCCTCCTTTCCACCAAATTGTCTGTTCAAGATTCTCAGTAGAAGCTGGACACCCTGTACTGTATTTACAAATTTCAAAACAATTTTCAATTGAGAAATCTCATCACATCACAGAACACGTCAGCTGTCAAGGGCTCATAACCAAGGCCCCACTAGAAAAAACAGGCCATGCTGCAAGGATCCATGACGTCACACTAGTGGATAGGTTTCATTGATAAATGCATTGCCATCACCATTCCCATATGTTTTAGGTAAAAAAAAACAAGCTGGCTGTTTGTAAGATTTTAATGGTAAGAGTTTAGTACAACTATCCACCACTGTGACGTTGTGTTGCGATGCCCGTGCTGCAGCATGGCCTGTTTTTTCTAGTGGAGCCTTGTCATAACCATCCCAGTGATGCTCAATATGAATATGCCATAAAAATATCAAAATTGCCTTAACAGTGTTTCCCTACCCCTATTTATTGGGTGGGCATTTATAAAACAACCATTGTTGACGAGAGTGTCTTGGGGTGTTTCAGGGTTTTCCCTGGGTGCCCTGCTGGTGGGCAGAGCTGGAGTGATAAGCATGTGTGTATCTCTATTGACCATCTCTCTGACGATTGCCATCAGATATTCAGCCATCAGGAAACAGTTTGGTCCGTCTGATGACAAGGAGCTTTCAATCATCGAATATCCATTACAGGTTGTGTTTCTGTGATGAACTATTTTATATCTGAGAAGTGTATTAAGTTTGTTCAACCAAAAAATATTTTTCATGGATGAGCTTTTGAAGGTACATTTTCCTGCAACGATTTTTTTTTTTTATTGTATGGAACATTTTGGTTTTAAGAAATGTTTTACCATTACACTCTTCAATATAGTTGCATCATTCCATAGTTATTACGAAGATACGATTCAGAATATTTAAGTGGAATACAATCAAGTAAATGAAATAGAGTCATTTTACAATCTACTACAAAGACTACAGAGTAAGCCTAAATGTTCCATTGATTTAAATATGTTCCAACAAACATAAAGCGAAGCTCATTGCTGAACTCTAAATAATCAAAACATCTTTATCTAGAAAACTCCACAACATATACCAGTTATCTCTCTAAAACCTTCAAATTATTTACTGGTTTCAAAAGCCTCTTTTTGTCATATGTTCCCTTTATCTTATGAACCCAAAAATCCAAGTATGTATTTCCATGTATGTAAAACACGATTTCATCGGTGTACACAAAAACACAAGGGGTTATGAATGAAAAGGAGAAAGGACAATATGAGAGTACAACAGAATTCACTTACCCAGAATTGTTGTCGAATTACTAGCTTCCGTCCAAGATGGCCATACCTTTTGTTTAAGATGCCCTTTTCTACCAAGCCACAATTAGCTGAGCTTGTCACACCATGAGTTGCACACCAGATCGATGTGGTGTGAACCTGTAATCTACTGCAGTATCTCCTGGTACCACTTAGACCTCTTGGCCATTGATCAGCCCTTACAATCCACCCCAGTAACAGTCCTGGTAAAGCCGATGCTAAAGTGGCAATATATTCCAAGTAAAGTTTTAAGTAATTTTTTTTAACTATGCTTACTTGAGACGGCTGTAATTGAAGATATTAGGTTTCTTATGTTTGTTGTTGTAATGTAATTTAACAACTGAATTTCATTACAGCAATGGAGGTTGTTCCCACATTTAGCAGCGTTGTTTGCTATGAAAGCGTCAACCAGGATAATGATGGAAACTCAAAGTCACCTCTCTCAATCACTTGGGGATCCATCAAGAATTCTTACTCAGGTAAAATTCGGCATTCAAATTCAAATTCTTTATTGACACAAACAAATTTTATAGACTGTTATAAGCAGTAACGGATGTCACACTATTGTATTTCAATAAAGTTTTTGAATAATTATTTTCCTCACTAAAATAGCTATATGTGGTTACAGGAAGAGATGGATACTTTAACTGAAGAACACGCCCTGCTGTCTGCGTGTAAAGCAGTTTTCAGTTGGAAGACCCAAGTGGCAATTCAAGACTGCAGGGAGTCGTGTGGTGGACATGGGTATCTCAAAAGTAAGCAATGGAGCACTGCGCTTGCCTAGAGATTAAAGCACAAGGAATGTGAAAGCCAAAGATCAAATCCCACCCGTTGTCAGCTTTGGCTAAGTGATAATGCTGAGACCCGCATGTCGGAAGCCCACCTTTATAGCTATAGTTCCACCTATCAAAAATACCAAAAGGAATGATATTTCAGATAAGGAGAACGTTTCTCTGTGTTGTATAAAACTCCCTCTACTATAAGTTGTATGATAACTATTTAGCAGACACTTGTTTATCCAAAATGTTTATCCTATCCATATGGTATGAAAAATATAGTCATATTTGGAATAACTGACTCTTCGGCTCCGACTGTGTGTAAACTGTCCTAGTGTTATGTGTGAAACGATCCCGGGCTAGAGTCAGAGTTCTAAATGGTAGGGTAAAAAATTGTTCCATTTTCCTGCAGTCAAGGTTATTTTGCTTACACCACATAATTTTTATTAAGCGTTTGCGTTGTTGAGATCCTCAAAACAGTGTTAACAGCTGTGCTACAGTATATCACACAAGTTTGCAAGTCTCCTTTGTGTGATAATTCAGAGACCATTCCTTAATAAATATGTACATACCAGAGGTTTTAATACACATCCTTTCAACCCTAATACATTATTTAGTTTTATTTTATTGACACTTGTTTTGAGGTTCCAGACTGGGGGAGTTGAGGAATGACAATGATGCCAACTGCACATACGAGGGGGACAACAACGTGCTACAACAGCAGGCTAGCAACTGGCTGCTGCGGCTGTGGCGGTCCCGCGGCAGGGAGATGTTCCCTTCACCCCTCGGTTCTGTGAAGTTCTTGTACCAGAGTCACCCAGACCATCTGAATGCCACAACTGAGGAGGAAGTTTCCCAGCCCTCTGGTGAGTTGGGAAACCCTAACCCTCTTTGACAGGACAACATGAGTGAATAAGTAGCAGCAGTTTATAGAATAATATTAACCACATAAGCTAAAACTATAAAAAATATAATTTGTGTAAACGGTGGTTTTCAATACATGTGTTGGGTGATTAGGCATGAAGAAAACCCTCTCTAAAAACTCTCTCTTTTCAATTCCTATCTTTCTTACTTTGAAAATGCTGTCAGAGCCAGTGAAGATATTCTATTTTTTGTGTATAGTACGAGTTTTGTGTTTCTTATGCCAATTTTGACTCTTTCCCATTCAGGCGATAGCCTGCCATCCTCACAAAAATATGTGATAAAACCGAGGATCTTGAGCTATATGTTACACCCTTAACGTACAAAATTATCGTTTTATGAATTATCCTCTATTACAAAAACTTTTTCCATCACACAAACTAAAAGTGTTGTTTCAATTCTCTTTCTTTTTTTTTTTTTGCTTTGCCTTGGCCCAGTCGCCCTGTTGCGTTACGCTGAATGCACCGGCGCACAACCAAAATACGCTTCTAGGAAAACAATCAATAGTGTCTGACTGGGTAGCACAAATAATGCATTGTACACCACTTAGAAAGTGCGTTGCTAGGAAAACACGTCTTAAACTTGAGCTTGTGCTGAAAAGAGTGAATCACTACTGTATGCTATAGTAACTACATTACATGCCTATAACAATAAAAACCTCTTCCTCGTAATTAGAAGAGAACTTAGATTTTAGATGTAATAATGTATCCCATTTCTCCAAAGATTTAACTGGACCTGTGTAAAAATCCAACATTATAGTGTGATTCACATTACTTTGTGGTCTCAGTGATTATTGCTGCATATCATTGGCTGTTGTGCTGGCTCATGGAGAGGACCAATGAGAGGTGTGAAACACTGCAGAGCTTTGGTCATGAGAGGTTCTCTGTTCTGAACCATTCCCAAGTCTATAGAGCCAAGAGCCTGTCTATAGCTTATGCTGAGGTAGGTTGGATAGCTTAGATTAATAAACTAATTCTTCATAAAACTACATTGCAATGTTTGACGCAATATGTGTTTATTATGTAATTAAAGAAAAAAAAATTGGTTTACATTAAAGTATTACCTCAACATGAAACACACAAAAATAAAAAAGCTTCTTATTTTACTATAGGGTGAGAACTCTAAACAAATTCAGTGGCAAAATGGAGTTAAATTATCTGTGTAGCATTGTTACCGACTAAGATCAGCTGGTTATCTTAAGCATAGACAAAAAAAAAATATATATAGACTGACAAAGGAAGGTTTCCCCGATGTGCCGCTAGAGCGTGCTCAGGGTTCGTCAATTTTGCTGCCATCATCGATTCACCGTCTGCTACCAGCACTACCCACCTTGCAAACAAAATGCTCCTATGCAACATATCAGACCCACTTTTCAATATGGGTAAAGTACAAAATTCTGAAACCCCGTAGCTTTAATGGAAAAGCCCATTTTTATAAATCCCCAGAAATTGAAAAAAGAAACTGATTAAACTCCTTCCCCCAGATTCCGGGTAATACTCAACCCTGGCTCCAAATACCAACTTGTCATGGCAACGCTCGTTTGCGCTTGAGGCTGAAGCGGTATGCCTCAAAACTACACGGCACTCCTAGCGGTGGATGCCAGAATATATGATAACTGCAGCACTGCTGTCAGTCTATATTTAATTCTTTGGTCTATGTCTTAAATCAGGACCATTCTTCAAAACTCTTATTCAAACAATCAAAAAGCCTCTGACATTTCTCAATAAACTACAAGTTTTACATCCAAACAGGCTTTAGAATTTACAATAAGATGAAAAATGCACTGAATCATTAAGTTCCAATCGTATACGAAGCTTCTCTAATTAAAATCTAAATTATGCTTTAGTATTTCATGCTGAAGAGTTTCTGGGGGTTGTGCTGTCGTGCTGATGGTCACAGTATACAAGCACAGGCTGTGCTGACCAAACTGTGCTCACTCTTTGGACTTTCTTGTCTGGACAAACATCTTGTCTACTTGCATCAAGGTTAGTTGGCACAGCATGTCAGACATAACAATTTTCCTATACATTTTTAGTTATTCCAGGTTCTAGTATTTGATTTATAATACAGTAGTTATTAAATTTTTTGTCGGCATTTTGCCCAGCTGTATACATAAAAATGTACATTAAAATATTTTAAAGAAGACTACACCAGCTCTATAATTTTCAAATTAATCTACGACAGTCAACAACTGACAACAATGAAAAAAAAAACAGCAACCCACTGGCAACTTCATAAAGATCAGAGCAACCGCCCGAACATAAAGCTGAAAATTCCTTACCCTCAACTTAAATTGAACGCCAGCTCTAGTCCAAGAAACGAAACGAAGAAAATAAGATCTCATCATCCACCATTTGTTGAACATCGTATTACTAGCTCGATCTGACTATTGTGTTAGTGTGACAACAAGAAGACACTCTGAAGATACCACACATGCTGGAAAATTGTGCATAGGTAATAGGTTATACAAACTACCACTCAAGAAAAAAAGGTGCTAATAATAACAAAATTAATCATAACACGTCAATTGATACCTATTACAAACTAGGGTAAACTATTGATTCCTCAAATTTATTTGAAATGCTATCTCCCCATTATCTAATGATTTATTGCTAAATTAATTAAATTTCTACTTGGGTAGTATTTTGTGAGCTTTAATAAATTTTTGTCCCAAAATTGAGAATTTTTGCATAGACGTTGTTCCTGTGCAAATGTAACTATTTTGCTCATCTTATTGTACCCATTGTATTCTTTTGATATTTTCATTCTTGGTTACACTATTGTACAGTTCTCTCTCTGTGCTTTCCTTTGTGATTTTTCAGCATTAGCTTGGTTTGCATGTATAAATCTTGTGACATTTCAGTTACTTTTTTACCTGAGGGCAAAATAAGATTCAAGATTACATAGCGTCAAAATACTTGTTTTCTCCTAAATCACAGTTTAAAATGTCTGTAATAGTCTCTTAAAAATATAAACTTACAATTACCAAAAATAAAATCTACCAATTTCTTTACTACTGCTAACATATTACTTTTTCAACTTTTGCTTGATAGTTTTGCCATAAATGAATTCTAAGTAAAACAATTAAAGACAATTCCTTTGATGTTCTTATATTTGGAATAATTTATTTGTTCAGTGTACAGATAGGCCTACCATAAGTCAAAAATAGATTGACTATTTAATTTTTTGATATTCCAATAGAGAGTCGGGTTCTTTCTTTAAGTATCTTTAAACCTGCCCTTAGGTGGATTCATAGATGGCCATCAAAGCCAGTTGATACAAGACACTGTTCTGAGTTTATGTGAGCAGTTGAAGAATGAAGCCGTTTCGTTGGTCGACGCCATTGCTCCTCCCGACTTCATTTTGAACTCTGTTCTCGGAAATTCTGATGGCGAAGTAAGTTATGTGAAGTGAACTCAATCGTATTACAACTGTAATTAAAGCACTTTTTTATTTATGCAGCTTCAGATTCCAGATAACAATAAGTGGCAACATGATAGAAATCAGGAACATTTATTTTATTTTCAAAATAAACGGGCTTCCTGTAAAATCATATCATACTAATATTATAAATGTGAAAGTTTGTGTATTTGTTTGTTTGTTTGTTTGCAGTTCCAAGAGATTTCAAAAATTACATTTTACTTTTTTTATTAGTCTCTACATTGAGAGTTTTGCTGAGTCTGACCACACAAAGAAATTATGTGATTATCGCACTGTGCCTGTTTCCAGTGATTTCAATTATGATTGATTTTGTTACAGTTATACAAACACCTGGAACAATCTCTAATGAGATCAGCTACTCCGATGGGACGACCTGATTGGTGGAAAGAACTCTCAGGAAAATTTAGATCTAAATTGTAACTCAATAAAAGGTATCAGCAAACTGACACATAACTTACTTTCTCCTATCAGCTTGACATGACATTAAAATTGAACGTCCTACTGCCTTTTTAAGGGGAAAAATAATGGGTTAGTAATAGGTAGTATGGTGAACAAGTGTAATCCTATACAAATTAAGAATGAATAAAAAGTATCAGCATCAGCAACTCTGAAACATACGGTACTTTCTCCCATTAGCGAGTTTTTTTTTTATGGATCAGCTGGAGTTGTATTGTTAGTTCCACCCTGTTTACTGTAGGGTTGTGTTTTGTTTACAATTTGCTTCTTGTTATTTCAGTTATTTAAAAACTTCTTTAACCTAATAAAACATCTAAACAAGAACTCATCCCTTAGTTATATAGCTTAAAATAATAGAAACAAATTTTGTTGCCACAAGCGATCAGTGTTACCAACGAATTAGACACAGAAAACAAGCTTCAAAATTTACAATGGGATAAGAAGTCTACTTGTGTTGGTGAGTCAACGGTAAAACGTAAGAGTAAATGTGTGTCCAATTGCCCAAAACTTGGACGAGATTGCATAAGAGGATTCAAAAACACAAGAGAGGTTCCGAAAACACATGAAGAGTACTATTATCTAGCGGATTCCGCTGCTGCAGCCCATCACATTGCCACTGACCTCCCTATCACGTTTGTCTTATTGAGGCCAGTGAGCCAAGTGGTAATTGGAAGGAAATGTGGTGCATAAACAAGTTTATCTGTACCTTATTGAGGTCATCCATGTTGAATGTTGAGTCTAAGGCCTACAAATAAAACTAGAAAATCTCACTATCAAAGTTCTCTAGCTGCAAATTTTTTCAACCCCAAAAAAAATTTCTCGACTTTAATGATAGACTTTTTTTATGATCTTTTTGAAATTTTCCTTAAAAAATGGATGAACTCCCAAACTAAAATAAATGCACATCATTTTAGCGAATTTCCCATATAGGGAATAAGCTATTACCGTAGTACTCATGGTAAGACCTGGACCTGGGACCGATTTAATTTTTCATTTTGAGGTCCCTAGAGGCCAAAAACACCATCAGTTCAAATTCATATATATATATATATATATATATATGTGTGTGTGTGTGTGTCCGTTAGTGCGATTACTCGAGCAAAAATGATCCGATTTTAATTAAATTTGGTACAAACGTGTAAACCTACGTTTATTCAAAAGATTTCGCGATCCAGCATAATTGGACCATGGGAACAGGGGTTTATTTGAGGTTTTATGGTGTAAAAATGGGTTTTTCCCATTTTTGACCCTAAAAACAAACAGTTTTGCAATTTATTTTTAAACTGTTTTGTAGAGCTTAAAAAAGAAATAATTTAGTATATTAAAGCGCTGTTGTATGCCTAACGGTCATGGAGAAAATTCAAAACTGTTGTAATTTAAAATTCCCATGTTATTCTTATGGAGAAAATGAAAATTGTTGTAGCTTACTTATTTATGGATATAACTTATATTGATAAAATTTGGCAAATTTATTTATTTCATCCTATTACTATTGATGTATGGTCAAAAAACACTTTTTACCTTCCCCGTAGCAGCAAACCTAAACACTCGTTAAATCTAATGTTATTTAAATAGGGAATAAATATATCGTATTTACGGAAATATTTTAGTAAAAATTTACCTAATCAGACAAGTTGAAATTTGCTTAGTCTGCAGGTTTGTTGCGGCGGGGGTATTTATATGTATTTTAGGTATATTTTCAATGAATAAGTTTCTTCCAAAAAAGAGCGATTTAACGACAGCACATCCACATTGATTGGAATACAGTGTTCCGCTCTACGCTTCTGCAAATTCAAACTCAAACAGTTTTATTCATGCAAATCTTAAATTAGCTACAAAATCCCAAGTGCCATGCAAAGCACGAGCGGGATGAAAAACATAAATTTTTATTACCTAATACAATATTTATTTTCTTGTTGCTGGCAGCAGTGGCAGCAAACAGTTATTTTTTCCTTCTTAATCACTTTTACTGAACAGTATATGCGAGTAGACATTTCCTCTTGCAACAGTTTTAATCATATAATTAATACTTATTTTATAAATAAATCTAAATATATAAAAGGCAAAGCCCTCACTGACACACTCACTCACTCACTCACTCACTCACTCACTCACTCACTCATCACTAATTCTCCCACTTCCCATTTACCTAGGAGGCTGAAATTTGGTACACCGATTCTTTAGGTATTAAATAGGAAAACTAAGCTATTTTTATTCTGATCGGACTCTCGGGCTCCGCCCCAGTGGCTCTGGAGTTTCCCATGTTAACCTTATGAGTACTCATATTTAAATGGAATTAATGAATACTAGTCCCAATCGATTTAAAATAACTAAAACCATCGAAAACCACACCTCACACGACCTTAAACGTAAAAACAAAATTATTCAGGATTAAGGGCCCTTCGGAACAAAAAGGGCCCCAAAAAGGGCCTTAGCACGCCCAAAATTTTGGGGACTCATCGGATCTTCATTTCTCATATTATTAGTAACTCACGGGTGAAATTTCATGAATGTACAAATTTTGTTGTTTATATGGAGTGTTTTTGTATTATTTTACCTGTACTATAAATAAATGTACTCAATGCGTTTCATTGGATTGAAAAATAAAATAAATAACAGCAATTAAATTATACAGCTGATCAAAATGTAAACAATTGTGTTCTCCATAAGGATAACATGGGAACTTTCAAAGCCAATGGGGCAGAGGCCAAGGGACTTTTTCAAAAATGTAAGGCCAGTTTGCAAATCTACGCGACACGCTCTTTCCAATGAGACGTCAATGGATAAAATCAGTTAAGAAATGGCGGAGGAGTTCAACCGACAAAGTTTCGTGTAGCGTATTAATTATATAGATTAACTGCTGTTTCAATTTTAAACAAGTTGGTTCTGTTCTATGATGTGCAATATCATTTAAGTTACAAGGATTACCAACAGGGTGCGGCACTATTTTTTTTTAAATTTATGACTACAGCTAATTTGCAACCAAAAGGTGAGTGAGCGTAGCGAACGAACTTCAACCTGGAGGCGAGTTAGCGTAGCAAACGAGCTAACCTGAAGGCAAGTGAGCGCAGCGAACGAGCTCCAACCTAAAGGTGAGTGAGCGTAGCGAACGAACTTCAACCAGGACGTGATTGAGCCATGCGAACGAGCTCACTTATGAAGTAAAACGGGGTAAAGCCCGTGGGTACAGCTAGTAAGTTATAAATAAATAAATCAGAATAAATTTAATGAGAATATGCTTCTTTTTTTTAAAGTCTGCAAATAAATAGTTTGCTAAATAGCTAAACAAAGCTAAAAATAAGTTACAGATTATTTATGGTATATTATGATTGACAGAAAACAGCAAAGCTTTTGACTTTATCACAGACATTTAATAATTATAAACTTCATTACAAAACATTTTTACAAACACATTAAAACATTTTGGACCAACACAACAAAACTGATTCCTACTATAGTTCAGCCGCTTAGAAAACGACCTGCGTTCTAATGCTAAACCAATGCTGGAGGAGGTCGCTTTCTAAGCGGCCAAACTATAGTTTCCTTTTTAAAAAGGCTTTCTGCCAACAAGTGATATTTTGCTGATCAAGATAATCTGACAGGTTTCTAGACATATACTGATATTTAAAAACTAACATACAAACAGTATACATGCAATTGATTCGAGGTTACCCTAAAAAAAACTTTTCTTGTTCAAAAAGATAGCTCACTCTATCAGATTTTTTAAAACCAAATACTGTCCTCAGTGCATGTCTTTGGTTCATGATGACAGGTTGTAAGATAGTAGGATAAGTAACTACCCCCAAAATGCATTACCTATTCCATATTTCATCACACATTCAAACCCTGAAGTGTACACTTGTTTTAAATTTAATTCTTACTAAGTGATACAAAAGCATAATTTATTTTCATTGAAAGTTGTTTTACATACTGCTCCTACTTAAAATGATGATCAACAAACAATCCACTATATTTGACATATTCTACTACTTCAATACAACTGCAAGACCAATTATACATACAAGAGTGTTTATGGCACAATAAGTAAAATTCATTTTGTAACAATCTGTTTTCAATCAGCCAATTTGATATCTTTTCTAAATCCCTTTCTTATTTTTAGTTTCAGTGATTCTTTATTTGAAAGCAGAGCACAAAAGACCTGTGTCATCAGCATAATATTTCTGAATACAAATCAAGCTGCAGCTCCAGCAAGTCTTTTATATTTTTTTTAAATAATGGGGTCCAAAACCTCTCCTTGAGGGGTGCCAAGCTGCAAATCAAGCACTTCACTCAAAACACTATTAAGATTAAGTTTCACAGCCTGCTTTCTTCTTTTACAAAAAGATTGCAGCTTGCAACCACTCCAAAGCCCTAACATCACATATGCCATATTTTCTAAATTTTGAAAATAGCACATTATTATGATCCAAAACATCTAATGCTTTTTGAAAATCTAAATACACAGACAATTAATGTATATTTATGTTTGTCAATGGCATCAGTGATAGTAGGCTACTGACATGTCTTAATTGTTTAAACTAATTACCTACCTTAAAAGTGTTCATAAACAAGCAATTACAACAGTTTTATTCAACATAAAAATGACATGGGATTTTTAAATTTTCTCCTTAACGATCAAGCACATGACAATGCTTATTTAAATAATTTTTTTAAAGCTTTATACAATTGTTTAGAAAGAAATTGTAAAATGTGGTGTTTTTAGGGTCAAAAAAGGGAAAACCCGTCGTTTTACCCCATAAAACCCCCAATAAACTCCCGTTCTCATAGTCCGATCATGCTGGTTCGCGAACTCGTTTGAATAAATGTGTAGGTTTACTCGTTTCTACCAAAATTCAAAATAGTATCAAATTTTTACTTGAGTTATTGTGCTAACGGACACATAATTAAAAATTGGCATGTTTCATACCTTTAGGTAATTTTTTCTAACATGGGTCTCTTTCACCGTACATAAAAATGGTGTAAAGACCGGAAACATAGAGTTTGTGAAATAAAAAAATCATTTCGGGGTGCTGAGTTGGCATCCATACTTTAATATTTATATTAGCGCCCCTTTATCCGAACAATTCTATATTATTAAATAGTATATGTATATATTTTTATTTAAATTTTTGGATATATAATATGAATTTGGTTGGATGGTGATTTTGACCTCTTTGGGAACGTTTGAAGCTCAAAACGAAAAAGTAAATCCCGGGTCCCGGTTCTAGGTATTACCATGAGACCTACGGTAATAGCTTATTATTCCTCTATTTGACGAGCAGCCACCCTCGGTTGAGCTACGAAGGAGAGTACTTCGAGAAGCCAACCCCCAGATTTAGCGGAGCACGACGAGTCATCCGCCACCCCACCTGAGAGACCCCTTCTAGAGATGATAACCCCAGCAAGATCTTCCAGCAGCACAGCACCAGCCTGCTACGCTGCAACCGCCCTCCCGGGAGCAAGGGCAGGGAGGGGGTAGGTGGTTTAGTGGGTATACTACGGTGGCACCCGTAGGAGTCCCACACTCCCCCGGCACGTCGGACGCTCCAGGAGGTGCGGTCATCGTATCGGGAAGTGCGTAACGCATTCCACCTACCAATAAAAAAAACCTCTATGGGAAATTTGCTAAAAAGATGTACAGTATAGTTTTTGTCTGGTTCCATTTTGCCTAATCCATGAAATGCAGAGACGGCATCACAACCTGTGATTGCAAGGAAAATAAAAGATTGCTGCAGTTTTCTGGAGAGAGTTAAAAGACAAAACATTAAACAATGTTTAATTATTTTAATTATTAATGGCTGCCATTTTTAAATGACCTAATCAAACTTGACCATTGACAAACTTGGATTATATATCGTATTCAAGCCCGTGTATGCCAAATTTCATTAAAATCGGTTCATACATTTTGGTATAATAACCAATTCATAGCGACCCAGCATCCTCTTCCGAGCGCCATATTGATGACGTCATTACGGGCGACCAAGGTCCTTAAAAATTTCAAATTTATCATACAAAAAGGGTTTTTAAATATATTTTATAACATTTTTAAACTTAATTCAACCTTTGTACGTGTTCCAGTGGCTGACAGTGAAAAAAGTGCTTGTACCAGTAGCTGACTGTCAGTTGTCCCAGTAGCTGACACTGGAACTATAAATGTACTAGCTGCTAAACCTAAGGGTTTTATAATTTATAAGACGAATAAAATCTAACTTAATCAATCAATCGTTGAGATGGGGACGCCACCTAGGTGCGTATTTTAACCCAATATATGAGTGAAGTATGAGTGTAGAATGGTGTGATGACCTGTGTAGCTTTGTTACTGACTAAGATCAGCGGTTTCATTAGTCAGGATCATTTATTTAAAGCCCAATGATCAGGTAATAATTAAATTATAAAATCATGTAAAACGTTATTAAGAAAATTTATTTTACATAGGCCTACCTATTTTAAAATAAAAAATATACATTTTTTTTTAAATAATTTGGATTAACTTATTAATTAAAAAATTAAAATGTGTGAAATCAAACACATAATATTAAACATTAACTATTCATTAGGTTAATGCAGGATGGGTTTAGACTGCTAAAAACATGTTCTTTCATGTACTCTCATCTTCACAAAATATCCTCTGTTAGCTAGTGGAACTTGTATGGCTTTTGCTACCAAAGCCTGACATTGATATAATTTTAAATCCAAAACCCCTAACACCCCAATTTTATCATGAAATTGTCAACAAAGGTATAATTGATAAAAAATAATGAGCCTAATCATTAATACTATTTAAGAAATTTAGCGAAATGACAAAAAACCAAACTTACCTTCTTAACAATTTCATTAAGGGAATCAACTAAATGTGATGTGTACAGACAGGGTCACTTTCAAACCACCACCATTCACCGAGTGTGTGCTAAATTTCACTGATTTGTTTGTAAACAAATCAAGAATAAACATATTCTTCTAACAATGCAATCATGTGTACATATTTTTAAGAGACCACATTATAATGTAAAGAAACTCAAACGGTCAGCTTCTGGAGCACTGTCAGCTACTGGTGCATTTACCCTAGTTTTTCATTAATAAATTAGTCTTTTTATGATAAACTGTCGGTTTTATTGCTTTTATTATGTTCTTTTTCGATTCTGCATCCTAAGAAACATAGAAAACGACACCCCACTTGCTTGGATCCCATAAATAAAAATTTTCTCAAAATCACTACCCCCATAAACGTAAAACCCCATAAAATTGTACTTCCACCCCCCACAATCACTAGGGACTCTTCAGATTCCAATACTGGTAATTACTACGTTTCCTGAAAGTTTCATGAATGGACTAATTTTTATGTTTTCTACTGGGTTTTTAGTATAATTTTACCTGTACTAACAGTCATCAGCATTAAAACAATCTGTTTTGTTCATTGACTATAGACTACAGACCTCACCTAATGTATAATCAATGGTATCTGTCACTGAGTCTATCTGCAATTCTGTACTTTGTTTTGTGACTCTACTGTCTGTTTGTAACTCGTCTACTAACTCGTCTGCTGCGTCTGCTGGTATTGTTTGTTATTGTTTTATGAATAATAAACATCAAACTTTAACCTTAAACGTCTTAAATCCAACACAATTTCTTAAAGACACTAAAAGCTATTGTTTACACATCTTTGGGCAAATGATAGGATTGTAATAATTAAATATTGTTTGATAATTTAGTTCCAATATAGGCGTTCCATTTTCTTCTTGATTTAACACCATGGGGAAAAGACAACATCAAAAGGATAAATTGTAAGTTACCTATCTCTTAAGCTGTTGAATTTATCTTGGAACATTTTTCAATTTATTAACAATCGAAAAATTGAGTTCACTCTAGCCTATGTTCATATTAGTGGTGCTCTAGGACATTCTGTTCTAATTTACGGTAAGAAATTCAAAGTTCCAGAGAATCAAACAGGTAGAAAGTAACTTATCGGGATTTCCCTTAGTAAAAATAGAAGTAATTAAAGTTAAAATATGCATCCACACAAAATCTAAGCCATACTAACTTATAACTTCCTTAATTTCTCATTAAATTGGCAGTGCTTTTCTTAGTTTTATTTCCTGCTCAGCATAGGCCTTACTTATGTGAAGAACCAAGTACTCCCAACACAGACCAATAAACAGTAGGCTAACAACAACAAACATTTTTTGATCAGTTGCCAACACAGTGATCTTATACTACAGTGTGTGAGGGTCGAGGGATAGGTTCTGTCCCAGTTGTGGTAGGGCCTAGATGGTAGGGTTGCCACCTTCGGTTAGGGAAAAATCGGGATATGCCTCCCTCACCCCTGGATTAATATAGGCTTAAATACAGGCATAAGCTAAGGAACTAAAATCGGGGCTGTCCCGACAGAATCAGGACGGGTGGCAACCCTGGCCTATGGTAAGAAAGGGAGCAGTGTGACTCTTCCTACTGCCAGAGCCTAAGTTTTTAATGGAAATATGAAAAAAATATTATAGATTGAAGCTACACCAGTTCTCTAAACTACAGAGCAAAAACTCCTCAGGAATAAAACACCATCTCCTGATTAAAAAACAGCGAAAACTGGCAATTAGCATATTCGGTAAGCTTATTTCCCACAAATTCCTCACACAAAAACGTCATCTGATCGAGAAACAGGTAGGCCTTCAAAGCACTCTATCTCACCAACTTATATTTTTGTTATTTCACACAATATTTTGTTGATGTTTGTTCATATTATTTACAGAGGAGTTTAGGTTTTTTTCCAAAATATAATTCATGCCGTCACCATGTAGCCTAATATAAATTTTTTTTAAGAAAATTAAAATATTTAAGAATTATATCTTTGCGCTGGGCCTAACTTGAATATATTTTTTTGTTGATTTTATCGTAACACGACTGATTAAATTTTGCGCCAGTTAAACTTAGTTAGTGAGCCGAGAAGCCAGGAAAGGACTTATTGACAGTTGGCTTCAATACCTACGTGATGTATTATAGGCCATAGCATTATATAGGCCTAGTTTAGTTATTGCGAGTCTATTTTATTTCTTGGTCACTGGTAGTTTATAGGCCAGATCAGTGATTGTTTTTGTGTTAGGCCTCTTGTGTTGACTGGGTTTGTGTTTAAATTGTGACATCACCTTAAGAATTTGGATTTTTTTGTAGTTTGATGCTGGTGGAGTCTTAAATAACCACCAAAACATGCCGAATGAACGTTGCAAGTTTCACTTAGGCTACACTTAAACTGTAGGCTATGATAGGGATTTTCAGACAAAGTATGATCAAGCTTTTAAGCTACCGAATTTAGATATAATTTTTTATCTTCCCACAACCCAACTCATCAAAGTTGTATTGCTTTTTCAGGTATCTGACTTATACAGAATGGACGACTTTGTATGGTGGGAAAAAAGAAGGACCAGAAAAGTCTAATTTCCGTCGTTTGCCGTTTGATCATTGCTGTGTAAGCCTCCAGCCTTGGGAAAATCCTTATTGTGACCGAGATGGAAATATTTTTGAACTTGAAGCGATACTTGGATTTCTGAAAAAGTTTAAGGTCAACCCTGTAACTGGAAAGGTAATGAATGCATTCTACATTATATTTGAAAAGTATGTTCGGTGCAAACAATCTTCAGCTAAAAAACAAAAGCGTATAATGTTTAAACCAGTTTTAGCTGGAGTTAGGTGACAAACAAAAAAGTTGTAAGTTAGGTCCATCAATCTTGTTTATTTGGGAGCTGATGATATTTAATTAAGTTCAGAGGAAACCTTAGTGCAAAATAATGTAGCCTTTACCGGTAGTATAAATATTAAAACCACATTAAGCTATAATCTATATATCTATACTTATAAAAGGCAAAGCCCTCACTGACTCACTCATCACTAATTCTCCCACTTCCCATTTACCTAGGAGGCTGAAATTCGGTACACCGATTCTTTGGGCATTAAATAGGAAAACTAAGTAGTTTTTATTCTGATCGGGCTTTCGGGCTCCGCCCCAGTGGCTCTGGAGTTTCCCATGTTAACCTTATGATTTTTCATATTTAAAAGGAATTAATTAATCTTAACAGCTGTTTCAATTAAACAAGTTGGTTCTGTTCTATGATGTTCAATAGCATTAAAGTTACAAGGATTACCAACAGGGTGCAGCACTATTATTTTTTTTATTTATGACAACAGCTAATTTGCAACTAAAAGGTGAGTGAGCGTAGCGAACGAACTTCTACTTGGAGGCGAGTTAGCGTAGCGAACGAGCTAACCTGAAGGCAAGTGAGCACAGCAAACGAGTTCCAGCCTAAAGGTGAGTGAGCGTAGCGAACGAACTTCAACCAGGACGTGATTGAGCCATGCGAACGAGCTCATCTTGAAAATTAAGAAGTTAAACGGGGCAAAGCCCGCGGGTATAGCTAGTATATATATAAAAGGCAAAGCCCTCACTGACTGACTCACTCACTCACTCATCACTAGTTCTCCTACTCCCCATTTACATAGAAGGCTGAAATTTGGTCCTTTGATTCTTTAGGCATTGAATATGCAAACTAAGTTGTTTTTATTCTGATCGGACTCTCGGGCTCCGCCCCAGTGGCTCTGGAGTTTCCCATGTTAACCATATGAGTACTCATATTTAAATGGAATTAATGAATCTTAACAACAGCTGTTTCAATTAAACAAGTTGGTTCTGTTCTATGATTTTCAACAGCATTTAAGTTACAAGGATTACCAACAGGGTGCAGCACTATTATTTCTTTTACATTTATGACAACAGCTAATTTGCAACCAAAAGGTGAGTGAGCGCAGCGAACGAACTTCAACCTGGAGGCGAGTTAGCGTAGCGAACGAGCTAACCTGAAGGCAAGTGAGCGCAGCGAACAGCTCCAATCTAAAAGTGAGTGAGCGTAGCAAACAAACTTCAACCAGGACGTGATTGAGCCATGCGAACGAGCTCACTTATGAAGTTAAACGGGGCAAAGCCCGCGGGTACAGCTAGTTTAATTATATAGTAGAGCCTAATAGATCCTAGGGAACCTTTATACCTTGAAACCCATCTGTATCTAAAGTAAAGCTAGCCTATATTTATATACACAGTGGATCGATGAGCCAGACATCTCCAACATAATTAGGTACTGCTCAAAATTGTTCCTTATGTTGTAGTGTAGACTATTATATTCATCTAATATTTCAGCCTTTGGACTCCAAGTCTCTGATCAAACTCACGTTTCACAAGAACGCCAAGGGAGAGCTTCACTGTCCTGTCTTGTACAAACCTCTCACCAAACACTCCCACATGGTTGTGGTTGCCAAAACTGGAAATGTCTTCTCACACGAGGTATGGAAGAATATTGTTGATACTATGCACACTGAAAAATATCGGTTTAACTCTTTGTCCCCCAAATGTCGAAATGTTAGAAACATGAGTAATATGAATTAAATTCAGGGTATAAAAATCTATGCAATTATAAATCAAAAGAATCGGCAGCCTAGGAGTGTTTAGAACTACTACGCTTGGGTATTTGGTTAGTGCAGTAGTGTGGTAGTCTTTCTTGTAGGAAAGATCAGCAGTTTTCTTTCTGGACTGGAGACAGAACCTTAGATTCAGGGTTCAACTCAAATCATATCTTGGTGAGATCGGATGTGCAACTCACGAGGAATTTAGAGCATTAGGGGCCCACCTGAAATAAACTGTGGACGGCTTAGGTAGAAGTTTGATGAAAAGGATGGATTCTTTGAGATTTTTTACCTCAAATAAGAGCACTAAAGTTATCTGGCTACATTGTAAAGAAATCAGCCAGTGTTGCTGCTGTAGAATAGTAGCCGTCAATTGTATCCATTTCTAATTCTTCTATCTATGTGTAGTGAAGTATCATGGTGCTATTTTTGTTGTGTTGCAGTTTCCAGCAATCTTAGTTGCTGGAGCCAATTTTACATCATTTTGCAACTTGTTAATTTAATAAGTTGATTCAGGATAAAAAAATTTCCACTCCTTATTTTGCTCAACTACTGTATTCTGTAACTACTGTAATCTGTACCGTATTCTTACTTACAACAGGCTGTGCAACAGTTGAATATTAAAATAAAATCTTGGAAAGATCTCCTGACGGATGAACCTTTTGAGAAGGCTGATTTAATTACACTACAAGATCCTTCAAACTTGGCAAAGTTTAATATCTCCAACTTCCATCATGTCAAGAACGACTTAAGAGTTGAAACTGAAGGTAAGACTACTTTAACATGTTAAGCCTCTGGATCACATATTTTAGAAATAAAAGGTTAAATACCTGTAGTACTGTCGGTGATCCGGGTCAGGTCAGCTTGCTTAACCTGTTCGATCCCATAAGACAGCATTTTCTGAAAAATTACTCTACAGTATAACCAAACAATGTTAACAATCCAGGTACTTTTTGTCAAACATAGACCGATAATAAAGCATGATTGTATCATAACATAGCCTTTAAAGTAAGGGTAAAATGTTAACCTATATTTTAAACATTTTGCTATACATCTTTTGTTGTAGGTATCTCATGTTGTATTAAAAAATTGCTGTTTGCTTACTAGTTGGTTCTTTATTTTGCAGAAGAGCTTGAGGCCAAAGGGAACCCTGAGGCTCGTTTGAAAACAGTTTCAAAAGAAACAAGGGACATTTTAGACACTCTCAACCGTGAGTACAAAGCTCCTGAAGTCAAAAATGAGGAGAAAAAAATCGCCGACAAGTTTAATGCTGTGAGTTTTTATAAATCAACAAAGCTATTTTAGGATATGATTTCATAAGATCCTGTGATTAACTAATAATTTATTACTAATCTGTTCATTTTTTCAATAACATTTAAAAATACATCTTTTCTTAGGTTTTGAGTCACAATTCTTATATTTGTTAATTATGTTAATCTAATTAAACAATATGATTTAAATAATAATAGCATGTAAAGTTTAGAATCTGACTTTAGAGTAACCGCCTCCTTAACAGGTGATAGCCTCCTCGTACCAAATATAGAACTATCAGAGACTACACATTGTGCCATTTAATAGTAAAGGATTTACTCATAGGTTTACATTATGCAGCCGTTAGTTGTCAAGGAGTCAGCCACTGGCAAAATAGTAACACCTACAGTAGTTTTTCAAATTTATTCTACCTTAATCAGATTTGCCGACCCAATTAAACTAGCCAACATGTTTATCATGAGGAATGAAATAAAAAGTCTTCAAACTAAATCGAGAATCCTTTAAATTATATGAGTCTTAGTGTAACAAAATTGTTCTGAAATTTTAACTTTTGGCTAAAAATATCATAAAATGTCCTTCAGCATGGCAATGTTTAGGTTATACTCTTCAGCATTCTAAATCAATGTATTTTGCAAGTTTTGTAAATCAGTATTTTGACGGATGAACATGTTTTCTTAATTTCACTCCTCAAATAAAACTATGTCTTACATTATCTTGATAAGTAATTTTAATGTTTAAGCTAAACTTCATGTATGGCAATTTTTTCAAATTTATATAATGTTTTATGGATTTTCAGGCTCATTATTCTACAGGAGCTGTGGCCGCCAGTTTCACATCTACTGCAATGGTTCCACAAACTGAACATGAGGCAGCTATCATTGAAGAAGACCTTGTCCGCTATGAGAGGGTTAAGAAGAAAGGTACCTAAATTTGAATGAATCATTGTTGTGTTGTAAATTTAATTTAGTGCTTACACGGTCACTATTACAAATATACAGAGTTTTCCAATCATATGGATGAATGAATATTTGTGCTCCAGTCAGTGTCCTCCCACAGAGAGGTCACGTCCTGTATTGACGTACAATATATATTTTTTGTCAGTGTTTAGCTAATATCTTTGTAACGGACTGTTAGAGAGCCCTGAACCATTTACGGTGGTCTGCAGGGATCTCTATCACACATTTGTGTTGCTTGAGTGATTTCATGTAACAGTTGCAAGGCTTTCAGTTTTTTATAGCAACATGCAAGGCAAAGAAAAGAGTGAACAATGTAAAGTACATGAGAGGAAATACAAATAAACTCAAGTAGTAGCGCAAGATTAGGAATCACAAAATGTTAGCCATGATTCTGAAGTTCTTTGTGCAATGGATTGAGCATCTAACTCATCTCTTATCTGATTCAAAATGGAACTCTGCTTGATCCTTTGGTGTAAAGTTGAACTTGTTGTGATTATTTATTAACTCACTTACAGTAAGAGGTTATTTTACTTACTTACTCTCAGGGCCATGCATATCTAAGAATATATTTGGCCGCACCAAGAGGTTATTTTAATTTAGTTTTATTTCAGGTTATGTTCGTTTGGTCACCAACTTCGGCCCACTGAATCTTGAGTTGTATTGTGACATGGTTCCCAAAGCTTGTGAGAACTTCATAAAACTTTGTGACAGAGGCTATTACGACAACACAAAGTTCCATCGCTCGATTCGTAATTTTATGGTTGGTATTCATAAACTGCATTAGATGCTGTATAGTTTTAATATTTCGGCCCTTACTTTAAATCGGAGGTAGTTTGGTTTTTAATGAGACCAATTATGTGTGTTTTGTTTACGCATGCATTTTAAACCTAAAGTTACATGGTACTCTCGCAGTTGAGAAAACTTTAAAACCGTGAATGAGCTGTGTTCCCGTAGCATAATGAATATATCTCGCCCAATCACAAATACATCAAGATCACATCTTGCAATTGCGGCAACATCGTAATTTTTGACTATGCAAACTTGATGGCTTCTACCATGGCTTGTTTTCCCAAAATTCTCAGGCGCTTAAATCTCATAAGGAATACCTCAAAAAAATGTTCTTCTATTTTAAGTTCTTCAATATTCCTCTTTTTAACAGTCAGCTAAATTTCAAGTGTATGAATAATTTTTTTAAATTATTTTCTTTTGGCTATAGTTATGAGAGATAAACTGATGTCCTGTTTTTACCTGTGAATGAATATTATTGTCTTATGATGGGGATTATTGTAAAATATAAACTATAGGTAAAATATGCAAGCTACAAACATGAATTTGTATTTTCATGAAATTTGTGTATACTATTTATTTATTTTGTTTTTGTTTTTCAGATCCAAGGAGGAGATCCCACAGGTACTGGCGAAGGTGGTGAGTCCATTTGGGGGAAGCCTTTTGAGGACTTTTTCAAACCTAACTTGACCCACGCAGGGCGAGGGGTTCTGTCCATGGCCAACTCAGGTCCTAACACCAACAAGTCTCAGTTGTAAGTCAGACTTTGATTGTAGAATTCTTTAATACTTTTTAACTTAGAAATAATGCACTGCTCATTATTTTAAAAATTACAGTACAATGCTGGCTAGTCTGAATTGAGAAGGGCAACTTTTTTGGTAAACTTAGTGATAATCATTTATTGTAAAATATTTACCAATACAATTTTAGTTAAAGAGCCTTTTTTGTTTTAAAGTGAATTCTAGAAAAATTTGTTGGAAACTTATACACAAACTCCAGAATTGTTGTATGTCAATCAGAATTGTTGAGTGTCATGACACTACCATTTTTGTAAAGTTAAATGTTGATTGTGATTCGTTTTACAGTTTTCTGACGTATCGGTCTTGCCGTCATCTCGACAACAAACACACTGTGTTTGGAAGAGTGGTTGGTGGCTTGGATACGTTGTCCAACATGGAAAGAGTCGAAGTTGACAACAAGGACAGGCCAATAGAGGACATTATAATCGAGAAGGCTCAGGTTTTTGTGGATCCTTATGTGGAAGCTGATGAACAGGTTAGTTGTGTTTTCTGTTAAAAATTTCTTTGTCAGTCAGAATTAAGTTAGGTAGCTATCAACATCATTTCTTGCACAGCAGTTTACATTAACTCATTAGTTAATGAGATAGTTGTGTGTGTCACTATTTAGGAATGTTCGGTTCGGTTAATTTAGAGTTGCCGTACACACATCGCGTGTTTGTTTATTTACTTGGACAAGATTTGCATTAATATATTTACCTGCCATTTGGTGTCAATAATGTAACTCATATTTAAATTTTAAAGTTTAAAATTTATTTTTACCAACTTTTCTTTAATTTTAAAAGTATTATTTTAAACTAGGAAAATAGTTGAACATTCTATGATGACGGTGACATAGATCAGCCACTATCTGGGTGTTTAGTAGCAGAACAAGTTCACATTAAATAGTAAAAATAGTTTAAATTGTAGACTAATTAATTGTTTTCAAAATCACAACTTGAACTATACATACACAGTAAACTAAGTGTATTTATAAATATATGGTATAATTGACTCAAACATAATAGAAATTCCTAGTCATAATTTTGAGTTCCTTAATAGCACAATGATAAATTTGTCTGTGATGTTTTAGCTTGCGGCAGAAAGATCTGAGGAACTGAAAAAGAGAGCAGAAGAAGCAGCTGCAGAACAGACGTCGAAACCTCGAGTTGTTCCCAATCAACCTTTGAAAGCCTTCCACGGAGGTGTGGGGAAGTATATCCGCCCGGAAACATTAAACAGGTGAGTTGACAGAGTTCCTAATTCAGAGTTATACAAATTATCCGCAGGGTTAAAATAAATATAATATCCGAGGAATAATCAAATTTATGATTTTTAATTGAGTAATACAGTATCTTGAGCTTAACTGAATCAAAGGATAAATAGCTCAAGTTAAAGCCTATAATTTACTAATTATTTTGTTTTTTGATTTGAGTCTAAAACATATAAAAAAACATGGACAATACTAGAGCTATTGATTTTTAATCATAGAAAAATCCTCGTGAAAAATAATTTTATGTTGGTTGTTCACCTTGCGTGTGCTGCTTGAAACTCGTCCGATTTGAATGAATAATAGCTTAAATGAAAGCCGGTGTTTGACTAAAGATTAAAATATAACTGGTTAAATACATCTTAAATTGAAGTAAAATTCAAAAATGAATAAAATGTTTTTTGGTCGAGTTATACAGTAGGTAAATATATGCCGATGCTTGATGTGAAATCTTTGTGTTTATGCCTTCAATTTGTGACCTCAATCATGAAAATTGGTCAGGTAGAAGAGCCAAACGACCTTGGAGAAGAAAAACCAAATTTAACTCCCATAAGAAATGCATGGGGAGCAAATTCCGTTTACGTATAAGCTGATTGGGATTATAGATAAATATATGCCGATGATTGATGGCAAATCTGTGCGTACATACCTTCAATTTGAGACCTAAATCATAAAAATCGGTCGGGTAGAAGAGACAAACGAACTCGGAAAAGAGACACCAAATTTAACTCCCATAAGAAATACGTGAGGAGCAAATTTTGTTTACGTATAAACCGAGTGGGATTATAGATAAATATATGCCGATGCTTGATGGCAAATCTGTGCGTGCATACCTTCCATTTGAGACCTCAATCATGAAAATCGGTCGGGTAGAAGAGCCAAACAAACTCAGGAAAGAAAAACAAATTTTTTAAAAAAATATATAAGATTATAGTTTTAATGTTTTCCTTGAAATGTTGAAATCATTAAATGGTCAAGGTTCTTTTGGAGTAGTTCATTGCACAACCTCCATGTATTGTCAGTGGATTTTTATTCCTAAACATGTTCGATTTGTGATCTGGAAGTCAATCATAGAATCATTATGTTTTGGCTTTGAGTTTGGTAGTATTGTTAGTGTCGTATGTCAGGTTGCACGGTGGTTGATTGGTATCAAACATAGTTTACTGTGTCTCGTTTAGGTCTAGTGTGCAACACATTGGGTGGGGAGAAAACCACCTAAAATAAATGGTTGACAATTTGGTTGGTTCAGTGTGCAAGTTCCACCTCAAAACAGACATTTTGCTAATTTTCACCTACTATTACTGCCCTATTTATGTCAAACAAGAATTTTTTATGAAAGTTGATGAGACGAGGGAAAACATTATAAAAATAAGACGAGATAATATGAAGATTAAATATAAGAATTTCTAAGGCTCGATGAAATTGCGCCTTACAACAAATTATTTATGAATACTGTTAATGTAAAGTTGATATTTTACAGCAAAGAGAAAATCTTATCACCTTCAGAACCCCCGGCTAAGAAGAAGAAAGAGGTTGGTTATCAGTTCAAAAACTTTAACTCCTGGTGATCACAAATTGCATACAAAGAAGAAAACTAACTGTTCAATACTTGTCAACTACGTTAACAGTGATAGCTCAGTGTCAGATAATGATGGACAAACTAAGTTAGACTAACTTACTATCACCTCAAATTGGAAGTGAAAATTATGATAAATGCAATTTGAGTTTTATATTTTAATCCAACAATAGAACAATATATTGTCTTGTTTTTAACGTTAATTTCTAACTTAGGTGTTTATTGCCTTTTATATTTCCCTCAGGTTATTATTGTCAAAAGTTCAACATTAAAAAAATTCCCTGATGAAAAAAATACAACTTTTCCTTAAAAAAAAAAACAAAAAAAAAATTAAAATCTTAATATTCATTATTAGTATCCATTTGCAGTAAAACCAATCACTTTTTGTACGATGTTGTAAATTTTAACAAATGTTTATTTCATATTATATATTGTACATTTAGGAGAATACATGAAAAGTTGATGTAAATAACTGTTTACTTTTAGTTTTAATATATAATAAACAAATACAAAAAGTACATTGTGCTTGTGTTGTTTTCTTGGGTACCGTACCTCAAGATTCACGGCTATACATCTGGTAAGGAAATATTTTAGTGCAAATCCAATAAGGTAAGTATGATTTTTGAAACTTTGGGATGAAATCACAGTTGTTTTTTTACTTTTTTTTAACAAAACAAAAGACATTTTTGCAAATTTTTACTGTGATCAGTCCTATGGCTTAAGGCTACCCTACTATATATTTATCGATTATACCATTTCCAAATGTTTACACTGAACATATTGCTATACATTACAGATACATATATCAAATAATACATCTGGGGAACAAGCTGGTCTAGTGCTTAGAGCACGGGACTTCGGTCCCTGAGGTCCCGGGTTTAAATCCCACAAAACCACCAATGGATTTTACCAAAGTGATAATGCGGTAACCCCTACTAGCCTGAAGTAATGGGAAAAACAACCCCAGGCTCGTACCTAGTGTCCTAGGACAACACAAAAATAATATATTTATATTATTAGATCTGGAGATTGCTTTGTGCAATATTCTAATTTTGAAGGCTAGGCTATATTTCATGCATCATAGGAGACACTACTAGCCTTATCTTCATTTTTTGTTCTGACTGTAAATTTGAAAACCTTATGTTAAATTTAATTATATTTTATCTCATATACTTGTTTTACTGGCCAGTTCTATCCCAAACTGGTCAATTTTGTAAAGTGTTATTAATTTGTTTTACTACAACAGTCCAATTATTTGATTAAACTCTCAGATCCCAATTATCAATTGTTTAGTATAAATTAAACCTGTCTATTAAGTTAGCAATGTAATGGTACCAGTTTGCATTGTTAGGCTCGTCACACACTGCGTCCAGTCAGGTGAAATCGGATCAGGCATGCCGGATCAGGTAAATTCGAAAACCATTAATTCAAATGGAAGTGCCCACACTGCATCAGGTCCGGTGCGTCAGGTGCTCTCCGGTAAAATTATTTCGGTCGAGAAGCGATAGGCTTCAGGCAAGCTTCCGGCACCGGAGAGCTCGCGCATGCGCAGACAACTCCTAATCACCACGTAGCAGCAGACGTGGTTTTTTGGTGATTGTTTATACGCTGTAAGTTTTGTTACAAAATGTCATTAGAAGAGAAATTGATTGTGCAAGTGCAGGAGTACCCTGTGCTATACGACCTGGGCCACAAGGGCTACTACAACTTAGTTATTGAGGAAAATATTTGGGAAGAAATAAGTGATCAATATAATACTACTAACCCTACTATGATCTCTTCGTCACTGTCACTGTCACTCATTGTTAAAATTAAATTTTGTTATAACTTTTGCAAACAGTTGTTGATTAAACACTTCTTCAACTGACAGTATCCGCTGTCCTCGCATAGACTGGTCGCCGGAACTGGAACGCCTGATGCAGTGTGGAAATTTGCTGGATCCGGCGAAAAACACCGGATCAGAATAAACCGGACCGGAGGCAGTGTGTGACGAGCCTTAATCTGTCAATCTGTCAAATTTTAAAACATAATTTTTCTGAACTACAGTTTTAATAAATACACCAGAAGAGTTGGTAAAGGTGGTTTATTTTCTATTGACCTCAATTGCACTTAAAGCGCTCTGCTCTCAAAACGATTACAGCACCTTTGTGATAGTTTACTCTATGCTTACATATGTGAAGCAATTGGTGTAAGCTTTTACAATAAATGATGATGATTAGTTTTCTTTCCTATGAATATTTCAATGGTAGTTTATTATCCTTTCATTTTGTAACCACGACAGAACACTGTCATTAAGCTGCACCGGCTTAGGCTATTTCCATACAAGGGTTTACAATCTCAATTAATTTGAAACTAAACTTTTTGACACGTTTGTTTTTGCTTAAAAAGAGACTTTGCACTAGGTGTTACATCTAATTTGGAAGGTAGTATTACATTTCCTATCGTTAAACTTTTCCTCAATGCAGTGTTTACTTTAACCAATTTATTTCTTGTCCTTTTCTCACTGCTAAGAGTAGATAATGGGGTCGAACAATTAGAATTTAAGGATTTAATTTTTGGCAGGACAACTTTTGCTTCTCTCCCTAAACCGTCAGCTCTCCCTTTACTGGATTCATTTGTTGTTGTTGATGAAGGTGTCAATACTCTTCTTTGAAAGTATTTGTCTTTAAATATAACTTCATTAAGTTTCATTGCATTTCCCAACAGTGAGACTTTTGGACCATCTAGGGTTTGCTTAGAGCAATGTTTCTTTGGAAAAGAACTTTCAATGAACGAATTGCTTTGAGAAATATCAAACTTAACAGTAAACATTGGCTTATGTCTTTTCAGCATTTCTTTGAGTTTCATGATATTGAAATAACCTGCTGTTTCACCTGTTGGCTGTAATTTCAATTCTGCTTTAACCCTTTCCGGTGATGTTTTCAACTTGAAGCTCAACTGTCGGATAATGTTCTCCTCATCATTACTATCAAGTAATTCGTGCGGTACGTCCACCCAATGACCCTTGTTGGTTATCCAAGGATCGCGGAAGATACTGTTTATCGTCAGTCGTTCTTCCCAACGAGGATTCATAAGCCCTTTGATCAACGGAATAAAATCGAGAGAATAATGTTTTATCAATTTAATGTTAGCTTCAGATAACCCTTTGTAAATAATTTGTATAAACTGTCCTCTCTTTTCTGGTGTTTTCAATATATTAGAAAGACAGGGAAATGGTAGCTTTCCAGCAGCCAACGCAAACATAATTACTCCGAATGCCCACATGTCCACCTCTGGGCCGTACTTGGTGCCTCGTAAAAATAGTTCTGGAGCGCAATACTCCGGCGAACCGCAGAGTGTCTTGAGTGGAGAGTCCAGAGACCAAGTGTTGGTTAAACCAAAATCTACAAGCTTAACATTTCTCTTCCCAGCATCCAACATGACGTTCTCCAACTTCAAGTCTCTATGGACAATACCTCTCGTATGTAAGTATTGCAAAGCTGATGCAATCTGCCGGCTGAATCTTCTTGTGGTAGTTTCATCTATTTTCCCTTTCTTTTGTTGAACAAAGTCACACAGATTTCCTCCCTGGATTATCTCAGTAACCACATAGTATATATTATGGTATGTCATTGTCTCAAAAAGCGTCAGTACAAAAGGATGGTTTAAACTTTGAAGAATATTAGCTTCCCTGAGATGGTTTTTAAGCATATAGGTGTTGCATTTTGTCAGGTCCATAACTTTTACAGATACGTAAACATTCAATGGCACATGAACAGCTTCTCTGACAACTGCAAACGATCCCTTACCAAGAACCTTCCCAGTGAACTTATAGTTTCCCACCTGAACTAACTTTGCCTCCACTAAATTGACTGGGGGAGAGTTCAAAATTGTTTTTGTCATGCTAACTAAGTTTTAAAATTGGATCAAAATAAATTCTTATAAAACTCAAGTAAGTTTGTAGAATACTTAAACTCTTTTAAAAGAGTATGGTTAAGTTATTGTTTATATGAGAGCTAAAAGTAAACATGTTGAACACATGTTATAACATAAGCTTTTGCCTAAGTCCTATGTCACATTATACTGATGATATCCATTGAAACATGCATTCACTTTGCCATAGACAACTCTTATTTCAAAGTTACAGGCATAATCAGGCTTCGGACTACTAATTGGATCATTGAATGCTTTTAGGATCATTTCCTTACAAAAGCCTGATTAAAACTTTTATTTTTATTTAAAAGATCAATTTGGGTGGTGATGGAGTGAAACATGTTAAATTATTTAATCTAAACATTGATTTATTTAGTGTAGCTGTCTTAAAGAATTTATTTACTGATCAGTAAATAACTGATTTATTTTCTATTTAATCTACATCAATAATGTAATGCTATAATACTATAGGCAACTAATAAGTAATACGTAATGCTGATTCCCTTGTAGTGCAGGAAAAAAGTGTAAATTTTAGCCTAATAGTGGAATTTGAATTTATCAGGCTGAAAATTGGTGGAGATGTCGTACATACAGCTGAGAACATCATACTAAAATTCCCAAAAAATCCCACTTGGGCAACATGCCGCCATCTTGGAAAATGGCCGCCGTAATGGATTTTCCCCCTTGTGTCATATATTCAAGCATAAAACCACTCCTATTTGTGATAAAAACATGCAGTTTCTTCAAAATTATTTGTCGGGATGTAATTAAAATACTTTGAGCCAATGCAAATAATTGTGTGTTGTAATTTAACATGTTTATGCAAAAAATAACCAACAAATTTTTGAAAGGTAATATTAGTCTTGGATTCAAAATTGATTTAAGACCTCTTTTACTCATCGGGAGAAAAACTTACCAGCATAATTTTTTTAGAATAGGTCAATATGCACAAGAAAATGTAATAATATTTGTTTTTGGTCTATAAGTATGCCGTCATATTGACGTTGAACGTGCGATTGCAGCCTAAGTTTTAGACCACTTCGTGGTGGAGACTGTAATATAATGCTGTAAATGAAACGAGTTCTCATGCAGCATGCTGAAGTGAGGGGATATGTTTCCACATTAAAACCCTTAGCCAACGCAACCAACAAAACAAGGCTCATTGATCAATTAGTAAGCCATCCAAACAGAAACTGAATACAAGCGGTGAGAAAGCTGATGCAGACCGTCTAATTGTCCAAACAGTCATCCCACTAGCCAATGAAGAAAAAACTCTGCAATTGTTGGAAAGAACACTGAGGCATTCGTCCTTTTATTGACCCTTACCGACCATGACAAAAATATCTTAATGCTCATTCCACTTTCAAAAGCTCATTAGCAAAAGATATTTTCATCCACAGCACTGCAAAATAGTAGGCCTATGGACAATGTCAACGAGCATCTTGTTTTCCTGCATTCTATGTCCGGTTGTGATACCACGTCAGCAACCTACAGGAAAGGGAAGATACAAGCATTCAATGTTCTGGAGAAATCACCAATTCTTTGCCAACCAGTGTAAGTGTATGTGTTCAATCGGGCGGAATCCACACAGATGGAAATTGTCAAAGCTGGATAGGAATTTCTTGTAGCCCTATATATGGAGCAAAAAGCGGTCAGGGACTCAAAAGAACTCGATACAAACAGTACCTGGAAGTAATATCAAAACGTCTTGACTTTTAATTTGACCTTTCAACACTTCTACCAACTTCTGAAGCTGCTAGAGAGCACAACCTTAGATTGTACCACCAGGTTCAAGAATGGCTAGGGGTTTCTCTTCCACCTACAGAGTGGGGATGGAAAAAGAACGAAATAGGTACATTTACTCTAATTCCTACTTCAATGCCCCTTTACCTGACAACCATCTCAACTTAAGATAAGATGTGCATGTAAGACTGGATGTAACAGGTATTTTGGGTGTCTGAAAATGAGTTATCTTGTTCACGATTGTGTATCTACTGTACCAACGGTTGTGGTCACGGGATCAATGCCACACCAGTACTAAATGAAGAAGGGGACATTAATGTACCTGATTTACCAACCCAGTTCCGTTCTGACTGGGAAGTCAACAAAACCAACATGCAAATGATTCCATTCCACTTTGCAGCAAGAGGAAAAAGTCGCATCAAAGAAAATAGTTTTTATAACTCACAAACTTATCAATAATTGTCAAACAGAGAATATATTCATTTTTTTTTTAGTTTGTATAAAAAAGAAAAATATTATGTATCAAATAAAAGTAAGTTATAAAAGTAATACTAACACAACTGTTTATTTACTATTAGTAATTTAATTCCATTTACATAATTTTATTACCGTCACCACCATGATGCGGTCTAAAACCTAGGCTGCAATCATGTGTCCAGCGTCAATAAGACGGCATACTTATAGACCAAAAACAAATATAATTACATATTCTTGTGTGCCTTGACTTGTTCTATAAGATTTAATCAGAGAAGTTTTATCCCCGATGAGTAAAAGAGGCCTTAAATCAATTTTGAATGCAAGACCAGTATTACCCTCCAATTATTTTTGTTCAATTCTTAGCATAAAAATTTGTAATTTCCATACAAAACTATATATAATGGCTCTAAATATTTTAATTACATCCCGACAAATAATTTTGAAGAAACTGCACGTTTTTATCACAATTAGGAGTGGTTTTATGCTTGAATATGTGACACAAGGAGGGAAATCCATTATGGCGGCCATTTTCCAAGATGGCGGCATGTTGCCCAAGTGGGATTTTTTGGGAATTTTAGTATGATGATCCCAGCTGTACGTACAACATTTCCACCAATTTTCAGCCTGATAAATTAAAATTCTGGAATCCAACACTATTTTCCTGCACTATTGGGAGTATGGTTAAAGAAATGAATAGGGTAGATCAATGTTATGATGGGTTTTTCATATTTTAAACTCCTGAGATTATTTGTTTAAAATGCTTATTAGCAAATTTCCCAGTAGGGAAATAGCTATACCGTAGGTGGCATGGTAAGACCTAGGCCCGGGACCGATTTACTTTTTCATTTTGATATCTCCAGAGGCCAAAAATACCATTCGTTCAAACTTTTATATGTGTATATATATATGTATATATATATATATTTATATACGTCCGTGAACGCGATAACTTGAGTAATTTTTGTCCGATTTTGATGAAATTTTGTTTAAAGGTGTAAGGCGGGATAAACTTGAATGATTTCGCGAACCAGCATGATCGGACCATGGGAACGGGGTTTTACGGGGGGTTTTATGGGGTAAATAATGGTTTTTCTCATTTTTGACCCTCAAAACACACAATTTCCCAATTTCTCTCTGGACCTTTTAAACGAGCTTAAAAAACAAATAATTTAGTATATCAAAGTGTTTTTGTACGGTTAATTCAAAGAAAATTCTCCTCAAAATTTCCAAAGAAATTTGTTTTTGTACAAAGAAAATTCAAAAAATTGTAAATTTAGAATTCCTATGTTATTCTTTTGGAGAATATTGTAAAATGTTGTAGTTTGCTTGTTTATTGACATATTTTGACCAAACGTTAAAAATATATTTATTTTATACTAAGCTATTAATATTTTCCTAAAAAACAGACTTTATTAGTTTCCTTGTAGCAGCAAACCTAGGTACTCGTTAAACCTAATGTTATTTTTAGATTTGAAAATCAATTTAGACAAATGGAAATTCGCTTAGTCGGCAGGTTTGCTGCGGCGGGGGTATTTTTTCAGTCAGCTATCATTCTTTCATAACCTACACAGAGCATTATGCTCTATGATAACCTATCAGTGTGTTTTCCCGGGAGTCTTCAAAATTGGGCCTGCTAGAGAATGAGCTGTGGTGTATTTTTCAAGCTTAATTGTTGGTCCTGAGTTAATTCCTTATCGTTTGGTTTAAATCAAGATTAATGTATTTGTTTTTAATTTTAAAATGTATTTTGGGTCTAGCCGTACACGTTTGTCCAAAAAAAAATCCGACCTTACTTGATACTGGATACTTAATGTACACTTGGACTAAAAGAAGGTGCAAAAGAAATTTATGTAGATCAATATTAGGTAGGTAAATAATAAAAAGAGTTGATCAAAATCTTGTCAGAATTTAGAAATTGTTTTGAAATGTAATAAATAGAGATTTATTTTATATTTTATTTACTATACTAAATAATGTAAAAAATTAAATAAAAGATTTTCAAAATATATTTAACACGTTGTTTTTGTGTTGACATTCTTGGAAGCATTCATATTTCTCGTTCACTATTCAAAAACTAGCCGTGAGGAAGATATATGCAACCATTGACTATTGGATGCAACATAATCATGTGAATTCACCAATCAACTGCGGGTTCCAATCATAATAGAGATCGATGGTTCCCATCAGTTCCCCATCCACAGTATAGCAAATTACAAAAAATACAGTTCAAAGGTAAAACCTTCAGTTAGTTGTAACTTTTAAAGAGCAAATATTACACTGAAAATTACTTGATACAGGGGTAAAAATAGTTCCAATCAAATACTGATTATTTTACTTGGCTTTCCTCCACCAAAACTTAATCCCTGAAGTACTGAGGCATTCCAAGTAAACTAACTATATCTAGGACCTGGGGATTTTAAAGAATTACCGTATTCTAAATCCCAATGAAAAAAACTGAATCTCAATTTCTTTATAGGCCTAAGTAGTAGTAAAAAAGTGAAAAATCGTTGTCACTTTTTGTCACAAGCCATTTTGATTCTATAATATGATTAAGTTTATATCATATTTTTATCTGCAGTCATTAATGAGTGTAAAAGTCAAACCACAGGTTTCAATGACTAGAGGGGAGAAAAATGCTGTGCAAGTAAGTAGCGCCATAGATACTCCATACTCCTCAAGTATGTTTTATCTATGGTAGCGCTTAAACTTAATAACTTCTTGATCAGCATCGTATGTGTTATTTAAACTACCTGAAAGTACAAATATGTCAAAACACACTTGTAATAAAAATATATTTACACTTTATACATTTATACTGTTTACTCACAAGACGGTAAATACATATAAACGATGGTAAGTGGTGATCAATTTCGACTGGACATTCCAATCATCATCAGACCCATTATCAGAATCATTTGCCTATTGGGTCTGATAATAATTGGAGTGTCCAATCGAAATCAATCCCCACTTACCATATTTTATATGTATGGCTGTCTTAAACAGTACGTGGTAGGTGTAAATATATTTATTACAAGTGTTATTTGACATATTGTTGTTCTTTAAAGCATTTAAACTTCAGCAAGATCATAGAAGTGTATCAGAATGTCATTTTTCATAAATCGTATACTTTTAACATCAAAGAGTTGTTTTTAATATAGCGATCAAATATCTATGGTTTGTAATATAAATGTTTTTGAAAATTATAAAATGTCTGTTTATGATATTGTTTAACTATTAAACCTAATTAACCTCAACCAAGCAAGGTTCGGTCCCCCGGTACTATATAATATAAATGAATTTTAACTGATGGTGTTTTTGGCCTCTGGGGACATCAAAACAATAAAGTAAATCGGTCCCGGGTCCAGGTCTTACTATGCGACCTATGGTGTGGTAATAGCTTATTCCCTATATGGGAAATTCGCTAAAATACTGGTTTTTGATGAATTTAAATAATTCACATTGTACTCGCAAGCCCAAACTATTAAGTACAAATTTTAATTTTAGAAACAGCATGTTTTTTTACTTTTCTTTGCTTTAAAATCGTAATCAAAGAGTATATCACTAGTATCAGTGAGAGAGTATCAGAGCCTAGTTGTATTATTGTGCTAAAAAAAATACAAAATACAGTAGTGCTAAAATAAACTAGTGATCTGATTTTTTAGGTGTAATCACTTAGGTCAAAAAATTCATACTCAACAAAGTCAAGTTTATTTCACATTTCCTTTTTTACATTACATAAAGTTAACAAATACTTAAAATATAACGATCATAAGATCTTAAAAATATGCTTTAATATAAAATTATAAGTATAAAGAAATGCTAACATCATCATTGCATCATTATGTAACAAAATCATGTAGTCAAGAACATGATGTTGTGATTAGCTCATCCCTACCCTACTTATCTGTACATTACAGATGCTAAAGGAATCATGGTCCCTTATGAGCTTTAGATAGTTGACATTTTAAATCACACTCTTACAAATCTTTTAAAATATTGTCCTAAAAAGTTTTCTCTGTCATAGCCTATACGGATCAGTTGCTGAAGGTCTAAGTCCCGGAAGGTCTAATTAGACCTTCGACACACATTTTGCAGTTTGTACTTGTTGCTGAGGGTCTAATCTGGCAGTATGTCGAAGGTCTAAGAGTACAGTCAATGCAAAAAAAAACTCATCCACTGATACTGTTTTAGACCATGCGGGATTATACCTTGGGCACACAATGTATATTTTGTAAATAAATGTTTATAAAATGAGAGTTGCTGAAGGTCTAAGTCCCGGAAGGTCTAAGATTCGAGTCCCGGAAGGTCTAAGATTCGAGTCCCGGAAGGTCTAAGATTCGAGTCCCGGAAGGTCTAAGATTTGAGCCCCGGAAGGCAGGGCCGGATTTAGCATTTTTGCGCCCCTAGGCCCAAATAATTTTCCGCCCCCTAGTCTGGTCACATTTCTTCAAACCTTTATTAAAAAAAATATAATTCCTATAGGCCTGAGTTAACTGCTTGAATAACACTCCTCTTTGGAATCAGAGCAAGTTTTTTTTTAGAATTGACTTGTTTAGCCTTAACAAAATGTCTTAAACACTTTTAGCAATTTTATGCTTTTAATAAATGCTCACATTTGTGGCCGTGGGACTGAAACAAAAAACTCAACCACCCGAGCATTCCTGCAAAAAAGAAAACATGGCCATTGATTCCAATTCCAGGCCCAAAAAATATGAACTCCATACAGTACGTCATACCATAGATTAAACCTACTCCTATTAGTAGATTTGTCATCATTTTGGATTAGCTGAAAACAATTCTTGTTATTTTGTTTAAGGAGTATGTTTTATCTATGTTTAAACCTAGTTTATCCAAAATAAAACGATCTACTGCTGTAATCATTAAAAATAGGTCGTATCCTGTTTATTTCACTAGAAATTGAAACGCACATCATAGAACTTACCCTAAAATAATAGGAACAAAATTACGTCAAAACTAATGTCCAGTGTCACCAACATGAACTTGACATTGAACAATTTTGAATTAAGAATGTCATAAGAAGTCGACTTGAGTAATATTTAATCTTTGGTCGTACTGCATCTAGGTTATGTTTCAAAAGCAAAACAGAGCAATATTCCGGCCAACCGTACCGACCTTACTTAGGTCTGAGGAGATAAATGACAGCATTACTGTTGTTTTGGAGGGTATCTGATGTTTTGGAGGGATGTTTTAGAAAAACTAATCTAAAATCTAATGCAAACTGATATTAATATTTTTTCGTTAATTTTAAAGGTAAATACATCGTTGTTTTAATATTCAACACAACTTATTATATATTTTGACTTGATCCTGCAGATTGTTGTAAACTAATTAAAAGACTTAACTTTTGATGAGAGGGTGGTAACAATGTCTAGCACGCATGCGCCCCTAATCACTCTGATCAGTAGTACCTCAGAGTAATAAAACAAAAGTAGTACCGAGCCCGAGCCAGCCCCTTTGGGCGCTCGTCAACATCCCTAGAGCCTACTGCCGTATAACCAATGTTCTTTAATCTTTACCAATTTTGTAATGAAATTGATGCGTAGGCCTAATTCTGAAAATAGTTTAAATTTCCTAACAATTATTTCTTCTTATGAAATTCAGAATCACAATGCTTTGGAGTTTTTTTTATCAACTATGACTTTTTATTTTAGAGAGCCTAGGTATACAAAAAATTTACTCACGGCCGTGCGCCCTCTGGGACCATGCGCCCATAGGCCCGGGCCTACCGGGCCTATTGGGAAATCCGGCCCTGCCGGAAGGTCTAAGATTCGAGTCCCGGAAGGTCTAAGATGCGGGCGGGCATTGCATCGCCAGAGATGAAGGCTATACACTATACAGACAGGTAATAACGCAACAACTTTTAGAGTTGTAAATATCGAGATGTTTCATTCACTCCAAAAAGTAATTTTACAAATTATTTGCCTGTTCATTCGCTCCACTGTTCATTCAATCCAACGGGTACAGTCAGCTCTAGAAGTAGACTAACAAGTAGAAAATATTAATTTTGCATTTTACTGTACATTGGATCGAATGCACATTGGATTGAACGATCAGGATAATTTAAATGTGTAATAATCTTAAACTTAAATTCCATATCCAATATATAATCAAATGTATGTTTTCTGATTGAGCATACAGTATCATGAACTTAACTGATTATAACTATCAATATATCATATGAAAGCCTTTATTTTAAGAAGTATTTTAAGACCAAGACATATAAAATAACTTAAATAAAAATAGTGTTACGTATTGCAGATAAGTACTAAGACGATTATAGTTATTGTTGATTCATGATTCAGCAGTGTGCTTTAGGTAGTCCGTTCTTAATAATCAATAGCTCAAATGAAAGCTGGAATTTAACTAAAGTTTTTTAGAGCAAAACATATAGGGTTATGTAATTTGAACTTGTGGAATTCATCTTTAATTTAGTAAAAAAATCAAAAATATCAATTTTTTCGTCGAGTTATACGTTATTTAAATTATTGATGATGCTTGATGACAAATATATGCTTGCATAGCTTTATTTTAAGACCAAAATTATGAAAATGGGTCGGTTGGAAGAGCCAAACGAACTCGAATATAAGTCAAAATGAATAACGATGCTTAATGGCAAATCTGTGGTGCGTCCACCTTTAGTTAAAGGCCAAAACTATGAAAATCGGTTAGGTAGAAGAGCTACCCTACTTGGAAAAGAAAAACCAATAATTTTAATAGATGGCAATAATTGGTTTACCATCATGCATAATCTAATCATACGAAACAGGTGTTAATAGTTTAAATATCGTTATTTAAACGAATTTTCTTTGATTAAATGTTGTTGTTTACAATTTGTATTAATTTGTATTTAAGTGTGTTCCTTATGTTAAGTGTGTTGTTCTAATGTTCTGTACCATTAATATTTGTGGGTTAAGTGGTGTATGGATTTCATAACCATTATTTTCCTAGAGATCGTCGTATTTAACATCAACTCTAACTAGTTTAACCCCCGGGCTCTGTAGCTAGTTAACCATAAAAATAACATGAGAATTTAGAATTTAAATATTTCATTTTTTTCCTTAACCATGAAGCGTATAACAAAACGTCCAAAAAATTTGATTTAAAAGCTTCACAAAATTGTTTAGAAAAAAATAGCACACTTTATGTTTTTCTCGTCAAATTTAATAGGTTCCGGGTCTAAGTTTTACCATATGGGTACGGTATTTACTTGTTCCCGACTTAGTAAATTCGGTAAGGAGCAGAACCTTGGGAACGTATCCATGTATCAGGTTATCTATTAAAAATTTTTAGATAAAACAATGAATTTAATAACGAGAAGATAAACGAGATAGATAGATAAACAAGAAGATAGAACAAAATTTGAAACTCTCCTCCAACAGTAGGGGCTGTCGTGAAGATGCTACCTGACAACACGCCACCATCTAGATAGTCGAAGTGTTGGGTCGACTTGTAGGTAGCCATTTAAGTGCCATGGTGATAGTATAATAATTAACTATAATATATAGTACATTTTCGTTCTGTCCGCCAGTAATTTTAACACGGGAATATGTTTTATTTCTTCATAAACCCTTCATTAAACCCTTACCTACTAAAAACTGTCCTTAAGTTTAGGTATTTATGTAACTAGTGAGCCAAGTGGCACTTTGCTGCACATGAGAGAAATGTGAACGTACAAGCCGCAGGCGACTGTGGAAAGATTCTCGAGTGCAACAAAGGCACTTTGCGCTCGTGTTACAAATTATATTTTTCCAACATATAATCTGGATAATCTTAAATACGATGTCATCTTGGAGAGTGGTGGGGGTTAAAGGGTAGCCTCTGATTCCAGTTGAAGGGTGTATACATTATGTGTGAGGGAACACGGACCTCGGTTCCTGCGGAGAATGTCATTTTATGCCACATGTCACACTGTGTGCAAGTAAAAACGATCACTACCCTCCTATCGGAAATTCCGTGAAAAAGTTTTAAACTTTCCATTAGGGTTCCGAAGTCTTGCTCAAAATCACTTAATATTGATATTAAAATTATTCTCTGGCATTGAACACAACGTTTTCGGTTGTATTTGGATCCGAGGTCCCGCACCAGGACCTCGAAACCAGCGGGGACCTCGGACCCACGGTGGAAAATCACATCGATCGCCTCGGAACCGGCCTTATACGCACGCACAAACTCACAAACTTTTAAATTTATAATATTAGTAAGATGAAACTATTGATTGGCTAAGTTAAGCTGAAATAAACAAAACAGAATCCTGAACACCAAGGTGGTTTTTTTACCAATTTAAACTGATGTAATGATTTATTCTGAGCTATAGCAACTGTTATGGCCCAGCAACTATGCCAGTAACAAAAATTAAAGTATCCAATAGTAAATGTGTGAGAGTTATTAAAACTATCACTAAGAATATTACAACTCTAAAAAACTCTAAACTAAAAGTTGATGCGTTATTGCCTGTCTGTATAGTGTATAGCCTTCATCTCTGGCGACGCAATGCCCACCCGCATCTTAGCCCTTCCGGGACTTGAATCTTAGACCTTCCGGGACTCGAATCTTAGACCTTCCGGGACTTAGACCTTCAGCAACTCTCATTTTATAAACATTTATTTACAAAATATACATTGTGTGCCCAAGGTCTAATACAGTATCAGTGGATGAGTTTTTTGCATTGACTGTACTCTTAGACCTTCTGGGACTTAGACCTTCGACATAATGCCAGATTAGACCCTCAGCAACAAGTACAAACTGCAAAATGTGTGTCGAAGGTCTAATTAGACCTTCCGGGACTTAGACCTTCAGCAACACTCCTGCCTATACCACCATCAGGTGAATCTTCACAAAACTACAAATCCATTTAGTTAAGGCACTGTAAAGGACACTTCTTCCATTTTATATTTTTACACAGTAGAGTCATATCATAATAGTAATTTGTTTTCTCTTTGATATTAGTAGCCTATGGTACAATTACACCTTAACCTCAAAATCCAAAGTGAAAACTAACTTTTGACTCCAACTGTTCACTATAGTTCACTGTATTGTATGGTAAAAAAGTTACACCATTTTGTGCATTGGTTTTTTTTATGAAATAATATCTTGATAATTATTATTGATAACGATAAATTCATCCATAGATTGTTTTTGTAAACCGCTAGATTATTGATTAAATAGTGTGTTTAGTGTTAAACCGCTTAGTTATGAAATTATACCATAAAAACAAAAAAACCTACATATTTTTCAAATACAAACCACCCTCACCCCAAACCTGATGCCCAAATGGTGTAATGTACAAATACAATACCATACAATACTATATTGAACAGTTTTTAGAGGTTAGAACATTTTTTTGCTTAATGCACCTTACTATTTCATACTCCACAATGACAGCATACCTATTGCCTGTTCACGAAGAAGGTTAACATTCAAACCACACCCTTAAAAATCTAATCAAATACATAACATAATAGATTGTTCAAGTTATATCCTGATTGAAAAGAGGCTGGTCTTCTACCAAGCTTAGTGGGAAACCATGAAATGTCAAAGCTTCATTTCACACACAAAACTTATGGAACACAATTTGAACAAAATTTCATGTACGTAAGGAGATTTTACTTTGGGCATTCAAAAAATGTAAACTCACATTCAAGATTTCCTTCATCAATAAGCTTATATAAGGTGCTATGTGGAATCCTCATGCAATTATTTCCATCATCTGCGATACTTTTCTCTCCATTATTACAACATTTCACCACAGAAGCCTTTAATGTAGACACATCTACAAACTCACCTTTTTCAAACTTGAATCTGACAAAATATTCATTTTTCAACTTCCCAATTGGAGTTGCTTCAAAAGTAAGTTCAAAATTGTTCTGACTTAAACTATATGTAACCCAGAATATATTGTCAAACACAGAGATAAGTAAATAACCAATTTCGTAATCCTCAGGATCAAACTGTCGCCAAACCCAAGTATAAGATGAATTTGCTTTATACCTATAGAGTAAGCGACAATGCTCTTTCTCATAGTGATCCACCAGTTTGATCAAAGAAATCACAGTGTTGCAATCGGTTTGCCTACACTGTACAGGTCTGAAACCACAAAATTCTTCATGGTCACTCCCGGGCTGCAGAATGTCTAGGCAACCATCTCCATGGTACTTGCACTGACGAGGTATGGCTTCCAGAATGTTTTTTAAACACACAGGATTCTCTGTTGTTAACGGACCTTCGCAAATCGGGCAGTCATTTAACTTCTCGCAGCAGCAGTTGCAAACCCCATGGCCTCTGCTGCATGTCTTAAATGGAATTTGGATTGTGTCCAGACACACTGGACACTCTACAATCCTTTGCAGTCTATGAAGAGATGACGAGATGTTCTTCAGTGTAGTTTTTAAATTTTCCTGAAAAGAAAATTTAAATCACGAATAAACAAATTGTTTATCACACAATCCACATCAAATTGTAACATACAAATATATTTAAAAATACCCCCACCGCAGCAAGCCTGTAGACTAAGCAAATTTCAACTTGTCTGATTTCATTTTTACTAAAATCTAATATATAAAATTCTCGTGTCACAGTGTTTGTCTGCAAACTCCTCCGGAACGACTTCACCGATCGTTATGAAATTTGGTGTGTAAATTCTGTAGGTATGCGAATCGGACGTAAACTATTTCCCGTTTCGAAATTCTTAAAAGGGCTCCGCCCCAGTGGCTCTGGAGTTTCCCATGTTAACCTTATGAGAAATGGAATTAATGAATCTTAACAGCTGTTTCAATTAAACAAGTTGGTTCTGTTCTATGATGTTCAATAGCATTAAAGTTACAAGGATTACCAACAGGGTGCAGCACTATTATTTCTTTTACATTTATGACAACAGCTAATTTGCAACCAAAAGGTGAGTGAGCGTAGCGAACGAACTTCAACCTGGAGGCGAGTTAGCGTAGCGAACGAGCTAACCTGAAGGCAAGTGAGCGCAGCGAACGAGCTCCAACCTAAAGGTGAGTGAGCGTAGCGAACGAGCTCCAACCCAAAGGTGAGTGAGCGTAGCGAACGAACTTCAACCTGGAGGCGAGTTAGCGTAGCGAACGAGCTAACCTGAAGGCAAGTGAGCGCAGCGAACGAGCTCCAACCTAAAGGTGAGTGAGCGTAGCGAACGAGCTCCAACCCAAAGGTGAGTGAGCATAGCGAACGAACTTCAACCAGGACGAGATTGAGTGATGCGAACGAGATCATCTTGAAAATTAAACGTAACGGTACTTTCTTTCCATCGGTCTGTCTTAGGGGAAACCTATAACTTAGGCGATACGAAGTTCGCCGGGTCAGCTAGTATTTCCATAAATAAGACATATTTATTCCTAATTTAAATAACATTAGATTTAACGAGTTCTTAGGTTTGCTGCTACTGGGAAGGTAAAAAGTGTTTGTTGACCATACATCAATAGTATAGGATGAAAGAAATAAATTTGCCAAATTTGATCAACATCTATCTATCTATACTATTATAAAAAAGAGGTGGTTGCTGTATGTGTGTATGTGTGTATGGGAAAAGTAAAATCGAAAATACTGGTCGGATTGGGCTGAAATTTGGCATGATGATAGCTCACATTCCCGATTAACATATAGGCATATTCTTATTTCAAAAATCCTTTCGGGCTCCGCCCCAGTGGCTCTGGAGTTTCCCATGTTAACCTTATGAGAAATGGAATTATTGAATCTTAACAGCTGTTTCAATTAAACAAGTTGGTTCTGTTCTATGATGTTCAATAGCATTAAAGTTACAAGGATTACCAACAGGGTGCAGCACTATTATTTCTTTTACATTTATGACAACAGCTAATTTGCAACCAAAAGGTGAGTGAGCGTAGCGAACGAACTTCAACCTGGAGGCGAGTTAGCGTAGCGAACGAGCTAACCTGAAGGAAAGTGAGCGCAGCGAACGAGCTCCAACCTAAAGGTGAGTGAGCGTAGCCAACGAGCTCCAACCTAAAGGTGAGTGAGCGTAGCGAACGAGCTCCAACCTAAAGGTGAGTGAGCGTAGCGAACAAACTTCAACCAGGACGTGATTGAGCCATGCGAACGAGATAATCTTGAAAGTTAAGAAGTTAAACGGGGCAAAGCCCGCGGGTTACAGCTAGTATATCCATAAACAAGTAAACTACAACAGTTTACATTTTCTCCATATGACATAGGAATTTCAAATTACACACAAAAATTTTCTCCATGACCGTTAGGCATACGACAATGCTTCAATATACTAAATTATTTCTTTTTTTAAGCTCTACAAAATGATTTGGAAAGAAATTTAAATTGTTTTTGTTTTTAGATAAATAATTTAGATAAAGACCATAGACCCCCCTTCCCATGGTCTGATTATGCTGGTTGGTGAACTCCTTCGAATAAATGTAGGTTTACACGTTTTTACCGAATTTTATCAAAATCGGATCATTTTCGCTCAAGTTATCGTGCCAAAGGACATTCATATATATGAATTTGAACAGATGGTGTTGACCTCTGGGGACCTCAAAACAAAAATGTAAATCGGTTCCGAGTCCAGATCTTACCATGAGACCTACGGTAATAGCTTATTCCCTATATGGAAAATTTGCTAATAAGAGGAAAGTAGTTTTACCGCCAACAAGCTCTGCTCACACTCACAACCTATGGAAAGACGTTCACCAAAATATCATTCTAATGCTCCTCCAATGCTTTTATACAACAAAATTGACATGGAAGTTGAAATTTAACAAATTATGTGGATTACTGTAGGTATTTATAAAGCGGTGTTAATAGTATATTTTGTACCAAGGGCTGAAAACGAGGTTTTGCCGGCTCGAGATAGTTTTTAAGTTCGAGAGCTGCAAAACCATTTTCGGTCCGTGGTACGAACACTATTTTTCACCACACTACTACTATTCACAATAATAATAATGAAAACTGATAGTCAACGCAACTTTAAGAATATGTGAAGAAGTAATTTCAGGAATCAGCAAAAATAATAATAAACAGTTGCTAGGCAGCAGTGAAAATAAAACAATTCTATTTCAATGCTATGGATACTGTTGCTGTAATTAATATGCAAGCGGACAGCTGATTTTGCGGCCCCGGGATGTAAAAACCTGCTCGGTCCCCAAATTACGATGACAGCTGGCATGGCCAGCAAAACGTAACTTTCAGCCACCAATTAACGTATGTAATACAGCAAAAAACATCATAGTGTGGTGAAAAATGTTTATATAATTACATGAGAAAAATATTTTTTTAATGAAGCTTATTAACTTATTGAATAAACTAGCTGTTTGCCCATTCTACGTACGGGAATCTTGTAGTAAGTTAAACCCTTATATTCAGAACAGGAGTTGGTTTGCATATTTAGTGTGCATTTTACTTTCTCCCCCTATACCATAGTATATGGAGAAAGTATTGTTTTCGTCAAAATTTTCGAGTTTGAGTTTTGAGTGGATATATTCGTTTTGGGTCCCCCTGGACCCAAAAAAGTGGTTTTCGAAGTGATGTCTGTGTGTGTGTGTGTGTGTCTGTGTGTCTGGATGTGTACAGAGCTAGAGACTACACCTGTGGTCCGATTTCGATGAAATTTGGTATGTAGGTTCTAATCCATGGTATCTCCAGGCGTTTTTTTCATTTTTTTGAAATTTTCTCAAATTTGATTTTCTCAAAAATGGCCCGAACGATTTTGATAAAAATTTAGTATGTTGTAGCCCTTTAAATTCTGAACAAAATGGTACAAATTCCATTTCTGTAAAAATTACGGTTTAAAAGTTATGGTAAATTATGTTATTTTCCCATAAAACCCCATAAAAAACGAAAAATAGGATTTTAGAAAAAAATCCGGTTTTGATTTAACATAGTACTTATGTTATAGTCCTTACAATTTTGACAGTTTTTCATTTTTTTAGAAATTTTTATTTTTAATGGGGATTTTCCCATAAAACCCCATAAAATAACGGAAAAAAAGGATTTTCCCAAAAATGGCCTAAACGATTTTGATAAAGATTTTGTATGTTATAGTCCTTTATATTCTGAACAAAATGGTACAAATCCCATTTCTGTAAAAATTACGGTTCAAAAGTAATTGTAAATTATGTTATTTTCCCATAAAAACCCCATAAAATAACGGAAAAATCTGATTTCCCAAAATTGGCTCGAACGATTTTGATAAAAATTTAGTATGTTATAGTTCTTTAAATTCTGAACAAAATCCCATTTCCTTATATTTACTCTCACCGCTTACACATGATAAAGGTTGTTGTCAAACTTATGGGAGAAAGTATGTGTCAGAATGCTGATACCGTTTATTTCCAGATATGATGGCAAAACTATAACTGTTTAGGAATACATATAAACCTTCTCAAATACAATATCTGACAGTTTCAAAGCCAAAACGAATGCTTCGCAATTAAATGTCATAGCCCTAAGGTAGGCCTGTAATGGAAAGTTACTTTTCACACTGGTTAAAAGTAGTTAAAACACTACCTCAACCTCACTACTGCACACTTTCTTCGGGTTGAAATTTTTATTAACTCTTGTCTTTTCCACGAAAAATAAGGACATTAATGCATTACCAATAGACATACACACACAAATACAGAATTGAGTCCACACAACATTTTGGAGTCCAGACAGAAAACGCTAAAAATTATACAGTAAGACATCAATTAAATTTAATAAGCAATAAGGTACAGTGTTTATAAATAAATAGTGATAATACGAGTAGTGATGTGTTTGTATGTAAAAATTATTCTTACTGATACCACCGGTTCTAAGGAAAAGTAGCAGTACCGGTACTAAAAACCAACGTTTACATTTGAGAAAAGAACTGTAGTACTTACGACTAATTCAAACTGTCCTTCTAATCAAACTGTATTATAGGTGTTAAATCAAACTGTATTATAGGTGTTAATCAGTTGGCAAATATATAAATAAATAAATACACCGGCCACAAAACATGTAACATGTAACATAAACAACGTAAAGCTTTGAAAACTCACTATGGTTTGCTAAAAAAAAACTTTCACTTGATGTGGTGCAGTACCGGTACCGAAGTTATTAACGATTGATGATGTTATTAACGATAAAATCTCCTTTGGTTTTAATTTTTTTTAGTTTTCGAAAATCAAAGTTATTTCCTATTAATGGCATTATTTGTAAGCAGCTTTTAATGTTAGGTAACATATTAATGACAGTTTGAAAAAACCACCTTTATCCAAACAAAGGTTTCTTATTTAAAAGATTACGTAATCTCTAAACGATAATCGGTACATATATCTAGCAATCATTCGGAGGAAATGTGACAAAAAACGCACAAATCTGGGGTTTTGTAAGTTTGTAGTTTTATTTCCTAAGTAGGAAAAGTACCGATATCGTTGTCGAAATGCAAGTAAGTAGAAACCAAAAGTGACACATTGGAAAAGCGAGTTTAGTTCTCTGTTACGGTACGATCACAGTGAAATCAGAAAGATCTTCCAAGATCGCAGCAACATCCACGATCACCCACTGCAGTTGTGATTTTTTACTTTGCACTTTACACAACTGTCCTTGAAGCACCGTCAATGAGTGGAAACCTTTGTAAGCTACGGTATTGGTGACGATGATTAAAAAAATGTAAGTTTCCTTGCACTAATACAACACTGAATCACGGTATTTTCCCCGGTTATCAAAAAACTCGAGAACAATCGTTGCACTTGCAATTAATTAAACCGGTTAAGTAAGGCACAACGTTTTTAATCTCACTTGGTTTGGATGTGCTGACAAAACTTGATCGGAAATGGTTGCGGTATTATTTGTAAACAACTTTTAATGTAAACATATCGGTGACAGCTAGAAGTGAGAACTAATCCAAACAGCTGATCGTTATTTCATAAAATGTAATGTAATAGTAAACATTGGGAGAAAATTTGACAAAAATCTAACAAAATTGGGTTTTTGGTGGTTCGTTATTTTGTTTTCGAAGAAGCGAGGCCACGTTTTTATAGCCAAAGACACTCTCACCAATCCAGTTAATACAGAAAAATGATTAAAACCTTGATCGGTACTCTAGTTTTCTAGGAGTAGGCCGCGTAAAATGACATTTTGGTGTTACAGACGGAGTCACAGAATGGACAGACAGACATACAGACAGTAATTGAGATAAGACTCGTTTCGGCTTTCTTAGGCTATGAAACGTAAAAATAACCAAAAACCGCTTGATTCTAAGCAATGTATAGACAAAACTATTTTTATTTATATAGATGTGTTCAATCCGAGCAAAGCTTAGTCTCTGAATACTTGTGATTAAGTGGCTGGAGCAAAAGTCTACGACTTTATTGCAAGTAAGAGTAGGGTCCCAGTTTGAATTAGTCAGGAGATGTGTAAGTACTATACACTTCTCCTCACACTCCACACACTTCCCCACACTCCATTGTATAACTTATGTTGTCATAGACCTATTTTATAAATATGTGATCCAGAGGCAGCTCACTGAAACATCTTTTACTCGTCGGCTTGTCAATGCATTGTGTAAAGCCACTTTCCAACTCATTCTTTTTAATGGACAACAGCCATTGTTGTTTGGTGTAAACGCGCACTAATATTTTTCAATTTTCTTTGTAACAATCACAGGACGATAGCATAGACAAAAATAAATATATAGACCATCAGCCGTACTGCGGTTACCATAGGTTCTGGCGCACACCGCTGGGAGTGCTGTGTAGTTACGTAGCGTGTACGCCATAGCTACATAGCGCTCCCAGCGGTGTGCGCCAGAACGCTCAGAACCAATGATAACTGCAGTAAGGCTGACGGTCTATGTTAAATTTTTTTTGTCTATGACAATAACAACTCAATAAAGTGAAGTTCATAAAATGATTAATAAATATTGCTGAACACCAATGAATGGATTGAACATATCAGATATAAACTCACCAACTCTGCCATTATTTTGTTGTATTTCTGTCACTAAGCTGGGTTGTGTCTCATTTTCTTTACAAAGAAAACCTGAAAGCAGAAGATTGTTTGATAGCGGAGATCAAGTCAGTTTGTAGTGACTAAACAACTAAACCACACCAGTTTTAAGAGAATTTCAGAATGAGCCAAAAATCTATGCTTAGCTAACCACTCAAAACATTCTTAGTGGACCAGGACGTCTGTTAACTTTATTGCTCGAGGGGGGGGGCAGTGATATGCATATGCACCACGCCTGTTGTCAGGCAGTGTCTCATTATAAATCAAATCAACCTTGTTCTGGCAAGTATAAAAGAGGATTTTGGTTTGTTTGTACAGGGTGCGGCAAAAAAAACAATCTATTTTCTGCAGAGCACTGTTCAGCGACAGGTCGTCCGAGAATGGTGGGAGTAGGATTTTTGGAAAGCCTACACAATGCCATTTCTTGTAGTCATAGAGCAGTGGTCGGCTGAGCTAGTGTGGTTGTTATGGAGTTGTTTTTATAAAATAGTGAATTCATTCATTGCTACTCAGCGGCAGTTTCATGCACTATTTCAATTAAGGCGACATGGAGAAGTTCCGTTGCATAGCATAATAATGCGGTGGGTTACTTACTTTAGGACAACGGCTTCTACGTTGAAAAGGAAGCTTACAGGCTGTCCAAAGTCAGATCGGACGCCAGAAAACTAACATTCGATAGAGTTTGTGTTGCTGTGGAAAACAGTCCTCGTAGGCCAGCCCGAAAACAAGCGGCTGCCTTGAACATGTCTGACCACTCAGTTATACGAATTTTGAGGTTAATTTTCATCCCTATGGATTAGAATAATAATCTGTATAATTTGGTAATCATCCATACAGATAATCACGACGGAACCTCTCTATGTCGACCTAATTGAATAAAAGCACGGAACTGCCGCTGAGTTATGACTAAATCATTAATTTTTTTAAACGACGGATAACAACTGTACATAGCTCACACAAACACTGCTCTATGACTAAAAAAATGGCATTGTCCTAGGCTTTCCAACGAGCCTACTCCCACCACCCTCAGACAACCTGTCGCTGAACAGTGTGCTGCAGAAAATGGATCCGTTTTTTGCCACACCCTGTATATTTGTTTGGCAGTAATGGCAGTGATAAATCCAGACACCGCTGGAGAATTTCATGGAGTAGGTTTATACAACATCTATGTCCTGATAACATTCAAGGTTCATTTAGTCCTGGGACTGTCTTAAATCCCATGACAGGGATTTTGAATCAGGGTGTCCACAGAAATTTTGTCATTGATTTCCATGACTCACGAACTTTACTCTAAAATTAACGTACACACACAAGTTTTGGTCGAACTGTATCACTATGTAACCACTAATCCTCATTGTGTTGATTAAAAAGTGTTTAGATATTTAAGGTGTAACACTTCGGTAAAAATATTTCATACTCAACAAAGTCAAGTTTATTTAAATTTTTTTGATTACATAAAGTTATCAAAATACTTAAAACATAACTAGCACAAGATCTTAACAATACACTTTCATATTAAGTTAATAAAAACGTATCCACAAATAATAATAAAAGAGTTAATAAAAAAGTGCCTGCCACAAACCGCCGTAAAAATATAGTATATTAAGAAAACTTTGTTCAAAAAAAGAAAAAAAATGTAAACTATTTGTTTGTTAGCCTTATATTGTATCAATTGGACCTCACCGACAAGTTTTTTAAACTTGGTGAGGCCAAGCTGTTGTAATTTTCATAATAAATATATTTGTATTTGTAATTGTAACCAGAAAGGCTAATTAACATGTAATTCGTCATTACATCATTACATAGAAAAATACAAAATCACGTAATTAAGACCATGTGTAAAACTATATTCTCATATTTCTCACTTTCAAAATGATAACATCATTTATTATTTAGCTCATCTCTCATTTCATTTATCTCTACACATTACAGATTTTCAATAATCATAGTATCAAGAGTTCTAGAAATTTGACATTTTAAATCACACACTTGAAATAAATCTCTTAAAAAATTGTCCAATTTCCTCCATCATATAACACCATCATGTGACTCTTCACAACTACAAAATCATTTAGTTAAGGCACTGTAAGGACACTTCTTCCATTTTATATTTTTCTCAGTAAGGTCATAGTACCCATTTGCTTTAGCCTTGATATTATACAGTTCACAAAATTAAGGCAGTTTGAGGAGAGGCAATCCAATCCCCTCCACATACCATAACTTTGAAGCAACAACTGATATACATTAAGCTAAAAGGGGGGACCCAGTAAACCTTCCCCTTAGTCACAGAAAACGTACTACTATAACTCAGAATGCCAACCGCATGGTAAAAAGCATTAAGCGGTTTGAGAGAGCTTTGCCTGTCAATCCGTAGGTGCGTAGCTATTGCATGGCAACGCTGGTGGCACTGCCTACGGATTGACAGGCAAAGCTCTCTCAAACCGCTTAATGCTTTTTACCATGCGGTTGGCATTCTGGGTTATAGTAGTACGTTTTCTGTGCCTTAGTCCACCTAAATTTTGTGAACGCGACTATAGTACAGCCCAGTTAAACCTAAACCTCAAAATCTAAAGTGAAACCTAAATTTTGACTCCAAACTTTTCAATATAGTCCCCGCATTGTATGGTAAAAAAGATACATAATTTTTGAGCGTCGGGTTTTAAGGGGGGGACGTTAAAGTTAAAAAAGTCAGTAGTTTTTTTCGGTTTCTATGAAATGTTTTGATCTAATTCTTATCGATAACAAAAATTAATTTAAAGTAGATTACACTTTTAATTACATGTATTGATCGCTAAACCAAATAGTTATCGAGGTAAATCATTAAAAAAAGGTACTTTCCTGTTAAAGGGAACATTCATTATTATCGATGATTTTTTCGATATATCGATATTAACAAACTGAAACATATCAGCTGACAACTACGATAAATATTGATCAGTATATGAAACTGTTCTAAAAAAATAACCTAACATAACTAACCAAACTTGCTGTAACATTTAAAAATTCCGTGTTTAACTTGCCTTTTCTATTATCAAACCCAAACGGAAGTTTTAAATGGTACAGCAAGTTTGGTTGGTTATGTTAGGTTAGCTTAGAACAATTTCATTTCTTAATCCATATAGACTATTTTAGCCTAAACAAGATCAGTTAGTTGTTGTTGTCAATTTGTAATAGATCTGATCGGAAAACAAAAATATCGATATATTGAAAAAAATCATCGATAATAATGAATGTTCCCTTTAACAGGAAAGTACCAAAAAAAAAACTATTGCATATTTAACTTTAACCCCCCCCCCCCCCCCCAAACCTACACTCAAAATGGTGTAACTTTTCACTATACAATACAGGGACTACATTGAACAGTTTTGTGTCATAAGTTACCTTTCAATTTAGTATTTGAGTTTAAGCAGATTTTTTGCTAATTCCACCATACTATACGCCTGGCATATGACAAGTTCACAGAGTTAACATTTCAACAACATCCTTAAAATCTTATAAAATACATAACATAATAGATTGGTCAGGTTTTATCATGATTGAACTGGCTTGTAATCTACTCAGTTGAAGAAGGAAAACCTTACATGTCAAATCTTCATACAAAAAACTTATTTTGCTTTACAGCTATTTATAGAAGAAATTTAAAATCTAATTGAAGAAAATGTACTCCTCAGTGAGTGTGTATGGCCCAAGAGTCAAGGTAACACGGAAAAGTAAGCAGCTGCAATCCCACTAAGATCCTAATTACCCCTATCCTTCCCTACCATCTAATACTGCTGGACCGTACCCTTGGCCTTGGACTATGATATTTTCTTATCTGATAAAAATTATAATCAAATTTTATTCCAATTCAAATGACGAGTAACTCTATTTTGGACATTGTCAAGCCAATGTACCTTGTTTGGAGGTAGGCTGGCACCTTCAACCTCGGTAGCCAGACCCATGACACGTCATTTAACGGATTTTGCTGTTTATCTATTATCGTTATTTATTTATTAGATTTATTTATTTCATTATTTGTTTAGGTAAGTGTTATTTATTTAGATAGGTATCTTTGGTTGGCTTCTTGTTTTAACCATGGAAAGGTTAAGTTGAAGTAAAAGTAAAAGTTAGTTAAAGTTGAAGTAAAAGTAAAAGTTAAAAAGTTGAGTTTTAGGAGTTATCAGTTTCCATGTTTAATTAGGAGTTCATGATTGCTATTGAATTTATTTGCATAAACTAATAAGTATTTTTCGTTTTTAGCGAATTTCCCATATAGGGAATAAGCTATTACCGTAGTACTCATGGTAAGACCTGGACGCGGGACCGATTTTTTTTTTCGTTTCGAGGTCCCTAGAGGCCAAAAACACCATCTGTTCAAATTCATATATATATATATTTATATATTTATATATATATATATATATATATATATATATATATATATCTATCTATCTATATATATAATAGGCTAAGCCGTTTTTTGTTAATCGAACTCCTCCGTTATTATTTGCCCAATTTTGACGTTAGAGGTCTCAAAATAAAGGTTAAAACGTGTAGTTGTGCCCAACGGTATTAGATTTTTGATAAAGTCGTTGGTAAGGGCGTCAGAGGCCCTTAACCCTCCAAGTGTCCATAGTTTAGGCCTTAATGTCCACCTATTTTTGGCGCATTTGCAAGGTTTTATTAAAACGGATCTGAGAAGCTTAAAACAATGTTAATTCTAATGTTCTATATACCATTTTGTTTGGAAAATCATGGGCTTCAATATTATATATAAAACATCAGGAACATTTTTTCAAAAAAAAAAAATTTTTAGGTCAAAAAAATATAATTTTGAAAATTTTCAAAAAAAAAATAAGTTTGCGCTCAATGAAATTGTATAAATTATAGGCCTATAAATATTTGAAAATAGCCACTTTGTTCTAAATTTTATGAGGATTACAAATATATAATAATATAAGGAAGTATATTTGCAAATAAATAAGTTATGGGCAAAAAACTGATTTCAGTACATAGCGTTTAGCTAAGAATGCATAGCCTAACCATAGCTAGGAATCTGGCTGATAATTTACATCAATATCACTACCTACTTCTTCAGGATTATCAACCAGCACTTCAAAACCACTTAAATCTTCTTATAATGCACCACGTATATCACTACTTTTGATTTTTAACACTAAAACAATGATAAACGTAATAAAACACATCAGTCATCGGTCCGGGGGAACCTAGCTGTTTACAAATACACGCACGTCAGCTGTCTGCTACAATATTTTCGGAACTAAAATGAATAGCGCTTAGAGACAGACCTCTGGAGAAAGCTTAGAATATTACGGAAAGAACGATACCTAACTCGATCCAGTTCAATCCGATTCAGTCAGTCATAGAGCCTTCGCCGTAAACGATGTCTGCATGTCGAAAAATCGACAAGTAACACTACACAAAGTGTGCTGCTTGTCGAATTTTCGTCAAGTAACACTGGGAGGGTTAAAGTCAGTTTTTTCTCCATAAGGATAACATGGGAGATATTTTTAATTTATAAAAACATAGGTTTTTAGTTGAAAATAGTCAAAGTCTACTACATAAAAAATTAGTGTTTATTATGACTGTTAATGTATATTAAATGTTATCACGTTTGGTAACCAATGTATATTAAAGTATACTAATAATGGATCATACTACTTTATTTTAAAGCTGGGAATAGTAAAATTTAGTTGAGAAAAAGTTACCATGATTTACAAAACCGTAGGCTACTGTAATACCTATTTAAAATCACAAATCTTTGACATTCATTAATTTGACACGAAACAACTGATCTACCAGACAATTTATTTATAAATCAAAACAAAACAAATCCTATACTACTAATTCATGTTTGTTGCTATACAAATTTTTTTTTTAATTATTTGTTGTGTACCTATCCTAAAAATGGGACCCCAGAAGATTTGGCTGCACATTGTTCAGGTCTTGATACAATAGCCTATCCCTTGCTTTTCCCTTATGGAGGGATCGACTCGACAACTACACACCGGAGGCCCACAGGCTATCTGTTAGGCTTCAGTATTCTGCTGTGGTGGTATGGTTAAACTTCAATATATAGTTGAAATTTTTACCAGAATTGAAGGTGAACGTCTCGGTTTCATTCATAGGGAACAGTCAAAACTTCGAGCAGAGCTATATATGAAACTTCATGACGCAATACGTACGTGAGCAGGAAATTAAAGAGTTCAAATAGGCTAAAGCTGATAGGAAGCTGATGGATTCCCCATTTTGCCAGCAAAAATGTTTGGAGTTGGATGCGCTGATGATTTCATCCAACCAAACGTCGTTGAAAGTATACAAAATGGTCAAAATGAAAGACAAAGCCATAGCTCCAAAAACAGTGACTGTGATTTGATCAACAACAAAGTCTTGAAAAAATTGCCAGCTGAGCCCAAGGTGTTCGAAATCATTTATAGTTTACTTGGACATAATTTAAACGCCCATCTAGAATGCCCAGCAGAGTTTTTAAACAGTATGGAGGTCGGTGGATTGCCAAGACACAGATTGATTTAAAAAACGGGGCAATGGTTTTATTGATGAGGAATATCAATACACCAAGAAGGGCCTCATTAATGGAACAAGACTCCAAGTGGCCAAAATGGTTAACAATTTAATAGAATGTAAAAGTCCTAACTGGAACAAGTGAGAGGGGACATATTTTGATTCCGAGGATAAAAATGTGCCCGTTGGAAACAAACTTACCATTTAAAATGGAAAGCTGCCAATTTCTGTTAGCTTTATCATTTGCAATGATAATCAATAAAGCACAAGGGCAATCACTTAAAAGAGTAGCACTGCTCTTACCCAGACCAGTTTTCAGTCATGGGCTTTATGTTGCTTTAAGTAGGGCTACATATTTTGATGGTGTATATTCATCGCGGAAAATTCTGACCAGGGTAATTTTCCTGAAGGTGATTGATTTCACAACTAAAAACTTAGTAAGTTATTCAAGGAAGTACTTTTGTAAATAAAATAGGATAGAAAATGGATTCTCTACTTTCCATCTAAGGCTTCATTCATTACTGTATTTTATTTTCGACTTAGAATCAATATATAACACGATGGATTTGTTTTCTAAATTGATATGTTGTTTTGCGGCGCGATGAGCAGCACGGGTTCACTAGTATATATATATATGTGTCCGTTAGCACGATAACTTGAGCAAAAATGATCCGATTTTGATGAAATTCGGTACAAACGTGTAAACCTACGTTTATTCGAACGAGTTCGCGATCCAGCATGATCGGACCATGGGAACGGGGGTTTACGGGGGGTTTTATGGGGTAAAAATAGGTTTTTCGCATTTTTGACCCAAAAAACATAAAATTTAGCAATTTTTTTCCAAACCATTTTGTTGAGCTTAAAAAAACATATAATTTAGTATATTGAAGCGTTATTATGCGCCTAATGGTTACGGAGAAAATTCCAAAAAATTGTAAATTTAAAATTCCCATGTTATTCTTATGGAGAATAAGTAAACTGTTGTAGTTTGCTTGTTTATGAACATATTTTGATCAAATTTGAAAAATGTTTCTATTTCTTACTAACTATTAACATAAAAAAAACAGTTTTACCTCCCTGATGCAGCAAACCTAAGTACTTGTTAAACTAATTCTATTTAAATCGGGAATAAATGTTATATTTTTAAGTAGACATTTCAGTGTAAATCAAATCAGTCAAATGGAAATTCGCTTAGTCTGCAGGTTTGCTGCGGCGGGGATATTTATCTTATATGTTCATTAGATTCCAACATGCTGGGAATCCTTGAAAGTTAGCAGAGGGATTATGTTATAGTAGTTTTTTTTCATTATTGTTGAAACTTAGTGCCATGTTCTGCTCTACAGTGCTTTCTTCGTTTCGACATTTGGTACATTATATTCAGTATCAATGAAACTAAATTAAGTTGAAAATTGTAAACGCCCCTTATATTCGGCTGAGAAATATTTGCTGCAAACCGTATTCACTTTACATTCAAATTTATCAACCAACTTGTAATACATCCCATGATATTACCTGGGGGGAATGTATAGATTAGGCTGTGACTGCCTAAATTCACTGTTAGGTACCTTTATATTTCTAAGGACTACTAACCAGAATGGCAGGAGCGCTTGCTCTGAATCATTACCGAAGATAAGTGGGTCTGTGTATTCTCTCATCCAAGGGAAGCAAGCATTATCCGAGCTGAACATAATTATCATTGTTTGCTTTGCTTAAGCTATTGATTTATTACTGTATTGATGCAGTAGCAATAATCGTTTAAATTTTTCTTGATGAAGATAGCTTTGAATCTGTTTTGTTTGGTTTTTATTCTTGAAATTTAAAATTAATGTATCGTTACTAAAATGTTTTATTACTGTTAGTGTTAGGTCCAGTTATGAAGGATTTTATTTATTGTAGTTTGTTGTGGTTTATTGTTTTTTTTTCCTTTTGCTTCGACTTGCTGTTTAAATTGAATAACTTTATATATAGTGTAAGGATTGTGGGTTGAATAACGTGTTTTTGGAATCCAGAGTTATGGATGTAATTAGTTAAATTTATGGCATTAACAGGGAAAGGCGATGACACTAAAGAGTTCAATTATATGATTTCCTTTTTATGGGTCTTTTGTTTGGAAAATTTAAATTCATTAAGTTACATTTTACGAGGCGTTTAAATTGGCCTTGGTGTGGCGTTGGGCTTGGCTGGCCGGATTTCTGTGGCTGAGAACCATAGTATGGACATTTGAAATCCTCAGGTGCAAGGTTCGCTCACTGCTTCCTGCTGTACCTCTTGCTGGGGTCAGCAAGGTCTGAGGAGGAGGGGGATGTGACGGCCCCAAAAATTCCCAGACCCATTACATATCAGTTGGGGAGGTTTTTGTTACACCCTGAGGAAACCCTGTCAGTACCGTCACAAAAGCTTTGCTTTATTTCAAATATAAAAAGAGGGTCTGTAATATTGGACTGTTAACCTCCCTTTTTGTGTCAGCCAGTTGCGTCACCATGTAATATTCCGTCAGCGTGGCTCGGCGCTGGGCCAGGCCAATGTTCTCGGAAAGTGTAACGCGCATGGCTGGAATTTGCTGATACAGCTCAGCAAGTCGCTCGATGAAGTCAGTTAATGCGCAGCTTCAGTTTGTCTAATGCCCTGATGAATCGTTAGGCCGCAGCACTGTTCAGTGTTAGCACTGATGTCACGCAGCATAGCCGCAACATGATTGGCTGGTTCCCCTCCACGTCTAACTCTGGGTGATAGACAGGGAGCACTCGGTCTAGTTAGTCTAAATTCTAAATTCGGCTCGGTCGGTCATTAAAAATTGTCGCCTTTCCCCACTCTTCTAAAATGTATTTTAACATGAAAATCTGTAACTTAACTTAGATCTGAGTAGATCTAAGCGACTGATATCCAAATTGTATTCTCTCTTTACTCGTCAGCTAGTATTTGCGACCATAAGTATCGTGTTTGTAAACTAAACGTAGACTAATTACTCTTTCATACATCAAGTCGAAAGCTAAATACCTACTGTACTATTGTTTTTTCCATAAGTTTAATAAATTATCTATTCGTAGCGCATTTTCGTTGTTTCATTCGGCCACCTGTCACATAAATTAGGAAAATGAATATTAGGCCAGCCTTTCTGAGGAGTGATTATTAACAAAAGTGTATGAACAAAAGTTAAGATTTTAAGCAACTTAATACTAAATAATGAATGAAATTACATGAAATATTACAAGTGCATATACAACGGTCATAGGACCGTCATCTGGGTTGGCATAATGTCCACTCAATATTAATAAAATTGTCCCACATAATTAACAAACGAAGCACTAAAACAAAATAAAAATACAAAATAAATTTGGCGTGTTATTAGGCAACTGAAACAGCTTCCTAATAAATCAATTTTGTACGGATTCCATCTTTTTGCTCTCTAAATATCCCCATACCTGGCCTCCATAACATAATATTGAACTTACAACAGCGTTAAAACATTAGGCCTATACAATAAAGTAATTGTGGCTTTAACATGGGAATCAGACAAGCCTTAGCCACCGGTACTTTATTCCTTTACAGTTGGTGACTCTTCTGTTAACTATTATCGTTATCTCCTTGGCGCGACGATGCACGTCTACGCTTATCGCGTTCTTATAAAAAAATAGACTTCTTTTGTATTTATCGTTATTAGCTACAAAGATAGAGAGATAAAATCTTTCCATATTATTTTAGTAACCACGACCACGTTTCTCTGTCAGTCTTGTGCATTGCTTTAAAGTTAAGGTATTTTTTTTGAGAGCTGTTGACATTTTTATTTTACAGTTAAATGAAAGGTTTAATTCTATGCTAGGTAATTATTTGGACGTAGTGACTACTCGCAAAAGTGAAATTTTTTTCTTTCATAATGACCTAAATTTCACGCTGAATCGGAAAATGACGTTTTTATTTTTCGGAAAATACCGGAAATTCCCGAAAAAAGGGAAAAATTTTTTTTACTCAAAATACGTCATGTGGGTACTCAAAATACGCGGAATATTGTGTAGATTAAGAATATGCAAGAATTTTTTTGATCCGATGAAAAACACCGGAGATAGGGCGAAAAAACGGTGAATAATCGGTTAGGTTAGGCTTGGTTAGGTTAGGTTAGGTTCAGTTAGGTTAGGTTCGGTTAGGTTAGGTTAGTTTAGGTTAGTTTATCAATAACTTGAGTATTGTAAGTAAACTAACCTAACCTAACCTAACCTAACTCAACGTAACGTAACCTAACTCAACCTAACGTAAACAATAATAATAAAATAATGACCAGCTGATCAGCTGGTATTTTAACACGGACCGAACCTAACCTAACTGAACCTAACCTAACCTAACCTAGCCTAATCTAACTGATTATTCACCGTTTTTTCGCCCTATCTCCGGTGTTTTTCATCGGATCAAAAAAATTCTTGCATATTCTTAACCCTTTGAGTGCCAACGTCCGGGGAACCGGACGTTTTTAAAACGAGCCAAAAGTGCCGACGTCCGGCCGACCGGACGTTTTTAGAACGAGCCAAAAGTGCCAACGTCCGGCTGACCGGACGTTTCGTAATGATCGAACAGTTGTCATAACAACCGAATGGATACTCGGATTCTTTTAACCCATATATTAACATTGAGTCGAAAGTTACTAGATGCGATACATCGATTTTCGTTGGTCGAAATATCGAAAATTCGATTTTTACGAAATTTTAACCTAAAAATCGCCAGATTGCGCTCGGCATTTTTAGCGCGACCTTCGGGAAAAATCATCGGCATTTTTTGAGCGTTACTTTTATTTCTCGCCTGGCACTCTAAGGGTTAATCTACACAATATTCCGCGTATTTTGAGTACCCACAGCACGTATTTTGAGTAAAAAAAATTTTCCCGTTTTTCCCTTTTTTCGGGAATTTCCGGTATTTTCCGAAAAATAAAAACGTCATTTTCGGATTCAGCGTGAAATTTAGGTTATTATGAAAGAAAAAAATTTCACTTTTGCGAGTAGTCACTACGTCCAAATAATTACCCTATGCTAAGTTTATGTATAAACTGACAGGTTCAATTTTATAAACCCAGTTAATCCCAGAATTATAGACCCAGAATCTGATGTGACTCATGCTTTGAAGAATTTGCTTTAGAAATGTAGTCCTATAAATAATGGAGTAATAATCAATATTTTAAAATATATCTATTATAAAATTAAAATACCATAACCTAACCTAACCAACCAAACTTGCTGATGGTGGAAAAATCGCATGAAAGTTTACTAATCGAATCCGATAGTTTCAATCGATAGCATAGCCCAGTTAAGAAACTGTACCCGGCTTAATTAACATGATAGATTACTAGGGCCTACTAAGACCTAATGTAACTAAAAAGTACTGGGGACTGGCAAGCATATTTTAAGAATTCTCATCAAGAATTAACTAACTTACTATGCTTCACTGTCTTTGTCTTCAGTAACTATGATGAGACCAGACACGAGATCTGTCCAAAGTAATCAGTTATGAGAGTAATATACTAATCTAACACTATTGATAAGACAACAAAACGAAGGTAAGAGCACGTTTTACAAGGGGCTAGGCATCTTTCTAATTTCTAAAAGTTATCTGCTGCTGGAATGCTGGATTCTGCTGATTCTGGATCTGCTCTCTGCTCTAGTGCTCTGCTGGTGCTGGAGGACTGGACTGGAGTGGAGACTGGACTGGACACTGGACAGGAGGAGTGAGGTCACTGATTACTGAATGTCAAAGATGCGTGTCGCCAGCCGCCATGTTTGCGTGAGGTGTGAGTTATAAGAAGCCATGTTATTGGATAAGAAAACTCACTGCTATACCAACAGATGCCATGTTATTGCTACGATAAGAAAACTCGCTGCTATACCAACCTAACAAAATCAACGACACGCTTTTGACAGACTTCTGCCATGGCAGTGCTACCTCCAGTTATAATTTTAGCTCAGTGTTTAATACATATCTATGGTTGTTAAATGAATATGACAGTTTGTTATAATCATGCATTTGGCAAGCAGTATATGCAAGCATAGATAAAACATACTCCTCGAGGAGTATGTTTTATCTATGATGCATCCATGATAACCACGGCCGCCTTTAACTCTAGGCCGCGGCCTTCGAAGTGGCAACGTGGTGTTGTAACAGCTGTTTGTGTTATTTACGAAAGATTGGTTACTGGACTATGACAATATTGACTCCGCTAAAAAAATGCACAGATATAGATTTTTAATTCGTATTGTTTCGGTTTTCAATTCTGTATGTTTTATTTAAAAAAAATGTATGTTCATAAATTTAAATCAATAAAGTGCGAATAAAGGAGCTGATGTCACCTGTCTGCAATGTTATCTTATGGGACGTCTGTCACTAAACAACACCACTTGCGACGTTGCCAATTATAGGCCAGTAAAAATAGGTTTTTGCCCGGAAATAATTCCCGGAAAGCTGGAAATCGTTTTAATCCTTTTGTTTTGTATAGAAGTAAAAGGATTTGAAGTTTGTCCCATTTTTTCAGGTGAGCTTCTGACCTGGGACCACAAAAACTTTGAAATTTAGGGTTATTTTTCTGTTTTTACTAAATCGTCAAAGAACCGTCCAGCCTAGAGAAAAACACATAAAAAAGGAATTGTAGAATAAAATTCCGCATCCATTGAGTATCTGGTAATGAATATCAAACCAATATTAAGTTATTTATAGTAATTTAAATAAAATTATTTCATTAGAAAATTATTTAACAATGCATATTTAACATTTGCATTTCTTCTAGAAAATTGATTCCAAGTACATTATTATTTACAAAGTAATTAATACGAATTACAAATACCCTCGCCGCAGCAAACCTGCAGACTAAATGATTTTCCATTTACTTGGCTGGATTTATACTAAAATATTCCCTAAAAATTGTCAGATTAATTTCCTATTTAATTAACATTAATTTTAGTGAGTACTTAGATTTGCTGCAACAGGGAAGATATTGAGATGTGTTTTTTTATGGCAATCCATTTTCTAGAAGAAATGCAAATGTTAAATAGATTGTTCAAGAATTTAAAATTACTTTATTTAAATTACTATAAATAACTTAATATTGGTTCGATATTCATCACCAGATACTCAATGGATGCGGAATTTTATACTCTACAATTCCTTTACCATGTGTTTTTCTGTAGGCTGGACGGTTCTTTGACGATTTAGTAAAAACTAAAAAATGACCCTAAATTTCAAGGTTTTTGTGGCCCCAGGTCAGAAGCTCACCTGGAAAAATGGGACAAACTTCAAATCCTTTTACTCCTATACCAAACAAAAGGATTAAAACGATTTCCAGCTTTCCGAGAATTATTTCCAGGCACAGCTAATTTTTTAACTAATTTTACTGGCCTATTATACCAGGCCGCGGCCTGGTGATAACACTACAGACATTGACTATACAGGGTGTATTTTTAAAAACTTGCATCATTATTTATGTAAAAACCGCAATATATAGAAATATGCAGTTTGCGGGAATCATCTATTGACGTAGGGGGCCCAATATTTTTGAACTCAACGTTACATTCACATTCCCCCCTGCCACCAAACTTAATTTTTTTAAATAGCAAGGTACCCCTTGTGACATATCAAATGAAAGGGCATGAAAAAAGAAAATGTTTGGTGAAATTTATATTTAATTTGATATGTCACAAGGGGTACCTTGCTATTAAAAAAAAGTTATGGGTAAATGAAAAGGGGGGTGGGGGGGGGTCATCTCACAAATTCATGAGCCGTTTTTCATTTTTTTCACCAAACATTTTCTTTTTTTATGCTCTTTCATTTGATATGTCAAAAGGGGTACCTTGCTATTAAAAAAAAAGTTTGGGGCAGGGTGGAAAGGGGGGGATGTGAATGTAACGTTGAATTAAAAAAAAAATGGGCCCACTACGTCAATAGATGATTCCCTTAAACTGCATATTTCTATCTATTGCGGTTTTTACATAAATAATGATGCAAGTTTAAAAAAAAACACCCTATATAGTCAATGCTACAGAGAAAAAAGTGCGTTGCAAAGATCCCCCATAGTTTCTGGCCATAAAACTGCACAAACTTATATTTTACTATTTAAAAGTATAAAATATTTATATACTATTTACAAGTGTGAAATGATATTTCTGGTTATCATACATATAACCATTTATTGAATTCACCAAGATTATACTCTAAGCTTATCAAAAGTTGATTGCATTTTTCATTTTAATTTCTGATCAGCTGTTGAGCTGTATAATTTACCGTACAACAGCTGTTATTTTTTTCTATTTAAAGAATAACAAAATATTAGTATGATAACCTAAACCTTAAAAATCCAAATCCAACAATGGATTTGTCAAAATTGCCAGTAAATGAACAATTTCACTACAGTTTTCAAGCTGGTCTGTTATCGTGTGGTGGTAGTGTTTTTGGAAAACTTTCTAATGTAAAATTTGGTTTAATTGATAACGAAGTAAGTTATTTTTTCCTTATGGTGTTAAATTTAAAGTTTTAATACCGTACATATCTTCAAGAGCTCCAACATAGATAGGAATTAGGATTTTAGGACTTTATTTGTAGGCCTACATGTTGTGCTATGCACTTAACCCTCCGAGTGTCACGTGTTTTGGCCTTAATGTCAGCCTATTTTTTGCTCATTTGCAAGGTTTTATTAAAACTGATCTGAGAAGCTTAAAAACAATGTTAATTATACTGTTCTATATACCATTTTGTTTGGAAAATCTTGGGCTTCAATATTATATATAAAACATAAGGAAGATTTAAAAAAAAAAAAATTTTTTTAGGTAAAAAAATGTATAATTTCGAAAATTTTCAAAAAAAAATAAGTTTGCGCTCAATGAAATTGTATAAATTATAGGCCTATAAATATTTGAAAATAGCCACTTTGTTCTAAATTTTATGAGGATTACAAATCTATAATAATATAAGGAAGTAGATTTGCAAATAAAAAAGTTATGGGCAAAAAACAGATTTCAGTACATAGCGTTTAGCTAAGAATGCATAGCCCAACCATAGCTAGGAATCTGGCTGATAATTTACATCAATATCACTACCTACTTCTTCAGGATCATCAACCAGCACTTCAAAACCACTTAAATCTTCTTATAATGCACCACGTATATCACTACTTTTGATTTTTAACACTAAAACGATGATAAACGTAATAAAACACATCAGTCATCGGTCCGAGGGTAACCTAGCTGTTTACAAATACACGCACGTCAGCTCAGTCAGCTGTCTGCTACAATATTTTCGGAACTAAAATGAATAGTGCTTAGAGACAGACCTCTGCAGAAAGCTTAGAATATTACGGACAGAACGATACCTAACTCAATCCAGTACAGTCCGATTCAGTTAGTCATAGAGCCTTCGCCGTAAACAGTGTTCGCGAGTCGCTGCAGCGACGCACGACACTATACAAAGTGCGTTACGCGTCGCTGCAGCGACGCATGACACTCGGAGGGTTAATGTAAATGATAACTAAGTTAAATCACAGGTGGCCTAAAGAATGTTCATATAAATCGTCAGGCTGAAATAATTTTTTAAATAAATTTTTAAGAGCTTAAATCTTACTTCCCCTAGGTAGACATATGTACCGGTATTGATAAGTTAGTCAAGCAAAACTTTCTAGGCCATGGTTAAGTTTAATCATTGACTGGCTGCACTTTACTTTAGGTCCTACACAAACAACTGAATCAAAATATCGACTATTCGATTTATCGTTTGGTTAGTTAGGTTAGGTTAATCTTACCTAAGTAACAAAACGATGGCTGCACTTTACTTGACGTCCTACACTCATTCGAATGAAAATATCGATCGATATATCGATTAATCGATTGCTTCATTCGATATATCGTTTGGTTAGTTAGGTAAGGTTAACCTAACCTAACTAACCAAACGATATATCGAATGAAACAATCGAATGAAAATATCGAATCGAAAAAAAAATCAAATGAGTGTAGGACGTCAAGTAAAGTGCAGCCAAAACGATATATTGAATAATGGATATATCAATCTATATTTTCGTTCGAATGAGTGTAGGACCTAAAGTAAAGTGCAGCCCATTGACTTTTTATCTACAAATGTACATTTAGATATAAGTAAATGGTATAATCTATACCTGTGTAATTAGTAACCTAATCAAAATTCTCAATCACAAATTTTGTGTAAAAAACAAATTTGAAGTGGATAATCGAATTGTGGTGTAACTTAGCCTCTGGATCACTAACTTAGGCCTTTAAAAATCAAATCAATTTATTTCAGAAATACCCTACAATATTACCTGTTATATTACCAAGTGATCCTGTTCTTGTCGTTAGACTACCATGGTTTCAAAGACTTTAATGCACGTCTTTGAAACCACACTTCCATATCTGCTGGCACAAACAACCGAATGAAAATATCGATCGATATATCGATTATTCAATATATCGTTTGGTTAGTTAGGTTAACAAGTAACAAGTAAGGTTAACCTAACCTAACTAACCAAACGATATATCGAATTAAAAAATTGAATAATCAATATTACTCATTTGGTTGTTTGTGCTAACAGAAATGGAAGTGTACCCTTTAATGCCTTCATTGTAAGGTCCACAAGGACATTAAGTGTCAGAACTCCTCTTCAACCTGAGTGTGAACATTCGTCATACGAAACGCTTAGCACAAAAACATTTAGAAGTTATAGTGGTCACAATTAAAGAACAAGCCGTACTTAATGCTTGTGTGCCGGTAAAAGTAAGATATGGTCAAGGGGTGTGTGGGTACTGGGTACTGGGTCATGTGTCCTGTGTTGTGACGTAGTTGCCTTCTTTTTAGCAAATTTCCCTATAGGGACGTAGGCCTACGGTTTTACGGGTGGTTTTATGGGGTAAAAATTGGTTTTTCTCATTTTTTACCCATAAAACAGAAAATTTATCAATTTCCTCCAGACCTTTTTAAAGAGCTTAAAATAACAAATAATTTAGTATATGAAAGTGTTTTTGTACGGTGATTGGTTACGGATAAAATTCAAAAAATTTTTAATTTAAAATTCCCATGTTATTCTTATGGAGAATATTATCATATGTTGTAGTTTGCTTGTTTATGGATATATTTTGATCAAACTTGGCAGATTTATTTATTTCATACTAAGCTATTGATATTTTAATAAAAAACACACTTTATTTCCCTGTAGCAGCTAACCTAGGTACTCGTTACATAAATGTTAATTTAATAGATTAATTGAAAATCAAGGCAAATGGAAATTCGCTTAGTCGGCAGGTTTGCTGCAGCGGGGGTATTTACAGTTTTAGCCAGAAATTTTGGTACTTCGGCATTATCCGGAGGCCACCCTTATACAGCGCGCTGCGGCGTTTATGTTAGGTTGGGTTATCATAAATATGTTTGTAGGACTTTTCTCGTTTCATTATGAATCAAACAATACCAGATGAGTCATACTTTCACTTGCCAAACCCCCTCCAAGTAGGCCAAGGTGAGGTCGTTGACCGGAGCGCACGCAACACCTGTCACCGCCTGTGGCAGCCGGAGGCGGTGACGCATACAGCTCAATCCTCGCCGACATCGCTGCCTTCTGGGAGACAGAACTCAAAGGCCGTTAATTGTAATCATGTCAAATTTGGACAGTACTGGTAAGTCAATTAACGTATGTTCTTTCCGTTTTTGATAACCCAACCTAACATAACCGCCGCAGCACGCTCTATAAGGGTGGCCTCCGGATAATACCAAAGTACCGAAATTTCATTCAGAATTATTTTTGTATGCCCCAAAACATTTGGGGATTGTTACCAGTAAAACTAGGTTTGTTTATTTAAAATAATTTATTTTTGTGAGCTTCGAGGAAATATTTAAGACAGCCTATTTTTGATTTCTCGATATCAAATAATAAGTTTGTTATTATTTGGTTACTTTTTGACTTGTTTACTTAAATCTCTTAGGTACGGCGTCAGTCTTATTTGCTGTACTGTATTAGGTGTGACACTATCCACAGTTCAAACTTTTGAAATGAGAATTCTTATAAAAAGCCAATTTACTAGCCGCAGCAACGGAATTAGAGATGATTCTGGTAAAATGTTCAGAACAGATTCAACAGCTGATCAACATTGTCGAGTCTGTTCCGAACACTTTACGAGGTTGTTATACAGTAGAACCTCGCTGATTTGAACCTTGATAATTCGAAAACCTCTATAATTAGTAATGTTTGTCTGTTCCCCTCAGAAAACCTCTAATATTCGAAAAATAATATAGGCCTACCTACCGATAATTCAAAGTGATTTTTACGCCTAATGCAGCCTCTACAATTTGAATTTGCACATACTTGAGCCTCTACAATTTATTCACATTTTGTTGTCATAAATTCAAATTGTCACCTCCAAAATTCGAAGTCAACCTCTACAATTCGAACCGCATTACCTCTGTAATTTGAATTTAGAACAAACAATATGCCTGTTGAAACATGAACTGACTCTCATTGATGTTCCCACGATGTGTTCATTAGTCTCCGTTCTCTCAAACTTTCTACAATTAAAACTGGGACCTCCATAATTTGAATTTTCCATAATTTGTTCTGACCTCTATAGGCCTAATTCAAACTCCCTATATTTAAAATTTCCTATAATTAAAAATATATTGTCTTTCCTCTGAAATTCGAATTAGTGAGGTTCTACTGTTCTAAGATTATAGTCTGTTTAAACAATATTTTTTGATAACAGACAAGAGAACTAAGAAGGGAACATATATTACTTATTCCCTTATCCGTGAAATAGGGTTTAATATCCTATGTAGACTGTATCATAAAAACTGTCAGTTACAGGTTGGTGTATTTTAAAATTTTGTAGTGTTTAATAATGGTATTCAGATTAATAATGACTCCCATGCGTTAAGTTAGTTGGGTTTGCTTACATTTTTCGGTAATTAAGTATTTTTAATTGAAGTTGTGTGGTCTGTGCTTGGACAGTATTTTGCTAAGTTATTGCTTGAATATTAATGGTCTGTTGTGTGTTATGTGAAAGCTGTCATGAGGCAAAAGGCATCCAATTACAAAAATACCGGTAAATTATTATCAAATTTATTAAACCAATATTACCTCATGAAAACTGAATTTAGTAATTGGTTTTTTCCAGGTTGCACAGTACATTGTTTCTGCTCTGTGTTTAGTTTTAATGATCATATGCAATGCTGCTGTCTGGACCTTTTTTGTAAAAGCACTTCAAGAATCCCCATCGACTTTCATTCCAACCATTAGTGTTGCTGCTGTCAACTACATTTCATCAGTAAGTTGATATTTTCTAATTAATTAGAAAGACAATTTTTTTTCTGGAAACATGTACTGGTGCAGTAAATGTGTCGTTCTGAGAGCCAGGTGAGTTTACCTAGCAGACTTCCTTTGTTTTCCTCCACCGGTTCAAGATTCATGTACCGGAAAAATCATACGATGCATAATTCACCAGCGGCCTTTGATTAAAACAATACGTATAGATTACCTGTATCTGTCAAGTGATCCTCAATTGTAGTTGTTTGACTACAGCTGTTTTGTGATTATAAACACATCTTCAGGTCAATGTTGCATTGATTTATCCCATCCATGGAATGGTTGCCATGAGGTTGAAAGCTCACAAATAACACACCTACACGAAACATACACATTAAATTGGCCAAAAACACAAATCCATAAAAAATGGTAACTACACGGTAAACCTAGCGGTAGACGCCAGAATTTTTGCTTACTGCAGCACAGCTGACTGTCTATATTCATTCTACTTGTCTATGGCCTTACGCATCTTAGACCACAACAGATAATAGCAGATGATGGGTGGGGGGCCATCACTTCCAGCACACTGCAGTCATGACCTACCTTCTACCGGCGCCACACGTGTCCGATATAGTTTTTTATGTATTTGTGTTTTGGCCAATTTAATGTTTAATGTTTCGTGTACATGTGTTATTTGTGGACTTTCAACCTCACGATGACCAATCTATGGATGGAATCAATCAATGCAATCATTGACCTGAAGATGTGTTTATAAACACGAAACAGCTGTAGTTAAACAACTACAATCGAAGATCACTTGACGGTACAGGTAATCTAAACCTTTTGTTGTAAAAATCAGTGATCCAGAGGCTACACCATAAAAAAGGTCTCTGATTAGTTACTGTAGTTTCTTTTACATCAGTCTGTAACTACGGAAAGATGTTGGGTCCTTCCTTCAAATAAAATGTCAACTAGGCCTACTTATAAATTTGATGGATTGTTCTACATCATAAATGAAACAAAAAAAAATTAATTTACTTATTCTGTGAAGGTAAATAAGTTAGATTTTAACTGTATGAAATAAATACAGTAGTAGGGTGAATACTATATGACAGGATTTTAGGATTTAGTAGCCTCATTTCTATTCAAGTTACTTTATGGGAAAGTAAAGGACATAATCTTATCAGCTCGTGTGCATCACAGGGAAAATCTAGGCATACTGTTAGATTGATATTTTCCTGTAGATGTGCAGAATCCCTTTAAATTAAAATCGGCTCAAGAATAAGGACAAAAAATGAATTTAAAATAAAAAAAAATTACATGGACCTTATGGGTTGCCATGCTTCTGACGAAATAACAACAAAATTTAAACAGAAAATATAAAAAAATGGAAGAAATTCCAATCACATGTTTTATTTACAGCGTGGGGTGAAAATAGAGAAGTTTGCACAATACATATTTATGAGTTGAGTTTTCAACCACGGGGCGACCTCTAGGTGTATGGATTATTTAAAAAATCTTAACTTCTTTCAGAGAATACTGTATAGAACACATCTTCATGTAGGCTAATATGTCATTTTAGTAGTTATTTTGGTACTATTATTAAAGTAGGCTTAATTTAAGCATCATAACTTAGAGATTCTTACTCCTATTCCAATCCAATGTGCACCCTAAACCAACCGTTCAGGGAGCCCAAGATTTTTGCCCCTGGGCGGTACCGGTGAGTAAGTCACCGGAACGTGCTCACTGGCCAGCAATATAGTGGGTAGCTGAGTGGTTTAAGAGCTGTGTTCGCCTGGTCTGCAACTCATGAGGAGTTTACCTATCCGTCGGTAAAACTGGTCAGCTCTAAACTTGGAGATGAACTCAAATCAGGCATTTCCTTTTTTCTGTGTACAGTATGTCCACTAAAACTTTTTATTTTAGGTAGAACAAATTGAATTTTGCATTCCCAATCGAACCAGATCACGTGAAGTATTCTACAAGAGATCTTATCCCTACAACTATCTACAACACTCTCCTCTTCCCAGATTGACAACATGGTATAAACAATTTTCATAAGAGGGGTGGTAGGGAAGGGTGATAAAAAAAGGCATGAATAAATAAATCACAAAAGTGGACTCACAACTTTACAACTTGTGGTTTTGGAGAAGATAAAAATAAACTTTGGTGGTTATTGAATCTAGTTGGTGTACACTGTATACTGTATGTACATACACGGTATATTTTTTATATTGTACAAATTTCTACTTTTTCATGTTTTGGGGTACGTTTAATGCGTGAATCTGAATGGGGTTGGACCTTTATAATATGAAGCACATAATTCAAAAAGAACGTTGGCACAAAAATTGTCTCTGAATTACAGACAGTTGACAGTTGAATCGGGATATGTCACACAATTTAAAATAGCGCCTCTGCACCATAAGTTATCACAAGCTGAATACTGGTTTAAAATAATTCATTCATTAATCTTAATTTTTTACCAGGCTCTGATCGGATGGTTGCTGTTTGGTGAGTCAGTCTCGACAATGTGGTTTGTTGGAACTTCCCTAATCATTGGAGGATTAGCGTTACTGGCTTCTGATTCTGCCAAGGAGAAAGTCACATGATTAAGTTCAGGTGTGTAAAAATGTTGTAAATTGTCTTTACAATGAGGCTTCTGATGTTTAAGTATAGCATTTCTTTGTATTGAAGGTTTAATGCCCCCTCAAACACGGCAAACATGTTTGTGACGGTGTTGGCGGCGAACATGCTCGCCCGTGTACGTGTGGGGTCTGCAAGCCTTCGTACCGACGAGCATGTTTGGCTCAGCGCTTGGCTCGTCGGACGTCACAGCCATACATCGATGGTCACAGCACGAGAGAAGCAAGAGTACTGTGCGGTGGCGGCAAGCAAGTTCGCGAGCATGCTCGACCGTCTGTTGGACACGCTCGCGAACATGCTCGCCCGTGTATGGGGGGGCTTAATATTATACAACAGGTGCTTTGTGTTGTTGGTAGCTGGCTGACCTCATTGATAGAGTTCATTCTGTCAAAAGAAACACAGAACCCACACAATAATCAAAATATTTACTGGCACTCTCTCACCTCTCAGCATTTTAACAAAGGAAGGCTTAAGTTACCGTACCATAAAAGACGCCTCCGGTGACAATTTCACTATTCTTGCACCAAGATTCATTTTACCCAGCTATGACTGCTTTTGCAAAAACAACCTACCATTTTGAAGGGTGCTGATTTGATCCCAAGTCAGATCATTTCTGTACCCAGAGGTACCATTTGTCAATCAATTGATGTTTTCTTACAAAAGGTTAAAGTTAAATAGTAGACCAGTGTTTGGACCATCAACTATAAACAAGTTTTGTACAAAAGTGTTAAATTTTGCTTAAACCTAAGCCTGAGTAGCCCACGTAACTACCTTTAAACAAATGTAGAATGACTGCCTCAAGTTATTATATTTGTAGCATCTTTGCTATTTCATATTTTACTGAGTACCTGTTATAACTTTGTTGTCTTCTGTTATTGTTATTATTTATTTCCAACCAATTTTGGTCCTAAATGAATAATTTATCTCATTTATGTACGTGATGATGGACCTTAAAACAGATTAAAATCTAAGTTTGTTTGATTGTGTATCTCTGTTTCAGATAGTGCAAAAAGTGATGACTCATCCATCAGGAAACGAAATCGGAGAAACTACAAGCATTGTTCACAACAGCAGTTTCGTATCTTTCATAAACTCAAAATTCTCCTCAGTTAAGAATTTTTTTAATGTTGTTTACAATTATTTAAAGACTTCATTTACCATATCCAACGTGAATCTTTATCCAACATTACGAGCCATAGCAACTCAGTTTGGACTCTACCTGTCGGCTTATTTGGTTTTTTGTTACATTCTGTATTTGATTCGTGTGTCGTTTCGTAACCGTTTGATGGAGTCAAAATATTTTGTTTCTTCGGCAAAAAGAATATTGTTGATCATAGCCCACCCTGATGAAGAATGTAGGTTTTTTGGACCATTCATTTTGAGGATGGTAGAGAAGAACAAGTGTCCTTATTTGTTGTGTCTAAGCAATAGTGGTGTAGACGGTAAGAGACAGGTGCGTAAACGAGAACTTTGGATGAGTTGTGAAGTGCTGGGAATAAAACCGGAAAATGTTTTCTTGTGCTGCAGCTCCCTGAGGGAGGAAAGAGGAAAGTGGAGAACTGAGAGTGTTGCTTCGTTGATACGGGATTACGTCGAAGCTCTCGGAATCGATACAGTGGTCACATTTGACAAATTTGGAATCGATAGACATGAGAACCATATCACTGTATTAAGAGCTATCAGTTCTCTCAATATCAGAAAGCTATTGCCAATGACATGTAGTATATTTTTGTTAGACAGCTTGGGGATTATGAGAAAATACTCAAGTATGATTGATGTAATTTGGAGCCTGTACTTATCTAAAGATGAGAATATCTTCATTTTGTCATCTTATGAACACGAACAGGTGCAAGATGCTATGAGGATGCATAAAACCCAGCTACATTGGCATAGGAGGTTATACATGAAGTTTTCTCGTTATACTTATGTCAATACATTTCATGAACTGCATCGTTATACATTACCCTTTTAGCAATATAAAGTGCTTTATTTTTGGATTAAAATACTGTATACACTTATTTTTTTCAAGTCTTTGTGAGTTTCCTCCCCATTTCTTTGGGATACTGATCCTTTAAAATAAAAGAAAGAGAACATAATACAGGGTGACAATTAAGTCTGGAGCCTTTTGTTTAATTTTTATACCACAATAGAAAAAAAATACCAAAATTCACACAATCTCACAAATCTCAAATATTTATTATAGTCTCCAAATTATAATTTCCCCTTAAAATTAATTGTAGTATCTTAATTTTTATTTCAAGAAATTCCACAATCACCCCAGTTATAAGTTTTAATCAAGTGGGCTATCAAATCCCCTTGTAGTCCCCTGCAATTTCTGATTTGAATTTGATAACTTTTTAACTGAGCCAAACCTAAAGTCAATCTGTTGTTTGACTATGGCATAGTCTCACTAAATATCTTAGCACGAACAATTAAAAAAGAATAGTAAAACACATCTTCAATTAAATTCTCTTCAATAAAAAAAAAAAAAAAAAACGGATACAGCTGGTTCATGCAGTTTTGTCTTCTTCAGTACCTATCTCATGGGCAATGGCCATTGGCCATAGAATATTTCACTTAAAAGAAAAGGAAATAAAAATAAACAAGTAACAGTTTTAATATTTTTATTTGGTAAAATGTGGATTAAGTAACAAAACCATACTCGTGATGTAAAGGTAACAAAAGTAATTGTCTCATAAACATAGTCTTTTAGGCATTAGATCAATTTATTATAAAAACTAGAATTTATATCACAAATGCAGTCACCCTATGTTACTTGTGTGTACAATGTTAAGCTTACGTTAGATTTGAGTTTCAGTGTCAAGGTTGGATTATCCACAGCCCCCGCCAGGACACCCCCTACGCGGGGGACGGTAGCCGCCACTGCCCCCACTTCCCATCAGGGGGTTGTATTCTGCGGACATAATGTTAAAAGTTAGGCTCACACATCTCAAGCAGCTGAAATTATTGTTATAGCATACGAAAGTGGAAATAATGTGCTGTGGTGAAGTTGTGTTTAATCCCTTTGGTTCCAGGGATTATTAAATTAATTTAACCATGCATATTTTTTCATGGTTTCCCCTCATCTTATGAACCCAAAATTGATAACGGAACATGTCAGATATTCAACCATTTTTGTCGAGCTATACCTTTGACTATTGAAACATCTAGACATTCCATCACCATGTTAATGTTGTCGCCAGTTTATAAATAAAAATTGCCGTGGTTGATGTGAGCCACTGACAGATTGTGCTGATGTAAATTACTAATTTTTGTTGAATTCACAAACATTTTTAAGAAGTCAAAATAATGGAACGACTTATTGTGAGCTTTGGTAATTGATATGACCCATTAACAGACATGCTGAATTTTAGACACTAGCCCATTCTGTGACAGGCTCACTTAAATAGGCTCTTTTATAAAGAAAAATTGGCGACAGCAAAACAGGATGTTTACTTTAGTATGCAATAGCCAATGGTTATACTCCTACTGACCAGTGGCGGCGATTGGGCTTGAGAGGTGGGGGGACGAAATCTAGATTTATTGTGATAGAATTCTATTTTATAATTTTGATAAATATTCCTTATGAATGTGGGGGGGCAACTGCCCCCCCCCCTTAACGCCGCCTCTGATACTGACTGTTGGTAAATAGAAATTTGGTGATGTCACTCAACTGCTGTTTGATATTTTAGACTTGGGAGCTCAAAGGGTTTGTGTAACATATGATAGGACTAAATAATTGAGTCTTGAAAATTGAAATACACGTCATAATAATCCTACTCCATTTTCTTACTCATAGTTTTTTACTTCCAGGATTTTATCAATCAGTATAGAAACAGAAAATTAAAATCTTTAATCATAGTTGTGCAAGCGGCTTAATTTACGGCTTAATTATCCTAAACGTTTGTTTAATCGAGTGGAGATTTTATAGTTGGGATTGGAGAAAGTATCTGTAAAGATTGTTTTCTTGAAAAATCAAAATATCGTTTCAATCTAATAGGATGATCATGATGTCACCACTCATAAATAATTGAAATAAAGTAGCCAATAGAACATTTTCAGAAAAAGGGGTGTATGTGGACTAGTACACATAGGTGGACAACAAGAAAACGCCTGGAAAAAGCTTCTAGAAATAAATTCTCACACCTTTTGAACTGGATTTTTCTGCTTAACTGTTTTATTCTATCTACTTATCTTACCCGGACGGTAAGGCTTTGTTGTAGAGCTCTTTGTTTGCGATGCATTCACTGCCGTGGTTGCTTCTCCATAGCCTAGCCTCTGCCCACCTTCTCTACTCGACTCTAGTAATGCTGCTCTCTTTTGTTCCTCCTTCTAAAACAAACAAGCTAAAACGTAAACCCTTGATAGCTAATGGAAAACTATCTCGATACAATCAAGACCTTACTCATCGGTACTATGAGACGAAAACCACACGGCATTTCTCTAACTTTTCCATATCAACTTACATGCAACATTAGCATGGTAGGTGTTTTGGTTTCGATTTTGTTGTTTTTAACTCTAAGATTCCAAATTAAACAGAAACTGATATAAATTTTAATGTCTGATTGTGAACCAAGTTCCATTCCTAAATCGACTGATACAAAAAGTAGCCAATACTTAAGCCAAGGATTGCTAATTTTAGGTACTAGCCTATGTGACAGAGCGATTAATTTGTTCTAAAATATGTTCATTGGAAAATTAATTTACTTCTTTCATCTTAGCAGCATGTTCAGCAGCTTTTCTATCCAATTCTTCTTGCATTCTTTTCCTGGCTACTTCCATTTCTCTTTGTCTTTGCTGCAACCAGTCTGGATCTAAAACATACATATTACTACTTATAATCCTTTCTCAAAATTTAGGCGGTTTGAGAGGAAGCAATTCCATGTCCTCCCCTGCCCCTACATTTAAAACAAATTACAATACCGTACCTAGAATTCTTTAGCTGGGTGCATCTCATTTTCTCCAATGAATCCCTTTTTTAAATATAGGCCTATTCAAAGGCAAATTTATTAATTCATCCGCATTTTCTAAAAATGAAAAAAATATTTGGTTTCATTGTTATGCTAACAGCACAATTAGGCCTGTTTATTCATGGGAAATCGTCAAAATCCAGCGACAATTTAGGATTTTTTGGAGGAGTATTTTCTTACTCCTGTAGCTGGGGGGCCGTTCGGTGAGGGTTAGATGATGGGGTAATGGGTGGTTAATGGTATGGAGGAGGGAATTCGGGTAATCAGGAGGGAATAAACAGGGTAAGGCTAATAGGTTAGGAATAGATGTGTCTGGACCAAACTTAATTTAAGCCTGCTGAATCTGCTACCAATAAAATTAGGAAGATTGCTGGGGACCAGAGGGACGGAGACCTTTTACCCAGATCAGAACACCTGCCTAGCCAGCTTTGATTTGAACTATGGAACTAACTATTTACATATTAATCTATCCTTCCCACTAAGAACTGAACTTGGATAACTGGAAATAATTGCTAAGTTACATTCTGGGAACATGTGGTTTAATATTTCATGTTCGATAAGGATGGGTGCTGAAGGCAGCCATCTCAGCTAAGAGTTAATTGACCTCATTTCAATAGTCGGGTGAGCCAGAAGGGCTCCCCGCTTGTTTCCTGAACTAGCCAGACATTATTGCTATTAATTTTAGTCCTAAGCTAAAAAACTTATCCGTAACATGAGAGTCCGGTTCGGCGAATTTTTGGCTTCCTTTTCGTCTGACGGTTGGTTGAGCAAGAAGGAGGAGAGGACAAGAGTCTAGGAGGGTGGGGATAGCGCGTTTATGCAGTCGCGGCAGGCAACGAGATAGTCATGCAGCCCGGCTTCGCGAACGGCACACACTATGTAAAATATAGCGTGTCGCTATGCGTCACACTCCTAATAGTTCTTGGTAAGGTAACCAAGATTTAGTTCTGGTAGGAACCTAAAAGGGGAAATCAAGCACTATCCGACAAGGAGCCAGAGAAGGACTAAAAGTTTTTTTTTCTATTTTTATAAAACAAAATTACTGTTTAACATTGGTATTTATGTGGCAAAGTGATAATGCACAAAAAACCCCTATTGCTATGAATGAGAATTTAAATCTGAAAGAAATTAACTTACCTTTTTTACATTTTGCTTCATATTCTTTTTCAGACTGTTCTCTGTATCTCTCATCCAAGTAATTACGAATTCGATCCCAGTAGAATATAATAACCAGCCCGATGATGAGGAAATACCAGCCGTAGGCAACAATGAACTCAGTGACTGAAATAAAAAACAAATTACATAAAATAATCAAATGTAGTTAAGTTACACATAATAATTTTTAAGTTATCATAAGTTTATTTTCAATAGGCCTAAGCTATACTTATACAGCATTTTATCTTTGTCTTAGCCTAAGGAACAAGTTCACAAAATATGTCCGGACAATTTGGAAACACCCTGTATAATCATCGAATACTGTTCCAACAATTTCCAAATCAAAATCAACACAAAAATCATTCAAATCAAGATTAGGCTATGACATTTGAGTTTTTCATGTGCGTAAATAGCTACCCCACCGTGTATGTTATTTTTCCAGGAATGGATGTTGGCAAGTTTACAGTCACCTATTTTTGAGTAAAAACTCGATTCTTCTTGAAAAAGCCAGTGCTCATTTATGGCAAAGATATCAGGTTGAATAAAATCCATAAAACTCTCCACTAGATTAAACTTAGTTCGCAGACATTGAACGTTGAGGAAAACACAAGGTCTTATAAACCTATAGGCCTACAATATAACTTACAGTAGGCCTAGGGCTATACAAATTTTAATGAATAGTGTCATTTTCATTTTTATTTTCCACGGCAATGCCATTTACAAAATACAATCAGTTAAGATTATAATAAGATTTGGGGGCATCAAAATGAAAAAGCAAATCGGTCCCTGGCCTAATTGGCTAAAAAGACAAGTAATTAGGATAGGCCTAGTCTACTTATTCCCGTCCTCGGTACCTAATCGCTAAAGAAGTAGTAAATTATGTATAAAGTTAGGCTGGTAAGGAAATGAAAGTCAGAAATGGTTTGTGTTCACACTAACCTTGATCGCATATATTAACCAAAAACGAAGGCGGACTTGGTTGAAATGATTCCGAGAATTCTTGCTGTTCACTAAGATCATCCATGCTGCTCTAAGTTATATTCAAATTAAATGGCGAGTTTCAAAGTTGCAAACAGTACTTTTCACTTTTCACCTAAATATCCGGCCTTGGGTCCTGACTTCTGAGTTGGAAGGTATAAAAATTAGTGTTTTTCCTATTATCTACCTTTTGTTTTTCTCCAGCAGACGGGTTTTCTTCTAGAATGCAAACTGCTGATGTCATTATTACGTCAACACCACTCCACTGACAGTTGGTTATTTCTTGATCCAAGATTTACAGCTGTTTCTTTTGGTTACTTCGCAGCACCTTGAGTTTTGTAAAGGTAAGTGATGTGTGCATGACAATATGACGTCATAAGAAAGTATGGTCTTAGATTAAATATCCTCATTGACAGTGTAAAACAGTGTTGTCACAGACTAGGGGAACTTTTGTTTCCCTTTTAAGCACTGAGCTGGAAATTATTGTTTCCCTAGTCTGTGGTGTTATGCAGCCAATTGAAAGCAGCCGTTTTTTCATCATGACGCTTTTAAGTATTGTGAATCATTTTGAGTAGCACGTTAAACGGTTGAGTCTAGATTACACTTACAGACACTACTGCATAAACTGGAACTCTGTGTGGCCACTGTGGTTCTAGCTGGGTAGCTCAGTGGTTATAGTGCTCGCCTAGTGATCATAAGGTTGCCGGTTCGATCCTGAAAAAAACTGTGTAGCTTTTTGATGGTTCGAAACTGGACATGGACATAAAGTTGCTGTCCTTGAGCATTGGGCTATTGGGCATTCAATAAATGGCCCTGACTTATAAAACAGCTGGTGTTAATATTGTTTTCCTACAGTCACCCGACAAAGTTGGCTTCCTTGTACTGTTTATAGTGCAGAAACCTGCTAATTGCTGCATATTTATACTTTGTCGTACGGTTTCTGGTATTTGGGTTAAAATACACACATGGATAGTTTCCCTATTTCTAATGAATACGAACACACCGAACACCACTTTGTAGTCCCGTCTGTGCTCTTGTACTCGGTAAAATGTTGTGGATCTGGAAGGTGAGGGAGCTCGCTCCGAGGAACTTATGCTGCAGCACAGGAAGCCACCAGGATGTGTACTTCACCTACTACTCTTCTTCAACCTTGCTTACTATATATAGATCATGGAGATTATTACTTCTTCATGTGCTTTACACTTACATACTTGAATACTGCGTCATCGGTGACCGACAAAGTCGGAAAAGATTGCCTTCAAATTTAAAACCAAAAAATAATAACTACTTATAATGGCGGCGCGTTGCCAAAGAGTGGTGTGTCCCATTCAACGAATACAGATGAAAGGAGCATGTTTTATCTATGGTCATAGAAACATACTCCTCAAGAGGTCTGCGCACCAAATAGTCCCTCAGTTTTGTCTTTAAAAGCCTTCACGTCCAGCTCGTGCACTTTAGATGGAAGTGTGTTATAGATCATTCTGGTATAGTAAGGGTAGCCCATTTGGGTCCAGGCAAGACGGCATCTAGGCAGGTCAAGGAGATGGGCATTTCGTGTCTGGTATGAGTGTTGGCCCTCACGTCAACGGTCGAGTAAAGTTTCGCTGAGTTTTCCTTGAGTATAATACCATACTATTGAGGATGTATGACTGTAGACAGTCAGAATCTTTAGATCCCTAAAGAAAGGCCTACAGTAGTCATGGTACCCGGCGGACGTAATCACCCTCAGAACCATCTCCTGAAGGAGCAAGAATTGTCATATGCTGCAGCTGTATGACCCCAGAGTGGGATGCCATAGCTTACGTGGCTTTGAAAAAGAGCATGGTATATACAGTCACTAAGGTTTAGATATTCAGTTTCCTCAGATCCCTGCCTCTGGTGACCAGTGTGGTGTCGTCTGCAAACAGCAATGTTTTATTGTTTAAGACCAGATCATTTATAACGATAGTGAAGAGGAGGGGGCCAAGAACCGATCCTTGGGGAACTCCATGTCTCAAAAGCTTCACCCCAGAATTAAGTCGCACCGCCGAGAGACACAACTTGCTTTCTACCTTCTAGATAGGAGATGATAGTTTGCAGAATTGCAGGACCACGCCAGCAGTGTACATTGTAATGGTAGGGCGTTTTGGAGAAAAGTTTAATTCAATAATAAATTTAAAAATGTATATTGTAAATTATTTTCAATCAATCAAACAATTGTAGAAGTAACAGTTACAGCAGTTGGTTGTGTACAGTAGATTGCTGTGTGTAAGCAGTTTTGTGCTGCTTCTTGCATTCAGTAAGTTCAATACCCAACAAATTGCTGATCATGGCCTTGCCCTATCTCTTTGCAGCCAAATTGAAAAACACCTTCGGTGGTAGACCTTTACCAATCACTCACACTTCCCTAGGAACCAGCGCCGGCTGGCCAAGGTAAGGCCGTTATCCCTCTTACTTTTAAACTTGATATTTTTGGACTTAGAGCACAGTTTTGAAATACTAATAAAGACACTTAATACTTTTTATATTATAAATTCATACATTTTGTTACATAGATTTATTTAGTGAAATGTATAATTAAACTTAAAAGTTCAACAAGGCCAATATATAATACATTATTTTAATCCACAAGCGCTTTCAGAAACTATGTTTCCATCGTCAGGCTGTGTTTAAACTACAGTAGTTTAACAAATTTAAATTAATTTACTCGATTAATTGTATCTTCATTACAGACTCTACTCTATTACTTTAGAGAGGGCAGGCAGTATGGCAAAAATAGGCCTGTAGTTGGACAGCAGTGTGATTTGTCACTTTTCCTGAATACTGGGATGCCCCGAGCAGTCTTGAGCGCGTCAGAGAAGCATCCGTTTCTCTGACAGGTTTACGATAGTCAGTCGTGAGTGGGTCCACGATGGTGTGGATGACAGCCTTCAAAACAGAACAGAAGACACCAAAAACATACTGGCTATTTGAGCTATTTAACTATCTAGCTTAATAATAAAGCTAGGGCTCACCTTATTCTAATGATTTAGGCTGCAGAATGATGAGACATCCAGGAGATGAGAGGCCGCCGGAACTAGTTTTCCTAGTGGGGCCTTGATTATGCCACAACTTTGTCAGCTATTCCTGAGAAAAAGTTGTTAAAATCATTAGGGGAATCCTCTGTTACGGTATAAGGTCTAGGAGACCTGTGAGAATTAACAATGTCCCATGCTGCTTTACAGGTGTTGGATGCCTCTTTTATCTTTAACTTTAACACATTGAAGCCTATTTTGCTTCGTTTACTTTACAACGATAGAGTCTTTTGGTTTGAAAATATAAAGCATGGAATCTTTCTTTCCGTTCGGGGACAGTGCACGTCTTATAAAAATCAGATATAAAAATCGTGAAGAATGCATATGTAAGGGCGTAGTTTGCCAGTTCCTCGGTGTAGGTACCAGGATTTGTCAGTTTGGGGATTGTTACTAGAACGGGCTTTGGCCTACATGACTTTGAGATAATGATAATGCTCTACTACTTTCCTGTCGAAAGGTAGGGACTTGGAACAGCTCAAGGCGGGAACTGTCAGAATCTATTCTAGAATCTATTTATTTATTTATTTATCATACGGTAAACACCATTTTTACAATCGATCTATATCGAATCTATATCTAAAGACAAAGACTATATAGTTTTCTCTTGCAAACAGGCTTTAATCGAATGAGAGTAAGATGGAAGGCCCATACAGCTTCATCTTCACGTTTTGAAACTTGAAGTCCAGACTCACTGTGAAAGTGAAATTATGGAAATTATTGGATTTCTTGTAAGATCCGAAATTGACATGGGCCGAGCAAGTCTTTGACCAACCTTTATTGAGTTTGACTGTTGGGTTCGGTTTCCTACCAAGTAAACGCTACAGTACTGACTTTAATTAGGATCAAATCAATCTTCTTCTATTATAATATGATAACAAAAAGTAATTTGAGTACGTTCGCAGGAATACATGTAAAATAAATTATTTTACATGAAAAATGGTCATATGAAATCACTTTGTCGTAGATATTACTTCCTCTTTGTTACTGTCAACTGTCGAACTGTCTCCCCAAAACTAGGCCTAGATCAGTGATCCAGGTCCCAGGATCTGTCTCCCGTCTGTGTTCGGTCGTGCATATTTCGTGTGTTTTATTTAGTTTTGTTCTGTGTTTTGAGATTCTTAACATCAGAATTTCGGTAGTTTAATAGCTATGGTATCTACATTGAATGTGGAATATGTGAAATCGTGGCGTCAATAGAGAAATGTTAAGTGTTTTATGTGCAGTGACAGAATTCCCGGAACATGAAGTTTTCTGAGTGGTAGTGTTTGTGTGATTGGGCCATAGGCCTGATATTATTTTGAGTGAGTTCGTTAAAAGTCAGAGGATAAACATGGCAGATTTAGAAGCCGTATTAGCTGATGTCAGCTATTTAATGGCAATGGAAAAGTCGAAATGTACTCCAGCAGCAAGGGCCAGTAAGAAAATAGTCCTACCAGACCCTAGGTAGGCTTACCTCAAATTTGTATTACTCATTTTAATGTGTGTCCTAGTAGACCTAACTTATCCCATAGGCCTACATACCTTTTTAAGTTAGGTACGGTATTGCCTTCAAATTTACATATGTCTACTGCCAAGGGTGGAAGTTTGAGGGATGGGCTATCAGATTTAGGCCGCCTACCTATTTACATTTAACTTAGGCCTGAGTCATTCCACGTCAAATCACCCAAAAAATTTAGGTTATGAAACCCACCATCTCAGAATTTGATGAAACTTTGTGAAAATGTTCATTCCTATGCCCTAAGTAAAAATACAAAAATTTTTGAAGATACTGCTGATACTTTTTTTTATATTAATTTTTTTCCGATACACCGTTTTGACCATTTCAGGCCTCGGAATCGACAACCAAATGTAGCCTGGGCGACCAAAAAATTTAATTATTCACAAACCATTTAAGATAACACTTTCAAATTTTTAAGGCATGTTTCCTATGTCTTGAACATAAATAAAACAATACATAGGTCACTCTAGAGTATAATAAAAATTTTATAATATTATTATAAATTTTAATTTAATTTTTTCAAATTTGACCGTCATGGATTGTGAAAAACGGCTATAACTTTTTTCTCCAACCAGCTAGAACGATTATTTTTTTTGCAGAATTTTCCTTAAGCTATTACCTGTTTGAAAATATAAAGATATTAGTGGTTTTTTATATACAGATATTGGAACAAAATAGTTTTATTAAAATATTAATTAACGCAAAAAATTTAGTAACATATATTTTTTATCTTAAAAAAAAATACTTAAAAGAATTTGCAGTTATGAAAGCTTAATTCACATAAGTCCTGTAGTTCTATGACAATATAATAAATAAAATTTTTGAAGATTACTTGATATTTCCTTAAACAAATTTAAAGCTAAAAGCTTGTGAGCGGTATACCTTGAAATGGTTGTAACAAAATAGTTTAATGTTTTTTTTTATTATTGGCTAATTTACAGCTTGAGTAAATTTTATGGCATGAGAGATTAGTCACATGACATAGTTATTTTGATTTGAAGTCCTTCCTGACTAGTAGCCATTTTTTCAGGTTTGATTCAGCCAGCTCTAAGTCCTTGGTTGTAAAGCTCGCTGAAGGCTTACTTTTCTGTGTGTGCTTTTTTATGGTACCTCCAAGACCATCTCAGGTTGACTTACCACAGCTTGTGGCATAAAAGGAGTGCTTAGCATTAATCCCAAAATCGTAGCTATTACCGTAGGTCTCATGGTAAGACTTAGGCCCGGGACCGATTTACTTTTTCATTTTGATGTCCCCAGAGGCCAAAAACACCACTTGTTCAAATTTTTATATATGTATATATATATATATATATATACAGGGTGAGTTTCTACTGACCGTGTTAACTTCGCCAGTGGGTTCTACTCACTAAAAGGAACAAAAAAGTTCCTATAAACCCATGTCTGATTTTCGACCGTTTGGCTGTTTTGGGGGATTTTGTGTTTTTCTTATTTTATTAGACTTTGCTCCACAATTTATGTAATAAAAACTTAACCAATTACTTTAGAGAGTTATAGTTATTATCATTGGAAAGAACATTAAATTTGCTATAAATCAAAGGTTTCATTCAACAATTATACCATTACATAGTCCACGTTATAACCAAAATAAAGTAAAAATGTCATTAAATTAATTAATTACGATAATTTTCATGGGCCTCCTTTGATACATAAACCTGCATTTATGCAATGTTGAAATGCATAAAAAACTTGGCATTTTAATAATCTTTCAAATGATATGCTATTCAATACTATTATTGATATAAACCAGTGAGAAATTACTAATAAACTACAATAAAACACGGTTTACAGATTTTGTGTTTGCACAGTTTTACTGTTAATAATAATTACTGTATACTCCATGATGTATTTGATTGAACTATCTGATAAAATTTGTACATTATTTTAACTTTTAAATATTTATTAAAATTATCTGAATTAATAAAATGTATAAACTCAAGGTTTTTCACATTTTCAAAGATGTAGTGTGTTTGATTCTTAAATGCTGTGTAATTAGTTTTACCTTGTGCTTGATAAGTCAGCTTTTATTGATTTGTCATCTATAGCTAGATAACTCAGCCGCTTGAACATACCTTGTTGAGTAATTTGCTGTTTTAACTTTATATTTCCAAGTCAATTAAGAGTTTTTCAACATTTATTAAAATATGGAGCCTTTTACCAATCAAGATTATGCCAACATGATGAATACAGTAATTATTATTAACAGTAAAACTGTGCAAAAACAAAATCTGTAAACCGTGTTTTATTGTAGTTTATTAGTAATTTCTCACTGGTTTATATCAATAATAGTATTGAATAGCATATCATTTGAAAGATTATTAAAATGCCAAGTTTTTTATGCATTTCAACATTGCATAAATGCAGGTTTATGTATCAAAGGAGGCCCATGAAAATTATCGTAATTAATTAATTTAATGACATTTTTACTTTATTTTGGTTATAACGTGGACTATGTAATGGTATAATTGTTGAATGAAACCTTTGATTTATAGCAAATTTAATGTTCTTTCCAATGATAATAACTATAACTCTCTAAAGTAATTGGTTAAGTTTTTATTACATAAATTGTGGAGCAAAGTCTAATAAAATAAGAAAAACACAAAATCCCCCAAAACAGCCAAACGGTCGAAAATCGGACATGGGTTTATAGGAACTTTTTTGTTCCTTTTAGTGAGTAGAACCTACTGGCGAAGTTAACACGGTCAGTAGAAACTCACCCTGTATATGTGTCCGTGAACACGATAACTTAAGTAATTTTTATCCGATTTTGATGAAATTCGGTTTGAAGGTGTAAGGCGGGATAAACTTGAATGAGTTCGCGATCCAGCATGATCGGACCATGGGAACAGGGTTTTATGGGGTAAAAATTGGTTTTTCTCACTTTTGACCCTCAAAACACAAAATTTCCCAATTTTTATCTAAACCTTCTTAAAGAGCTTAAAAAAACAAACAATTCAGTATATCAAAGTGTTTTTGTACGGTTATTGGTTACGGAGAAAACTAAAAAAATGGTAAATTTAAAATTCCCATGTTATTCTTATGGAGAATATTGTAAAGTGTTGTAGTTTGCTTGTTTATGGATATCTTTTGATCAAACTTGGCAAATATATTCATTTTATACTAAGCAATAATTATTTTACTTAAAACACACACTTTATTAGTTTCCTTGTAGCAGCAAACCTAGGTACTCGTTAAACCTAATGTTATTTAAATAGATCAATTGAAAATCAATTCAGCCAAATGGAAATTCGCTTAGGCGTCAGGTTTGCTGCGGCGGGGGTATTTGAATGTTCATTGACTACGGAGAAAATTTAAAAAATTGTGAATTTAAAATTCCCATGTTATTCTTATGGAGAATAAATAAACTGTTCTAGTTTGCTTGTTTATGGATATATTTTAATCAAATTTGGCAATTTGGTTTATTTCATACTAAGCTATCAATATTTCAATTGAAAAAACACACCTCAACATCTTCCCCGTAGCAGCAAACCTAACTACCTACTCACTAAAATTAATGTTATTTAAATAGGAAATAAATCTGAAAATTTATAGGGAATATTTTAGTAGAAATCAAGCCGGGTAAATGGAAATTCGCTTAGTATGCAGGTTTGCTGCAACGGGGGTATTTATATTGCCCGTCACATCCATCCGTAGAATAGTGCACCTTTTTGACTGATGGAAAACTGTCTTTCAGCCATTTCATTAGTTTTATTTGGACGGCACTAACAAAAGAGACATCACGATCCAAGTCATCACTACCTTGATTTTACACAGTGATTTTAAACCTTTAGTTACAAACTTCGAACTTTAAAATTTGGTTATAACTTCAAAATTCTGCCAAATCAAAATAACTATGTATGTGTGTAATCTCTCATGCTATAAAATTTACTCAAATTGTAGTCCTTCCTGACTAGCATGCCATTTGTTCAGGCTTGATTCAGCCAGCTCTAAATCCTTGGTTGTAAAGTAATAAGTTCTACCTGTAGAACTTGTTTGTGGAGCACCTACTGAACATACAATGTTACTAAAAGGGATCAAGCCGGAATCTTTCTCTTTGTGGCCAGTAAAATGATTTATTAGCACCATATGGATGCATGAACACTAGTTCAGCGTCTTCATATTCATCTGAAGCATTCCTCACAAGAGCAAAGTACTAATGGCAAAATCCCAAGCTAAATCTTTAAAACATCTTAAAGAAAACCTTTCTCCTAAATGATGCAGTAATACTGTTGGACTTTAGTGAGAACTATTGTTTTGTGATTCAAAATAAAATTAAGATTCTGAGCTATCACTGGTCAAGAGGCGGTTGTACACTTCATCCCGTATGTGTTTATTTCGCGAGTGAGGGGGAACTAAAGGTTTCAAACCACTGTTTTATTAGTGATTACTTGGATCGTGATGTCTCTTTTGTTAATGTCTTCCAAATAAAACTAATGAAATGGCTGAAAGACAGTTTTCCATCAGTCACAAAGGTGCACTATTTTACAGATGGATGTGATGGGCAATATAAAAACAGGAAAAACTTTAAAAATATATATGAGCATGAAAACGATTTTGGGATTAATGCTAAGCACTCCTTTTATGCCACAAGCTGTGGTAAGTCAACCTGAGATGGTCTTGGAGGTACCATAAAAAGCACACACAGAAAAGTAAGCCTTCAACGAGCTTTACAACCAAGAACTTAAAGCTGGCTGAATCAAACCTGAAAAAATGGCTACTAGTCAGGAAGGACTTCAAATCAAAATAACTACGTCATGTGACTAATCTCTCATGCCATAAAATTTACTCAAGCTTTAAATTAGCCAATAATAAAAAAAAAAAATAAACTATTTTGTTAGAACCATTTCAAGGTATACGGCTCAAAAGCTTTTAGCTTTAAATTTGTTTAAGGAAATATCAAGTAATCTTCAAAAATTTTATTTATTATTGTCATAGAACTACAGGACTTATGTGAATTAAGCTTTCATAACTGCAAATTCTTTTAAGTATTTTTTTTTAAAGATAAAAAATATATGTTACTAAATTTTTAGCGTCAATTAATATTTTAATAAAACTATTTTTTTCCAATATCTGTACATAGAAAACCACTAATATCTTTATATTTTCAAACAGGTAATATCTTAAGGAAAATTCTGCAAAAAAAATAATTGTTCTAGCTGGTTGGAGAAAAAAGCTATAGCCGTTTTTCACAATCCATGACGGTCAAATTTGAAAAAATTAAATTAAAATTTATAATTTTTTTATTATACTCTAGAGTGACCTATATATTGTTTTATTTATGTTCAAGACATAGGAAACATGCCTTAAAAATTTGAAAGTGTTATCTTAAATGGTTTGTGAATAATTAAATTTTTTGGTCGCCCAGGCTACATTTGGTTGTCGATTCCGAGGCCTGAAATGGTAAAAACGGTGTATCGCAAAAAATTAATATAAAAAAAAGCATCAGCAGTATCTTCGAAATTTTTTGTATTTTTACTTAGGGCATAGGAATGAACATTTTCACAAAGTTTCATCAAATTCTGAGATGGTGGGTTTCATGACCCGGGTGATTTGACATGGAATGACTCGCCTATTAAGGATGCTGGAGACCAAAATATACTGCTGGGGGTTTTTAAGAATCAAGAGGGGTACAGTTTCTTAACTGGGCTGAGATGCTAATATTGATTGAAACTAAGTTATCGATTCGATTGGGAAACCTTCATGCGATTTTTTCACCATCAGCAAGTTTGGTTGATTAGGTTAGGTTATGATAGTTTTATTTTATAATAGACTAGCAGAGTACCCGTCCTTCGTACGGGGTTGGCATATAAGTATCAAATGCTTATAGCAGTTATGAGTGAGGACATGGTTTAAGAAATTTAGGTTCTCTTTGAAGTTTGTTCGCTATGCTCACTCACCTTTAGGTTGGAGCTCGTTCGCTGCGCTCACTTTCCTTCAGGTTAGCTCGTTCACTACGCTCACTCGCCTCCAGGTTGAAGTTCGTTCGCTACGCTCACTCACCTTTTGCTGTTGTCATAAATGTAAAAGAAATAATAGTGCTAGTGCTGCACCCTGTTGGTAATCCTTGTAACTTTAATGCTATTGAACATCACAGAACAGAACCAACTTGTTTAATTGAAACAGCTGTTAAGATTCAATAATTTCATTTCTCATAAGGTTAACATGGGAAACTCCAGAGCCACTGGGGCGGAGCCCGAAAGGATTTTTGGGATAAAAATATGCCTATATGTTAATCGGGAATGTGAGCTATCATCATGCCAAATTTCAGCCCGATCCGACCAGTAGTTTTCGCGTTTACTTTTCCCATACACACACACAGACACCACCTCTTTTTTATAATAGTATAGATATACCCATTTAAAAATATCGATTATTAATCAATATTTTCAATTCGATAGTTTCAATCAATATTAGCATAACTTAGCCCAGTTAACCCTCCCAGTGTTACTTGACGAAAATTCGACAAGCAGCACACTTTCTGTAGTGTTACTTGTCGATTTTTCGACAAGCAGACATCGTTTACGGCGAAGGCTCTATGACTGACTGAATCGGATTGAACTGGATCGAGTTAGGTATCGTTCTTTCCGTAATATTCTAAGCTTTCTCCAGAGGTCTGTCTCAGCGCTTTTTTTTCTCTGAGCCGATCGTAATTAATTGTAGCAGACAGCTGACGTGCGTGTGCGTGTATTTGTAAACAGCTAGGTTACCCTCGGACCGATGACTGATGTGTTTTATTACGTTTATCATTGTTTTAGTATTAAAAATCAAAAGTAGTGATATACGTGTTGCATTATAAGAAGATTTAAGTGGTTTTGAAGTGCTGGTTGATGATCCTGAAGAAGTAGGTAGTGATATTGATGTAAATTATCAGCCAGATTCCTAGCTATGGTTAGGCTATGCATTCTTAGCTAAACGCTATGTACTGAAATCTGTTTTTTGCCCATAACTTATTTATTTGCAAATCTACTTTCTTATATTATTATATATTTGTAATCCTCATAAAATTTAGAACAAAGTGGCTATTTTCAAATATTTGTAGGCCTATAATTTATAAAATTTCATTGAGCGCAAACTTATTTTTTTTTTGAAAATTTTCGAAATTATATTTTTTTTACCTAAAAATTTTTTTTTTGAAAAAATGTTCCTTATGATTTATATATAATATTGAAGCCCATGATTTTCCAAAGAAAATGGTATATAGAACATTAGAATTAACATTGTTTTAAGCTTCTCAGATCCGTTTTAATAAAACCTTGCAAATGCGCCAAAAATAGGTGGACATTAAGGCCTAAACTATGGACACTTGGAGGGTTAAGAAACTGTACCCATTGAGAGTACGGTATGCTTAATTTTTTAATTTTGTATTAGGCCTAGATCCGTGACAAGGACTATTACTACTACATATTGTTTCTGCCTAGAATGGAAAACTCACTGGTTAGGTACTGTTTGCTTAGATCTTGTTAGTGTTTGTTATCGCATTGTAAATTAATTTATTGTTCTGTTTTTGTTCTTGTTTAAATGTTTGAATTCTTGAAATAAATAAATGAAATGAAATTAAAGGACTAAATGGTAAATAGGCCTAAGTTAAATATATCAGATCACAGCTCTGCCTTAATTTAGGCTTTAGGCTTAATAAAACATTTCTTGATGTTGCATTTAATTTAAACAATGTAGGCCTATCACCTCAAGTACCGGTAACATAAAAATATAGTCTAATGAAAAAATTGGGTATTTATTGCGACGAATGTGACCATGGGAACCTATTATAGATTTATATAGCCTATAGCCTATCACTAGAAACTAGATTTATATAGCCTATCACTAGAAACTAGATTTTTAGCTAAAAATAATGGTGCAAAAAAGTTTTCCGCGCTCTCAAATATTAACAGAGTTACGGCTAAGTTTTATTTACCGTACTATGTTTTTTTGACCTAGGCTAACCTATTTATAAGCCTATGAAATGTTCTCTCCAGATACTTTATATATTATGTTAATTATTGTAATTAATTAAAGTAGAAGACTCCCTTTTTACCTGGAAATAACAGTGCAAAAATGTCTCAGAGGCCACAAATATTAACTAAGGTACCGTCAGATGGGGCTACTTTGAACTGTGGGGACTATGAACGAAAAGTAAAAAAATGTTTTGACCCTGTATAACACACATTTAATATGTCATATCCTGCATCTAATACACATTTTCTAATTCCTTAGTTTATTTACTTTAAGAATATACCTAGCATAAAGTTTGTGTAGTATTGTTTAAAAAAATTAAAAAAAAATTTATCTGTGTCTACGTTTTTTCCCTAAAAATCGAACCCACCCAAACTCTTTTGCGTACACCAAAAATTACAAAAGATTGGGCCTTCAAGGTATTTTTTTATGATACCTTATTTAATTGGGTTGATATTCATGTCCCTTGAAAAAAATTAAAAACACCAAAAAATGTATATATTTTTTTCAAAATTATTTTGCGTATTTTTTCCATACAGCGATATGGTACAAGTTTTTCCGGAACCATCGATGATATCATCACGAAGGTCAGGTGTATTCACCTTCAATACAGACCTCAGCAACTGCAGTATTATGTAAAATAAAGAAAGTGAAAAAAACTGTATCTACAGTTTTTTGTATAATTTTGTAAAATATTGTAAATATATGGTAGTATTTTTATGCTTTTTAGTAAAGTCCAATTATTGAGTCAGCTTTATTAAAAATCGCATGTGATTGCTTTCAAACTTGTGTTGCTTTGTCAATTATTGGCTCTTCTTGCTTACCTATTAAAGGAAAAGACTAAAGAAATAACAAAGGCTTTGTGATTCTTATTCTGTCTTATATTAAGTCAAGTTTTACTTTAGGCTATTCAAACGTTTAGCTCACTAAAAATTTATTGCCTATTCAGGCCTACTTATTTGTTTGGTTTATAATTATTTGAGCATATAGGATAGGCCTACTCCTCTCCAGTTCCATATGGTTAAGATGGGGTTCCTACCCAATTGTGTTACCTAGATACGTCCAATGTATGCCGAAGTCTCCAAATGAAACATGAGAGTGGTTTTTGTCTGATTAGTAGGCTAGACCTAATTGGACTAACATTGTTTCCAATTCTTTGTTTCAGTGTTCGGAGTGTGATGCACAAGTACCTTGAAAAGAAAAACGAAGTGAATTTTGATAAAATATTCAACCAAGTCTTAGGTGAGTTAAAATTATTCTGTTCAATTACAAATAGTTCAGACCGTACAGTACCTACTAAGTTTCTGTAGTTATTTTGATCAAAACTAACATTTATTAATACTAGTGCACCTGTTGCTCGAATTCGAACAATTGCAAAGTATTACAGACGTTATTTCAAAACGAACAACAGTCATAATTTCCAATGACTTAAGAGAGTCAACTCAAAGGTAATGGAATCAATCACTCCACTCCAGTTATCGAAACTAAAAACAAACTCACTCTGAAACGAACGCTCTTGTCTGTATCATGTGTTTACTATGAACAGCTGTTCAATTAATACAAATTATATGTCTGTTTAAGTAAACAAAATATTTTCTTCAAGAAATGCATTGGGATTTTGATGGCCTGTGGGTCAAAGCCCAAGGACTTTTATTACAGGAATTGGTGAAAGGGGGCGTCTACACAAAAAATACTTAATTTTGACATACCTATCGTTTGTAAAAATCCGTCCATTATTAAGGGAGGAGTAGTGTTTCGTAGAAAACGCCTTCACGTATTATATATAAGGATTTATTTGACTGTTGGGGAAAGGTTAGTAAGTAGGCCTATCATTTTTGTAGTGATGTTTTATGATAATATATGCGCATCATCATTAGGCTATTATATTCCATGTTAGGGAAACTTATTTCACAGGAGCCTCTTCCTAAAGCTCATCATGTGAACATTCCATATCAACTCAACCAAGTTAATGTAGTTTTCATCACTAGGAGTGAAAGCGGCTCTTTTTGGTACTACACTTTCTCTCCGGGTGATGAAAAACCATTTTAGTTATATTATGGAAATAACCTTCTAATTGTTACAAAATTATACCAAATAATTTAAGGTTATTTTAAAGTCTTCATCAATTACATATCAGTAGTTTACAAACATAGCTTAAAATATTATTTGAGTTTTCATAATTTACTTAGGCTATATCAAATTTTGAGGTTAGCGTTACCTACCGAAAAATTTTGCCTACTAAGTTTTCTTTTCTGTTCCCTATTGAAGTTACCTGAAAACGACGATTTCGAGGAATGCATTGGCTTTTTTCCTGGACAGTATGATGGAAACAAATTTAAAATTTACTCAACTAAATTTGAAGATATTACACTTTAGTGAACATACAACCAAAACAACACAATAGGCTATCTTGTAGTTAATCGTAGATGAACTGTCCAAAAATCTCAACAACTATTAACTAATGTTTAGTTAGGGGCCATAACTGTATAGGCTACTCGGTTACTGTACTTGCTAAACGACAATGTTAGTTACCATTTAAACTAATTAGGTCATATATATTTCAACTTATTTTAGTACTAGTTGACTACATAAGCTATATTTGCAATATAAACTTGTAAATATTATGAAACCATTTTGATTAACCAATCTTAGTATATTAATTTATCTGAAACAAGTCAAAACTTCAATTTAAACTATTTAAGAGAACAAATGGATAACCAACTCATATTTAATTAAATTTGTTTATATGATCTGTGCTACTAAATCACAATAATAAATTAAATCTAGAGATAAAACACTACCTTTAGAGAACATCTGGATAGTGAAAGTATAATATGTATTAAAGCATCTCCGAGTAAATAGAAACAGAAATAGTGTTTCGGTTGTACATTATTAGCTCCCTAGATGCCAAAACTGGCATTAAGTGTAAATCCAGCAATATCTGCGTTATTGACAGTTCTGTTTATTAAGATCTAATTAAGACCAATAATAGGCTCGGACAGTAATTGTAAACTTATCGTTAAAGTTATTTTTTTATTATAACTCAAAAGTATCTCTAGATATACCTAATAAGGTAATTCTGAATTGACTTATAAGGGTGTTTGGTCGAAAATTAGATCTCAGATTTTTTTTATTGTTCAATTATACAAAAAATTAGAGACACAGATATATAAGAAATATTTTTTTAGGTATGTTGAATATTAAGGGAGATATAGAGCTTGAAAGTAGTAAATTTGTAATATTTTGGTATCAAATCACAGGGTTTTGCGATTCTCACCAAAATTGGCGTTCAAACGTGAAAAAATAAGATAATAATCACTAGCTATTTAAAATAAAAAACTTTTTATCCTTTTACAATTTATTTTTACTTTTATAAAATTAAAAAAATATTTATCATTTTTTTAATAGTTTTAAAATTAGCTGTTTGTCTTTGGGGTAAATTCGTCTATATGTAGGATTTTTTTAAATGCAATATGTTTACTCGTTTGGGCTGTGAATACGTGACACCTTAGATGCCTTGCGCTGGTAGCGCACTACTCGTTGGGAGTGTGTATAAAAGGATATTCCCTATGAAAAATTCACTAAAAATATTAAACTAAGCGGTAAGATTGTTTTATTCTAAAATAAATTAATGTATGTGTAATTATTTCAAGCAGTGGGTTTAAAGAACCACATTATTCTGTTCCGTGTCCTCTTCCCGTTGTGAAGCATGAGTAGTAGCTATTAGGGATGGATCTGATAATTTTAGGAAATATCCACTAGGTGTATGGATGATTAAAGCTCTGCTAATAATTATAATAGGGTTCATCAGTTTTTGCCTACAATTATTTAGATTTTCACAAATTATAGTATTTGAAATTTTACTGATACAGAAATAATTGTCATTAGAGACGATTTTGGCAATCATCGTTAAAAGTACTGCTGCCAAACAAGCCCTACACATTAGGCTGGCTATTCCCAAAAGTCATGAATCTAATTGAATTTTTTCGGTTGAAATGAGACGATGACAAATGAGTGGCGCTGAAGGAAAGCAGTTTCTCAAGATAATAGCTCCGTCATCGCGCCAAACATGGAAACCTGCCCCAACAAACCAGACGGCAGTGACAGACGCGGGTCTGTGTGATAAAATGTATTTGAGAGTTTGACAAGCTGCTGAAAATTAGGCGATTTTAAGATCTTTTTTTGTTGGTGCAACAATTTAAATTTTTAAATCAGAGATATTTTTAATTTGGTATGAAAAAACAGTATCAGCAAACTAACACATACATTCTCCCCTTGGTTTGACATTAAATTTTGAAATCCTTTAATAATACCCCCGCCGCAGCAAACCTGCATACTAAGCGAATTTCCATTTACCCGGCTTGATTTCTACTAAAATATTCCCTATAAATTTTCAGATTTATTTCCTATTTAAATAACATTAATTTTAGTGAGTAGTTAGGTTTGCTGCTACGGGGAAGATGTTGAGGTGTGTTTTTTCAATTGAAATATTGATAGCTTAGTATGAAATAAACCAAATTGCCAAATTTGATTAAAATATATCCATAAACAAGCAAACTAGAACAGTTTATTTATTCTCCATAAGAATAACATGGGAATTTTAAATTTACAATTTTTTAAATTTTCTCCGTAGTCAATGAACATTCAAAAACACTTCAATATACTAAATTAAAATTATTTGTTTTTTTAAGCTCTTCAAAATGGTCTAGAGAGAAATTTAGAAATTTTAAGTTTTTAGGGTCAAAAATTAGAAAAACCCATTTTTACCCCATAAAACCCCCCATAAACCCCTGATCCCATGGTCCGATTATGCTGGTTCGCGAACTCGTTCGAATTAACGTAGGTTTACACGTTTGTACCAAATTTCATCAAAATCGGATCAATTTTGCTCGAGTTATCGCGCTAACGGACACATATATAAATATATATATATATATATATATATAAATATATATATATATGAATTTGAACGGATGGTGTTTTTGCCCTCTGGGGACCTCAAAACGAAAAAGTAAATCGGTCCCGGGTCTAGGTCTTACCATGAGACCTACGGTAATAGCTTATTCCCTATATGGGAAATTCGCTAAAAACCTAAGCACTAGATTAATCTAATGTTATTTAAATTGGGAATATATGCCTTATTATGTAAATATTTTAAATATGTAATCAGACAAGTTGAAATTCGCTTAGTCTGCAGGTTTGCTGCGGCGGGGGTACTATTACTTTACACCTGCAAAACAAACATTGCATAGATGTCACACATTTTTTTTCTAGAAAAGTTGAATTGTTTGAACAATTAATAATTACAAAAAATGCTATTAATAAATAATAAAATTTTATAGTTCCTTAATTATTAAGAAACCATTCAATGCAAAAATCATCTCTCTAACCCATGAATTAGCTGAGCTGTCACAAAACAAATTGTTAGCAGTTCTTTTGGACCACCCGGTATGCACATTTGATCAAAAATAAGAGCATTAATATTTATAGTAAGTAGGCCTAAGCTATTCTTTCAGTTTTTTATGAAAAAAATTGGTGTATTAGAAGGAAAACATTTTATAATCATAAATCCTGTTTCTGGCGCTTAGTCTAGTTTTTTTTACAGAGGTTACATAGCCACTTGTGCTCATCATTCATCTAAGAGAGCAGCCATGCGTCAAGTGTTTCCAGATTCATCTTTTCTTATAAGTTTATTTTAATTTAAAAGCATTGAGTATATCGATAGGTATAAGATTTTTTTGTATGCTTATACATGAAACCTATCGTTAAAGTATAGTTTTTGGATATTGGAATGAACAATGAGTAACAACAAAAAAAGTTCTGGGTCTGTATTTTTATAAATAGGCCTATTTAAATTGTAATTGTAATTCTAATATTTGGTAATTCTAACATATTGGTAATTCTTGAAATCTTGAATCTTAAAAAAAACTTTACAAATCTTGAATTTAATTACTTGGGCCTATAAATCCAAATATACTTTGTAAAAGGTTATACTATGATATAAGAAGTGCGTGGAACACATTTGATAATAGGATTCACTATTCATAAGTAGTTGATTTTAGACCTTCCCATGTACATTTGATATCTGGATTGTAAACTGCAGAAAACAATGTTTTAATCCAGAGATAGTAGTACCGTAGCTGGCAAGGACTGGACTTTGTTGATCTGTTTCATACTGGTCAACTTAGGTAGCTGAAACTGCCTAATGAAAGTTCAAGTGGATAAGTCATATGACTATTGTGCCTTGAAGTAGAAAATGAATTGCCCTTCAGTACATTGGGATTGGCAGATCTACAACACCGATGAAGCAGCTGGCAGCGCAAACTTGGGTGTAAAAGCTAGCTTTTGGTTTATGAGGACAGAAAAAATGTGTATAATTTGTTCATCTGATTTTATTACCATACTAGTTTGTCTATACCTGTGTAGGAGGTTTAATACTGTAATTGTATACTGAAAGAGACCAGTGATATCTTAAATTACATTGTTGGTAACTGGTAGGTATACCTTATGCCTCTCTTTAATCAACTCTTTAACCAACACACATTTTGAAAGAGTGACTATACTAACAAACTTTTAATAGCTTTTCAACAATAAAGTTTAATGGAAGGTTCCATTCTATCATTTACAAGTACACTTGGTATATTGCTTGGTTGGAAGTAAAGATTTTATGTTTTTATTTCTCTACAGTACAAACAACCTTCTCACCATCCCCTATTTTTTTAAACACGTCCCAGAATCTTACAATTCTTTTGTTGAAATTTGTTACGAATTAAGTTTTGACGATTAGGTCAGCAGTGATGGTAGTGACTGTTACTTATGTCATACGATGATCAATCGACATTTAGACCATCATTCAACGTCGGTCAACTATTGAGGTCATAAGCAAACAAACCGATTGTCCCTGACAACGATTTGGCCCCACTTACACTTGCACTACATTCAGACAGCAAAGTACATCGCACACTTTGCAAATGTTTAGTGTGAGTCATAAATGCAGCTGATCATTTATCAGTGTGTGTAGTCAGTAACTTAGTTCATCAACACAAATACCCCTGCCACAGCAAACCTGAAGACTAAGCTAATTTCCATTATGATTGAATGTTAAACTAAGTATCTCCTGAAACATACTACAAACAAAAACAAACTACAACAGTTTAATTATTCTCCATAAAAATAACATTAGAATTTTAAATTGAAAATTTTTTTGAATTTTCAACAAAACCATTTAGCGTATATTTAAGTGTTCAGTGTTTGTGTTAGTGTTTAGTATACAACTTATGATTTTTAAGACATAACATTTTATTGTAGGCCTAAATGCTATGTAAATGTGTTTAGATATTGTGTTGAAATGAACTATAAAGTTTATTCTTAAAATGTTGGTTTTTATTAGCGAATTTCCCTATAGGGAAGTAGCTATTACCGTAGGTGGCACGGTAAGACCTAGACCCGGGACCGATTTACTTTTTCATTTTGATGTCCCCAGAGGCCAAAAACACTATTTGTTCAAATTTTTATATATGTATATATATAGACTTATATATATATACGTCCGTGAACGCGATAACTTGAGTAATTTTTGTCCGATTTTGATGAAATTTGGTTTAAAGGTGTAAAGCGGGATAAACTTGAATGAGTTCGCGAACCAGCACGATCGGACCATGGGAACGGGGCTTTCCGGGGCGTTTTATGGGGTAAAAATTGGTTTTTCTCACTTTTGACCCTCAAAACACAAAATTTCCCAATTTCTCTTTAGACCTTTTTAAAGAGCTTAAAAAAACAAATAATTTAGTATATAAAAGTATTTTTGTTCGATTATTAGTAACGGAGAAAATTAAAAAAATTGTAAATTTAAAATTCCCATGTTATTCTTATGGAGAATATTGTCAAATGTTGTAGTTTGCTTGTTCATGAATATATTTTGATAAAACTTGGTAAATTTATTTATTTTGTACTAAGCTATCAATATTTTACTCAAAAACACACTTTATTAGTTTCCTTGTAGCAGCAAACCTAGGTACTCGTTAAACCTAATGTTATTAAAATATATTTAACTGAAAATCAGTTCAGACAAATGGAAATTCGCTTAGTCGGCAGGTTTGCTGCGGCGGGGGTATTAATAACATTACTTTGGATCCAGTTTTAAACCATTATTTCGATTTCAGGAGAAAATTTTACCTAGATTTTATACTCCACAACCTTGTTAAAGAAATTTTTGACATTGTTACGTTACAGGCAGGAGGAGACTTGCGTTTTGTAGCATCACAAGAGGGAAGGGTTGGGTTAAAAAATTACAAAAATCCAATAAAATAATGTAACATATGAACGGCCCTACATATAACGGCCTAACATATGTTAGGCCTATTAACTTCTTGCACTGATTATGGTAACTGTTCTTTTGACACCTTGTTTTTTTTTCAGGTTACCTCCTTTTTAAAGACTTCTGTGAAAACGTGTCAGAGGAGCCTGTACCTCAGCTTAGGTTCTACGAACAAGTAAGCAACTCAAACAGTCTTTTTTGTTGTATAGTTTTATAGGCTAATCAAAACTTAGTTACGGTACTAAAATATCTATGCTGTGCCAGATCTCATACAATTCCGACATCGTTCACCAGTGTAAAAATGATAATAAACAAAACTAAAAGAATCGTCGTCATAATTCAGCAAAAACGGCTGTTCTCATTACACGTGTTGTGAAAATAAAGTAGCCCTTGAATAAAAATCAGCTGTACATTTTGATCACTTGTAAACTTAGATTGTAGCTAAGCAATCAGATGTATCGAAAGTTGGCATCGATTGTTTTTTAATTGGCTCTAGCTCATTCCTACATTCTTTTTGACTGGATTCTAATTCGTTCACTTTGAATCTTAAAAGATGGATGAGACGGGGAACAAGTTTATCTGGGTCGCCGGAAGACTGTCCCCCGGAAAACTACCCCCCCAAGCAGGTTCCTACGTCATATTGACGTCAGAGACCGGGGGGGCAGTTTTCCAGTCACGGACACTCAAATTTAGTTGTCAAACAGTTCTAATCTAACCTAACCTAACCAACCAAACTTGCTGTAACATTTCAAAAATCGAAAATGTTTTATATTCACCACATGCATTTTCTATTATCCAACGGAATTACTCGAATCAAAATTAAAATTACATAGCATGATTTGTCTAGGGGGGGTAGTATTCCAGTCGCGGACACGGCTTCCATATTGGTTAGTTAGCAGATTTTATGACGTCACGTTTCACCTGGGGGGGTAGTTTTCCGGGGGATAGTATTCCGCATCCCCGTTTATCTCACTTACAGCGCATCAAATCCTAGAAATTTTACAAGAATCTGTAACAGAATAGCTTTCAGACAAAACTCACACACAGCCATCTACTGGGACGGGTGGCGACGTCCTGTAATCCAGCTGCTAGGAGGTCACGAATTGTGGATAATTATAGGCATGCACTGTGGATGCGATACTCCCTGGTGTGGATTAACGTCCGCACGGGTGAGTACTACGACTATCCGCAGTACTATCCTGATAATTAGACCAATTCGTATATACCAAGGAAAAATGTGGTTCGGATTCCACTATAAACTGTAGGTCCCTTAGTCGCCATTAGCTGTATGGGCTAAAATTAACAGCTGTGTCTAAGGAATATGTCGGCCTTAGTCACTAACAAGACTACAAGATCGCGCCACTCATTATACACTCATCTCCATTCATACTTGGCTTAAAATACCTACTTTGTATGGTCGCCATTTCAAAGAAAAGTACAAGTATAAGTATGAATAAATGTTTTGTTAAAAAAAATAATTCCTTTTCTGTAACTAGCCTATTGGATTTTTATTAATCTATTAGCCTAACAGTGTTTGTTTTTATTATGATATTTTTAATTGTGTGTCAGCAACATTTTAAAATGTACCACTACACGCTACGTCTGAAATATTTTATTGCAGCAAATAGTATATGTAAGATAACCGGATGTTTTCAAAACAAGTGTACTTATGTCTTAATAGACATTTCTATCAAAATGAATCGCTTAGTCTTCATCATAGTTGGCGACAAACAATAAACATAAATCATTTTACAATGTAAAGTCAGAGTTACAAGCGATCACATGCAAACAAAAGTGAACATTGCGTTTAGAGATCAATATAGAATCCAGCCTCAAGAATGCTATGTGGTCTGCTATTCCCATCAGAATCAGACATTGTACAGAATAGCTTTCAGACAAAACTCCCACACTGCCATCTGGCTTTTGATTCACTTTTGTCTATTGAGTAAAAGCCATAGTGTTAACAAACAATCTAACCAAATAATTTTACAATAAAAAAATCAATACAGCATTGTAGACTTATAGATTTTAGATATAAATCATCTAGGTTGTTGATGATTTAAACTCTGTATTACAGTATTGAAATATATAGTAGTAAATCGTTAAAATTTGATTGATATTGGTTTACCTTTATGGCAACTTGCACATAAATATCTTCGCATCTTGTTGCCAGCTTAGGTGTTTACTAAGGGCCAATATAAGCAGTTTTTTTGGTTTTCTTCATAATGATGTGATGATGTCTGTATGGGTTCAATGTTAAATTTTACTTATTAAAAATCAGATAAAACATTATTTTCCTGAAGAAGAGACAGCTGCCATCAAAATCATGTAGTAATTTAATTACAACTTTTTGGGATGTTTTTGGAACAAAATTAATCTTTTAGACTTACACAAAACAAATATTTACAAGAAAAATAATTGTTTTTTTATTTGTCAGGTTTTTTGAGTTTTATGTTTAAGAAATTAACGTTTTATGTGACAAAAATCATACATCCATCAAAGTTTATTAGACTATATTTTTTAATTTTTTGAAATTTCTGTGAACTTGTTCACCTTAAGATTTTTAAGTTCTCATTTATATGAAAATTAGGTAGCTAGTTATACTGCTTGATGAGCTAGAAGGAATAAAAGAGAGACTTTAGTGTTTACTTAAAAGGTTATGAAAATTTAATAAGTTTTAAATGAGTTGGAAGAGTGAAAGCAGGGAAGTATGCACAAGTGAGTTCTTTTAACCTGTATTTCATTCATGAATATCATAAAAATACTGATTCCCTGTAACATAATTATTTAACCTCAAACTGTTAGTTTAAAATAACGCCAAGTTTTTGATTTTTATAATATTTTTTTCTGGCATGTTTTAGGAACCAACGTATAAAAATTAAGGCTTACACTAAACTACAGACCAGTTTTTTTTTTACTTTGTGTGTTTTTATTCTCTAACTTTTTCAGTTTTATACAGTTTTCATGGAATTAACTAACACTTTTTGTAAGGGAATGGACCCAACCCTAGTCTTGTTCTATATATTTTCCAATTGTTACAAAGCACGAATTATTAATAAGCCTTTGAATAATTCTACCCTTCTAAGGATCAAATCAGTAACCTTAAGATAATTACAGTATAATCCTACCTAAAAATAATTTTTTTGCTTCTCTACTTTTAAATGTTAGCCTACAAACAAACTACCGGTATAACAATTACAATTATAAAAAACTTAACAGTAATTCTGTTACTAAACATCAGCAACTTAACGATAAATCTCTTTCCTTTTGACATTTGCAGCAAATTAGCGATTGCCGTCAGAAATTGGCTAAAAGCAGAAACATTGCGAGGGTAGGCTAAGTCAATTATACAGATGTCAATAAGGCGCCGATATTGTAATTTGAATACCACTGAGCGACTGACTGCCTCCGCTCTGATCCACCAATCCTGTGATAGAGCCTACTCCGTGTTATTACATCATTCCTACCGCTTAATTCTATCTTTAAATTATCTCAGCAGATTTAAGCTCTTCTTTGATTTTATATATGGAATTATTTTCCTTCGATGTGCTTTGAGGATACACTATTCACATTTACCATAAAGAAGAAGATTAAAGTCACTCAATAAATCAATATATTGTATCTGGTTTTGTACTTACGATCTAAAATTGATTACATGATAGGATGTCTTTTACATTATTTAAATTGCAATATTGCCTTTGTAAGTAGTCTATGAAGTACCACAGGCATTGCTGTAGTAAACAGTAAATTTTTAAAAATAATTTCATCTAATGAATTGTGTTATTGCTATTATATATATCCTATACTCTTATATGAGCAATGTTTGCTTGTATGTCTGTATGCCTGCCTAAAGATCTTGAAAACGGCTTTGACGATTTCCTTCAAATTTTGTTAATAATTTATATCTGGCCTAAAAATGTGTTTACTGCAGTTGAAATTGCCAACAAAATTCTAATTACCATAGGTAAAAAATGAAATTGGAAGTCAAAATTTTGTAACATTGGCCTTATGGGTTGCTAAGTAACCATGTTGGATGAGCAAAATAACCAGGAAAAAGTAAAGAAAAGACTTGTAATATGTGTTTATAACAAGCCATCCACAATTAGCAAATTACAAAATACAGTACAAAGGAGGAAAAATATCAGTTGTTACTATTGAGCAAAGATTATTTTATTTTAAACTTTGATTGAAGTAAAAACTAAAAAAAAACACTATAATTAATTGATGTGTATACAGTTTGTAGGTCATTGAATCAAAACTACTTAAATCAACAATTTTGTCAATTAATTAAAGATTTCTTTGTCTCGAGAGACAAATCATTAAAATAGTTCCTGGTGATTTACTTTGACATTTAGTGAGGCTTAAGTCTAACATTGAGCCACATGGGTTTTCATATCCTATTTTCTTCTGTAAATATGAAGTCTTTCCCAAGCCATAAAACATGTAAGGGCTGTTGAAGTGAAAGGAGCGTTATCTTTGTAGCGCTTCAGTGACTGCAATATTAAAACTGGAGGGCCGTGAATACCTTTACCCGGCAGAAAGATGCGTTGGAAATGATGAAATGAGTTCTCGGTTTACGCCTTTGGATGTAACAGATTAAAATTTGAATGAATGTTTTGTTTTGTTAGACATGTTTTATTATGATATATTTTACAGACAAGACAGTATTTAACATAACACATAAAATCTTCTTCATAAAAATCATTGACCAAGTAATTGTTGGTAAAATTAAATGATACATAGCAAAAAAATTAAAAGTATATTTTATGACGAGTAAACAAAGCGAGCGAGATATTTTAATAGATAAGTGGTTAAAATTATAATATTTTTACCATGGACAATCAGTATTACCAAACAAATTTTTCCGCACCAGTATGTTATCGGCTATTTTTCGAACGTCATTGGATGAGCAAAAATTGTATTTCACATTCTGAAAATCAGAAAGTTTTCGTCCAGTGGATCATATATTTATTTTATAAAATCATTTTAGCTGTTTTAAAACTTAACATTATTATGTAGGTTGTGCAAAGGTCGGTGGTAACTTAATTTCTCACTCTAAATTTCTCATAATATATACAACTTTTCTAAACTTGATGTGTTTCCCTGTAAAACAAAACTAAATCAAGCTCTGTAACTTTTGGAATAATTTTATATGAATTATCGAAGTTGTAAAGTCCTTTTTGAAACAACCTGTATATTTGGACGTTTATAAAAAAGTAGATATTTTTAACATCATGCAGGAAGTCTAAGCTATAATATCACATCAGAAACTTGAGTAACACATCAACACATGTGATAGACAAGAAGTCTGAGATATTAAGCTGTGAACAATATTACACGTTTCAGCAGTAGCCTATGTAAAATAAACTGTTTTGTTGCACATAAAACATTTTAATTCTGTTTATTTTTATTAAATATGTGTTTATTTTTTTGTCGCTTATTTATGGTTGTGTATGTCAAATTATTATTCAAGCTGACTTAATTGGCTGCAGTTGTATATATATGTATATATATCCTACACTCATATATATCCAGTTGTATATATATCCTACACTCATCCTTCACTCATATTTGGGTTAAAATACGCACATAGTGGTGTCCCCATCTTAAATAATTGATAATTGATAATTATATTTGGTCATAAATCTACCATTGTGTTGTCATCATTGTAATGCATCTGAAATATGCTAGGCTAACTAAAAAAAATTAAATATGCTAGGTTAACTAAAAAAAAAAAATATGCTAGGTTAACTAAAAAAAATTACATACCCTTCAGCATTATAAATTGATACTACCAACTGTTCCCGGGTTTCCCAATGGGATAGGAACACAAAATATAAGTACCGGTATGTGTTTTCTAATGCTGCTGTAGAAATCATTTACTTTAACCCGAAATAAATATTTAGGTTTTTAGATTTACCAACCAGTCTTATTAAATTCTCTTTGAATTCAATGAACTGTTTTGCAGAGTAATGATTTAAATAATATATTTTATTAAAATTATGAGTTTAAACATCGTTAAGTTGTCGTTGCCATGGAAAATAATGTAAACTTACTTCCAACATCTTTTAAAATGTAGAAAGCCTTCGTTTAGGATTCAAGTCCAAATTTTCAAAAGAACATTCAAGAATATCAAGACTACAAATGCTGTGGTAAAAACTTTATATTCTATTAAAAACTTAAGTTTATAATCACTTTACTTTTATAATAGTACTAGTCGCTTTTGTGATGTAATAGGATATGTTATATGACCTTATGTAGACACAATTGGTAATTTTAAGCTACATCAGAAAAACAATCAAAGTATCAGTACCGATTAAGAAAGAACATGGTTGGTAACATAACAACTTTCTAGGAACCTAAAAGAAACAAACATACTACCGGTAATTGAAAAATTCAAATTATTCGTTGCAAATCAGTTGTTAAAAATTGTCAATCTTTGAGAAATATAAACAAAGCAGATATAAATATTTTTGGTTTAGTTTTTTTGTTGCTATGGAGACTTATATCAATATTTACTTACAAAACTTTCAAATCTTTGGAACAGAGTCCTAGGTCCTTTATAGAAATGGGAATATTCCCTACAGTAGAACCTCTTTAATCCGAATTCCCGTAGTCCGAACGTCCACTAATCCGAACGCCTTATTGCTGTACTCTATACACAGTACAGTAGTTCTTTACTGTAGGCTATACTGTATTTAATGTACAGAACAGTTTATTCAATACGTTTACTACTGTATTTAAATAAAACACTATTTTAGTTTAAAGCATAGGATTTTTCAACTTTTCCCGTACCAATTACGATCCATTTTAGCCACGTTTTAGCTATTGTTATGTAAAAAACAACAATATGTTCTGTAATCCGAACTATTCAACAGTCCGAACTACCCCCGGTCCCAATTAATTCAGATTAAAGAGGTTCTACTGTAATAGTTATTCTGGGTATGTTGATTACCTTTTTGAAAAATATGTGCTAATATAGACGGACATCTAATTTTTGTATGTATTACAACATATTACACGTGATAAGGATCAAATGTTTATGACTTAACTAAAATCTACTAATTCTAGTCTCCAAGATTACGATTCTATCGCTTTGTTAAACAATCTTATTGTAATTATCATCAAAACCAATGTCTCTTGTGGACAAAGTGGAAGCCTCAGTTTTTGTCTGCTCCAGCTTCAACCTGAGGAAAGTTTATGTTTAATTTATCAACCAAGTTCCAAACTCCTTTGTGTCAAGTCTGGTGAAGAATCAATAAGCACTTTTGGTTCAGTCAATTATTCAGAGGGAAGGATTTGTATAATTTATTCAACTCAGGATATATCTTACTTAACAAGCTATAAAAATAATTATTGTGACGAGATGGTAGAGAAAATTCTAAAATGTTTGTGTTATTATGAACCCTAAAATATATTGTACAACGTATGTTGACGCTGTTGACGGTATAAAGAATTACTGTATACACCATTAATAGTAATAATAACTTTCAGCAAAAAGCTTGATGGTCAGGATGTATAACATTTTCTACAAATCCTTCTAGAGCATTTTCCAAAAATTGCACCTCTTATCAGTAACAGATTTTTTCCAAGGAGATTTCCAACAATCCCCCAACCACCAGGGGGCCAAGGGGCGGAGCCCCAGCAAGCCAAAGGCGATTTATACTTATACTGTTTTCAACAAGACGGTAAATAATATAAAATTAAATATGGTACCCTACTGTAAAGTTGGTTGATTTTGATTGGACACTCTAATCATGATCAGACCCAATAGGCGAATCTGGAAATTGTGTTCTGAACTTGTCCTATCCAAATCTTCATAAGGTATATTTTTGCCCGAAAGCTTATCTAGTTTGTTGTTTATTCTAAAGTAATTTGATCCATGGCACAATCGCTGTAGGTGGGTGTGTCGTAGGCGATCAGATTAAGTTCATCCATTTAACAGTTAAGTTGTTTGATCTGGTTCTTGATTAATAATACCTATTCTTCCTTGGTTCTTTTTACAGCAATACTACAATTATTTTTTATGAGCAGTAAATATTTGATTGGTGTGGATATCTGTTGATCAAAATCATAGTAATTTGAATGAAATTATTTTCATCATTTTTTTAAAATTTGGTTATGGTAATATGATATTTATTATACAGACAAAATCGTTATTCTCATCAAATTTTGTATACAGTACATATTTTTAGTCTTTCATAATTACTAGTTGAGCTCCATTAAGTATGATGAAATCAGTGCATCATCTTGTGAAGTATATTTTTTATTTGATATAAAATGAAAATTATACCAAAGTTGCTGAGCCTTTAACCAAATTTATTTTCTTATTGCTGAATTTTTAAGTTTAAGAAGTTCCTGTTAGGCTATATAAAAAGGAAAACTGTATGCCAAAACAAAAGCTAGCCTCATGGATAACCAACACAAGATGTAATCTCCAAAATCACTTTGCACACAAGACAACAGTCTTATACTCCATTGCACTTTATTGCTTGGACAACTTAAATCTTTAGCTGTCGAAATCCTTTGCTTTATCTTTAGCAATGGACTTTCTTTAGTCATCAGTCCTTCACCATGTGAAACAGGTGGCAACTGCTCAAATTGATTAATAGTCATTTAACACAATTCAATCTGAGACAATATTTACTGTTGCCCCCTGTGTAAGAAGTTCAATACTGTAGACCCAGTTGCACCTGGTATTACTGACTTGTACTGAGCCTGTATGAATATTCATCATCTCAGGTGTAGTTGATTTACCTGTCATACTATGTTCAAAGGCACTTCAGACCTCAATCACCATGATTAGGTTCAATATATTTTCTTTGAAGAATTGTTACGAAAAAATGTACAGTAGTTTTAGTATTATAAGTGCACAACATGATAGAGGTAATTGAGATTTTAATTTTGGGCCAGAAAATTATTATGTCTTCACTTTTTGGTTAAAGCAGCGGCTACACTTACCCGATTCGGTCCGGTCCTCCAAAATGCGGACAATGCTTCCCATGTTTTTAAATGGAGGCGGCTACACTTACCCGATTCGGTCCGGTACGGTCCGGTTCGGCGCGGAACAATCGTCCGGGAGCATTCATCCGCATTTTGGCGGAAGCATTCGGGGCGGACCGGACCGAATCCGACAAGTGTAGCCACCTACTCCCGAATTTCGGATGAGGATCGGGTGGTTCCGTGAGCACTCGGCTACGAAAGTGATGAATTCAATTAGGAAAAATAGTTATTATAGGATATAGGCCTAAGGATTTAGGCAATTATGTTCATATATTGCCTCGATCATGGAAGAAGATAATGTCTACTACGACCGCTGAAAATAGTCTGAATTTTGTCGCAATATTCGGAGACGATTACAATGTCTACACGGCCGCGAGGGATTATAAAAAGTTTACCGAGATTGCATGCAAGTACAACCACAATTTTTTTTAAATTTTCATTTTTTGGCACCCCTCAAAAAAGCCAATTGCCTCGCGCCCTAGGCACGTGCCTACCGTGCTATTCGGTTAATCAGTCCTGACTAAACACTTTCTGTATTGCTGTACTTGTGCCCCGTGCTCGTGTGTGTCTTCCAAAATATCATACAAGTGTAGCTACCTCTTCCGGCCGGACCGAACGATTCGTACAAGTGTAGCCACCCCTCACAAATTCGGGCCGGACCGAACCGAACCGGACCGGACCGAATCGGGCAAGTGTAGCCGCTGCTTAACTTAAAAAAAATAATTTGTCTCACAATTTTTTATACTTATATTTTCACTAGCTGTACCTGCGGGCTTTGTCCCGTTTAACTTCATAAGTATTTGCATGGCTTATTCAAGTCCTGGTTGAAGTTCGTTCGCTACGCTCTCTCACCTTTAGGTTGGAGGCTCGTTCGCTGCGCTCACTTGCCTTCAGGTTAGCTCGTTCGCTACGCTAACTCGCCTCCAGTTGAAGTTCGTTCGCTACGCTCACTCACCTTTTGGTTTGGAAATTAGCTGTTGTTATAATAAATAAAAAAAATATAGTGCTGCACCCTGTTGTAATCCTTGTAACTTTTATGCTATTGAACATCATAGAAAGAACCTACTTGTTTGATTGAAACAGCTGTTAAGATGCATTAATTCCTTTTAAATATGAAAAATCATAAGATTAACATGGGGAACTACAGAGCCACTGGGGCGGAGCCCGAAAGGATTTTTGAGGTAAGAATATGCTTTAATGTTAATCGGGAATGTGAGCTATCATCATGCCAAATTTCAGC